>NC_042521.1:18066287-18372809 GCF_900963305.1 Echeneis naucrates
ATACCGACGTTTTGTCATTAAATTGTTCTTATGTTACTAGACTATCAGAATCAGAATATCCTCTGTTTTCTCTCAACCACACACTGGACAGACAGCAAAGCTTCTTCTCCAACAGACTGTTACTGTCTGACACATCTCTCTGATATATAAAAACAAAAGAACTGTAATTATTGCTCCTTATGTCATTGTCATTGTATTTTTATAGTTTGTATAGTTATTGTCTGTTTATAGTTTATATTATATTGTTTATATTGTATATATTTTTTTACTATAATTATCCTGATGTACAGTGTGTCTTGCTGCTGTAACATGAGAATTTCCCAGTTTTGGATCAATAAAGTACATCCATCTATCTATCTATCTATTTTAATCTAACCTTTCTGTCATATCATCCCAGGTGACGTTTCGCACAAGGATCTACCACTGTAACATCAACAGTCAGGGGGTGATCTGTCTGGACATCCTTAAGGACAACTGGAGTCCAGCCCTCACCATCTCCAAGGTCCTCCTGTCTATCTGCTCCCTGCTCACTGACTGCAACCCTGGTGAGAGCCAACACACAATGACACACACAATTCCTCCTTGTCATATCTCAGTCCAGTTGTATCTGTGACAGGTTGACAGACCACTATGTCTATGTCCACTATGTGTGGATAATATATAGGGAAGATTGCCAGGCTTAAGTTGTGCTCTCAGTTGCACAGTAGCTGGAGTTTCTTCTGAGGCTGGACAGTATTCTTGCAATGAGTGAAGCACTGCTGGTTCTATCCCTTTCAACAAGGACAACCCAGGTTTGTCAGAATTGATGTGGTCTTAATTCATTGAAAAATAAGAAATCTAAAAGTGAGCTAAAACTATGTGTTATATGCTTCTGTTGCCTTGGTGAAAAGAAGTATTTGCCGTATTGCAGCAGTTGTGTGGACATGAAAAATGAGACCCTGAAGACTTTCACACTGCTTAGCATGAATGTGGCTGATGGTTTTTGGAAAGCTTTGGCTCCCTCCCACTACACCTTGGATTTCAGATTGTGTCAGCCCTGTTTACACATGGCATTTCCATGGTTCAAATGTCTGATTGGATCTTATTTCCACACTCTATGCGAATAACTTTGTGCATGTTGTTGCTTTTAGCTAGAGACTTTTGAGTCCATTGTCAATGTGAAGTAAGACATTACCCATTTGAGATATAAAGATCTTTTTGTCTAGTTAATTCTAATTAACTCTAAGTCTAATTACACTAAGTGTCAGGTGAGTAGCAGGCCGTCATTCTGGCCCAGGATGCATTGACAGGTGGCATAGAGAAAGTCTATGAATGATCACAGTTTACTTCCAGTTTACACTCTTGTTTTACTGTGAAAGTCCTGACTGGATGTTGTGATTTGTCCATTTTGTATATTTTGATTCTTCTTGCAGATTTTTTCTGTTCACCCACTGAGCCCTCTTTACTTCTTTTTCTTAATAAGTATGGTGTATGCGTCAGGACTCTTGTTACTCTATTAATAAGGTGCTACATTGAAGAGTTTTAATGAAACCACTCAAACCCACATGAGATTCTCACTCTCCATCTTTGATAGTGGACGTGGGTGAGCTCACAGCTAATCAGTCTCTCATTCTTAGGCCTAGCTGACAGCTGTTTGCATATCCAGAGTCTCTGGGATCCATCTTGTATTTTCTGATCTCAGAGTGAGGATAAGATGATTTGAGTTTATTGTGTTGACAGAATAAGAGAGACATAGAAAAGATATTTCGAGCATTGGAGGCTGCAGAGCTGATTTTTCATCATTACTGCTCAAAAGAATGAGCAGAACTAATGATGGAGAATTCGACCACCCCTTTGGTGTCAGTTTATTGTTGTTTTATGAGCTACTATTCCATTTTACAGTGAACAGAGGGTTTGAGTGACACATATAATTACCTGAGGCAATGCTGATCCTCAATATGTGGAGACTTGGAGACATTTATAAAACTTTACAAGTAAAAATACATATGAAAGGGTTAGGAAAAGGCTAATTTTGTGAATTATTCCTGACAAGTAAACCCTGGTTCGTCCTCTGCAGCTACCAATATGAGGACTGTGAGGACTTCTGAGAGCTGGTGTCCTCTCTGCAGGGGGTTTCAATGGGATAGATGTAGCAGTGGGCAGCCTTTCTCTGGGCAAAAATAAGAATAGCTTTACCTCTTCCTCTCCCTCCTCTTCCTCCTCCTCTAATATTTTCAGATGTTGCTGAAATGATCTGAGTCAAGTCCTTTAAAGCATGACAGAAAAAAGACTTGATCAGCCCCCCAGCCTCTCCCATTGCCCCTTTTTCTTGTTAGCCACACACTTTCTATCCCTCTTTGTGCCTCTTGCCTCATCACAATCAGTCGGCTTCTTATGCTTCTCCACACTTGTGTTTTTAAACCCTAAAATGAAGAATGTGCTTCTTTGATGTGAATTACCGTGAAATATCCTTGTCCAGCACCTCCTCTGCAGATTGGAGAGACCATTGGGTGCGTCTTGGTGGTCATAGGGACCAAGCCATGTGCAATGTTACAGGATACAGTACAGGCCAGAAGTTTGGACACACCTTCTCATTCAAATGAATAGGAAAGTGTGTCCAAACTTTTGGCCTGTACTGCATATATGTCTGAGGTGCCTCCCAGGGCTCATGTCGCATGTCTTGCCTTGCTGTTCCTGTCTCAGTCTATGTGGAACATCCTAAATGTCATTGTATTTATTTTTTTTTTATTTTTTTTTACCAAAACCAAAGGGATTCCTCCTCAGTGAATGCTGCTGCTGTCTAGGTGAACTCGTATATCCGGTTGATGTGTGCTCCAATTTGGTTTATATATATTATAAAGGTGTTTGCTTTTTTCCCTTCTCAGTAGCTTCAGGGGTGTTTGTCAAACCCATCTCACAATGGCTTACAGGAAGGTAATAATATCAGAATATGTGAGATAAAAACCCTGCAGGTTAGTTGGTCCTGGTGTAGATCCTGCCTGTTCTTCAGGAACATGTACATCCAGTCTAAAGGTAGACCTCCATGTGGTTTTGATTACAAATCTGGTCTAAGGTTCTATTTTAATACAACTGCCAAAGGTCTAAATCCAGAGAGTCTGTATTCAGAGCACGGAGGAGATTTAAAACAACGCTTACTTGGGATTTGGTTTTTAAAACCACATATATACTGCCTTGTCCAACATATATTTTCTTTTACTGATTTTCTAGCGATTTCCAGAGTTTCTGCTACAGTTGGATGAACTTAATTAAAGAAGAGCAGCATAATAATCACATGGCATCTTCTAGACAAATTAATGGCGTTGAAATGCATAAGCAGTGGTGATTTAGTTGTTGAAAGTAATCAGGATTGGGGCTCCAGACCCTGTTGAAATTCAAGTTTTTCTCTGAGGAACAGTACCTTCAGGACTTTGCTCAAAGCACCTTCTTCACTGAGTTGTAATAACAAGTCAGATGCTCTCGGCTCCAGGCCCCCTTGCCATGACGTGTGGATCCATTCATCGAACCTCACGTATAGGTATTAGCCTGTAAAAACCTCCCATCATTGAAACCCAAGCAGGGAGCTATGCCGAGAGGTCGTTTGTGCTGCTTGCTCAGCCAAGCTTATCGCACTGCTCCATCAGCAGGCCGCGCCCCGCAGGAGACAAATTGAAGCGAAGTAGAGTGGACGAGAGAGAGGGCCAGGGATTTATGTTTCTCTCTCTGTCACCTCGCTGAGAAAATGACCCACGGCACAACAAACTGAGCAGTGGCACGATCAATATAGAGTCCATGGGAATTCATAATGGTGTCTTGTTGGCTGACCGGACATGTGAAGCATATCAGTGGACAGGACTGTTCAGAGTTGCTGCCGGAGCACTGCCATTATAAGCTCTGATTTACAGCAGCATGTACATTTTGCTATGCAGTCGATAAAAGTGTCTGCTGTGCTATATGATACAAGCTTCACGTCACTCCACAGAAACGGTGGGACTCCCCTTTGTTTGATGTGTGGCTTTTCTGTGGTTTTCACTACTTCTAATGAAAATTCCCATACATGCTAATTAGCCCTGGGGGTCGGCTTGTCAAACGGCACCACATAGCTGTTTGAGTCAGCAAGCTATGTATCCCGTTCAATGAAATATTATTCACATGGATTTTTTTAAGACGGTCTATGAGATGCTGGTTTGAAGCCTTTGTACTTTGTCTGTCACCTTGGTTTGTGTGAACGTGAAGAAATCCCATTTGAATGAGAAGGTGAAGCTCAGGAGGAGTGACTCCTGGGTCTTACCTGCTCTGTACTCTATTGGGTGGGTGGTGGAGTCTGCCAATCACAAGAGCTTGCCCCCTGGTTTGTAGTCTATTTCCCTCTAAATAAGGTTGTAAATCCCAAAAATAACATTAACAATTAAAGACCATTAACTCATTAGGGAAATATTTACTGAGCTGATAAATTAAATGAGAAGGAGGGCCATTTTCACATAGACTTCAATGCAATCTATCTTCTTTCAGTGGATTGGTCCCCAGATGGATGTCCCTCAGGTAAAGAAAGCATGACTTCACGAAATCCATATTTAGTTTGAATTATGTTGAAAGAATGGTAGGTTGGTGTGAAGTAAATGGGCTTTCTAGGAAGAAACAAATCGTTAGCTGTATGGACCGCAGACAACGTTAGAGTCCATGTTGGCTCAAGCAATGGGAGCTGCTGAGGGAAGAGCATCAGTGCAGCTTAGGCAAAGAAGTTATGTTACTATGGGCTCAGCCCAGCTGAGTTAACCCTTAATTTCTGTTTTGTACCTATTTTTAAATCCACATGTATCATGCTCACATCCTAGTTGTACTCAGACAACTGGCCTGAAGGAAACCAACATCCCTGCGTCACTTCCACCATGTCAGTGGCATTGTAGATGACACAGATGAACTGGTCAGAGCTTAAAAAAACAAAACAAACAAACAAAAAAAAAGCAACGGTCACCACGACAACAGCTTATTCATTGTCTCTTGTGTTACAGCTGACCCCCTGGTTGGAAGCATCGCCACACAGTACCTGACCAACAGAGCCGAGCACGACAGGATAGCCAAACAGTGGACCAAACGCTACGCCACATAGACCAGCTCAGTTTCCTCGCCCTCCCACAAATCCTCTCCAGTCCAACCCCACCCAACACACACACACACACACACACACACACACTTATGACACTTCTCCTTACCCGAAATCTATGGAAGCACCACCGCCCTCCCGTCATCCACCCTGCCCCCATCCCTGAGAAATGAACTGTTACTTGTTCCATGCTGACTTGAAAAGCTTCTTTTTTATACAAAGAGTCTATTGGGATTGTATTTTCCAATACACTGAATGTTGATATGGTCATGAAAAGCTTTAATACTGTTATTGTTCTTGTCGATGTTGTTATTGTTATTGCATTGTGTATAACATTGTTGCCGCCTCATCTTCTTTATCTAAAAGAGCGTGTGTATTATTTCCATTTCATTTTATGGTTTCATGTAAAAAATTAACATGCTGAGTGAGTGCTTTTATTTTGTTTTCTTCTAGTGGTTCTACAGCTCATGGTCAATATTAGTGCATGGCGTCAGGATGTTTGTTCATTCAGTGGACAAGTAGTCATGGTATTATTTCTTTCCCAGCAGAGTTCAGGCATAGCGTGAGCCCATCACCATGTATGATGATAATGGTAGTTTGCTGTACATTTAATGCCTTGTGAGAATACATAGTCATTGAATACTCAAATAAACACTGGCTGTAATGTGACAGAGCCTCAGTCTTCTGCTTTCATACATAAGTGTGTGATTACAGTGTGTGTGTTTGCCGGCTCATCTGTCAGACCACTTCCTGTTGGAAATTAGTCATCAGGGGCTCACCACAGAGAGCAGCATGAATCAATGGTGAAAGGCAAAAATACGTAGTGACATTTCTTTTCTTTTTTTTCTTGTTAGAATTGAAATTATTCCCAGACAAAGCAATAATAAAAGGACCGTTTAAATTCTTGATAACAGGATTTGATTCCAAATCAATTCTCAGGTTAAAAACTTCGGTGTAGGTCATACAGTGTATGACAGTATATATGTCATATGCAGCGGCAAAATTATGACATACAGAGCCTTAAATAAAATGAACACAACCCAAGCATAATACATTCAATATTACAAATCTAAGTATGGGAAGTTTGTAAAGGTTGTGATATTTCATCATTATTTAGACGTTGCTACACAAACTCATCTGAAACTGTAAATAGATCTGAGTCAACACACTCAAGTTAAGTGTTAAGACAGAGAAGGGACAGACTTTAGATGACTTTGGATGAAATCCACCAGTATTCAACATCAGCATTTATTCATTTATAGTCCCTAAAGTGTGTTTTTTTTTTTTTTCCTTGTTAACACAAAATAAGAACTTGGGCAAACAACAAGACAGCAGCCAATTTCTTGCTGACATTAAAGCTCCATGTGGTATAAAGTGTCCTTGATCATAAATCTAGTTTAGGTTCTGTATTAACCCAGTTAAAATATCAAAGGTCTCAGTCCACAGAGAAATGCTCAGTCAGTATTCACAAACTGAGCACTAAAACCAGCTGTCACTGAGGTCACAACAAAGCAGTCCCCTGACTCAGCCACAGTGTTTACCTGAAATCGGCTCTATTTTTTATCGGATCTGAAAACAGTCAGCCAATAAGAGAGACTCAGATCCTCTCTTCTGATTGGCTGACTGACCTATTAGAGGTGCAGAGATGTGAAACTTCACTGAAATGGTTTTTGGTTCTTAAAAATGTACTTCACACATATATCTTCTAATGTATATCCTTTTTTTCCACCTCTCTCAGCTTTTCCCTTATTTGGGGTCACAACAGCAAGTCAGCTCTGTGACTAGCATTGTTGATTTGGCAAAATTTTTTTAATTAGATGCCTTCCTTGTCACGATCCACCCTATTTCTCCGGGCCTGGGAATGGCACAAGCCTAGGTTTGCATTGTGGCTGGGATTCGAGCATAGGGCCTCTTCATGCAAAGCATGAAGCTCTACCACTGAACTACACCACTGGGCTTCTAATGGATATCAATATTTCATTTAAAAAACATTGAGAAAATTCAAATATCTAACCTTTAACAATCATGATTTTTTGTAAATACAATTTTGCACAAGGAATGATCTTTTGTGAACAAAGCAGAAATTATGGAATTGACTCAAGTCAAACTGAGGTCACAATAATGACATCCTCTATATTTGTTGTGGCAAGACAAGAGTTTAAACTTGAGATTTTGGAAATAGCTTGACATGACTAGACTTTTAGATAAAATATTAGCATTTTTATCAATAATTTCAAGTTTTGAAACAGGATAGGAGAACTTCCACAGCAATGCCCGAAAATGCTGTGAACCAGAGAAGGGGCTCAGTTCAGAAATACTAAAATCTACATTGTAGAAGGAAAGACAAAGGTTCCCCATGGTGTGTTTTAGTAACAATGGTCTGATGGGTGAATTGCAGTCACAGCTTGATTATAACTATTAGCTGATGTTGATCATCATACTTTAGTATAATTTCTGATAAGTAATGAAATCTGAGCAACTTCTCAACTTTTAATGCTTTATTCCCATTACAATAACTCACTCAACTGACTCACTCAAGTTTTCTTGTGGAAACTAGACATTACATAACAACTTGTGCATAAAAGTTATTACAATTATAGGCATGTTTGTACCAGGGATTATCAAACAAAACATAAGATAACTTGATACACACTGACATAAGTTTGACATAAGTCCTGGCCATGCATTAACACTTGTTATGTTTGTGCCAGCATGTTGTTGTATCTTGCGTAAACACGATATAGGTCGTGTGCACAATGTGCAGACCCTTACAAAGACCTTAGCTCCTTAGCTCCCATCTCCTCATTTCATACTTTAATTATGTGCATGGTGGGCTGTGTCAGTGAGTGCAACCTCAGTGTGTGTGCTGGAACTCGTTGTTAAAGCCTCTTTAACTGCTCTGCTCGGAGTTTAGCCTCCGACTGTGTTGCAAAACCAGCAAAGTGGAGCAACAGAGGCAGACTTAATTATGGTGGACACATCAGGGCGAGGGCCGATGTCGGGGTTAGAGACTTTAAGAAGGTGAGGCAGCTCATCTTCCTTCCTCTGTCCTCCCCTCCTCCCTCACACACTGTGGGGGAGTCTGATGCCAGGACTATAATGTAACATTTGCATTAAGAGGTGAGTGACCGATAGGAGTGAAAAGGCCAACACTGCTGTATGAATAGAAGCGCCTGCTCTGCATGCTGATGCGTATTATGCAGGTGTAATATGTTGGAGAGGAGACACTGTTTGTTTTCTGCAATTCAGACAAACATGGTGTTATTACTGAATTCCTGATGGCAAAATGCCAAGGAGGTCAAACAACAGAAACTGATTATTCCACACAGCATCCGGCTAATGGTGTTTTTTGATTCATTCGTTCGTTCATTCTTCTTCTACCACTTATCCTTTTCTGGGTCACGGGGGTTGTTGGAGCCAATCCCAGCTCACCCTAGGTGAGGTGAGGACCCTGGATAGGTCACCAGTCCATCACAGGGCCAACACACAGAGACAAACAACTACTCACACTCACACTCAAAGCTACAGACAATTTAGAGTCACCAGTTAACCTAAATAAGATGGTGGGAGGAAACTGGAGTACCCTGAGGAAACCCACACAGACACAGGGAGAACATGCAAACTCCACACAGAAAGGCCCCAGGCCGGGAGCCATACCCGCAACCTTTTTATTGGTGGGGACCTTCCTTAACCTTTTTATTAAAGGTTAATGCAGCTACATTCATACTGTTTAGACTGAGTATGGAGAATTTGTCTCTGGCATGGGACCCAAACCCATGACCTTATTGTTATGAGGCAGCAGCGCTAAACACTATGCTGCTGTGCTGCCATTCGATGGTGCTTTTATTTTTTATCCATATATTTTACCCCCCACCCCATACCTGTCTAATTTTTGCACCTGCCCCCCTCTGAAGACTAATCCAGCTCAATAAAAGCTTAATCTTTTATTGTTTTATTTACTCTGAATTAAAATGAATCCAATGTCAATATATTTAGTAGAAAATGAGCGTTTAAAATGCCCACCTTATGTGTGTTTTACCTGGATCTCCATGTCCCCAGGTGATGAGGATGACTCAAACCTGTCTTGTATATTCAGAAATTCTATAAAATTCTTTCTTGCCCTCCTGTCAGTTCTACAACTTCTGTCAGTCAAAGCAGCAATGGGCCCAGGAAGGTTTTCTATAGCTAAAAATTCCACTTTATGACCCTGAGGTCCTTTCATTTTGACCAACCGCTGATGCTGTTTAATGTTTATTTAACCAGCAACACATTTCATACATCAGGCCACTTGATCAAACAGCTTAAAGGCCTTTTAAACTGTCACTCCACACTTGGTGACTCTGTTTTAGTGTTGGGTAGTAATTCAGGCTAATAGCTAACAGTCCCTGATTTTATTACTTCCCAGCAAAGAGCAGGCCTTGAATTCACCAGCGGGCTCTTGGGAGATTATTTACAATCCTTATCTGGTTTTATGCATTATTTTCTCTCAACTTGTGCGGTTGATGGCCGTTCAATGCTACTGTCAATGTTTTTATTCAGTTCAGAGCAAAGTGAGAGGTCCTTTAAATGTACAAAGTGTAAAATCAGGTTGAATGAAGGCCCCCCCATGAAAAAGGTCTGAGTAAAGAGCTTTGAGCTTTCATTTGAAGTGATGATCTCAGCAACGTGTTCTGAGTGGACAGTGGAGCTCTTATGTTTTGTTTTCTAAACCTGATCTGGCTCACAGTCTTTGAGGCCCGCTGTTAAAGATAATCAGGAATCTAGATGACAATGTCAGGACGACTGTCTGCTACTGGACTAACACTTCCGGCGAGAAGAGGCACGCGTCCATTGGTAACGTAAAATTTCTCTGATTTCACGACGATAATCCCGGAAGGTAGACGATTGAACCCTACAAAGTAAAAGCCCCGACTCTCAACTCTGGTCTCCAGCTGGCGACCGCTGTCATTACACACTCACCCAGCAGCTGACTGCCCTCTGCATACAGAAGCAGTCATTTTAGCCCGAGTAATAAATCTTACAACATCAGGACGTGGATGATTCACAAACACATAATCAATATGAAAAAATACGAATTTGTCTGAAGCACCATTCAATAAGATAGTAATATACTACTTATCATCTATTATATGAAAAACTATCTCTCTATGAAAAACATTTTCAATCAATCAAAACTAATGAATAAAATAAATACAGGAACAGTTCAAGTCCTCGATTTTGTTTCTTTGTTTTTGCCACTTCAAAATAAACATAAATATATTTTTTTGTGTTTTTTATGTCTCAAACGGTACCGTTTTGTAATTCTGTTTTCAATAGTTACTGGTACAGTGTTGTTCTTGTCCTGTGTTTTGCTGTTGTGCCCCTTTATTCAAGTTGATCTTAACATAATCGCTGTTTGCCCGTGCTTTTATTTTTTAGATGATGACCGGAATAGTAGTGTCCTTCCAGTGTAGGCGGCTTCACACCAGTGCGTCCAAGCGGCGGAGGCGCACACATATACACACACACACACACACACACATACATACACACATACACAAAGAAAGGTATCAACTGCTAAATGTTTGTATTACAGCTCGTTGTGTTTGACCGTGAGCGCGCTGTGGATGTTGCGGAGGCCGTACAGGCCGTTGGGGGGTGCGTGTGCCGCCGTCAGAGGTGAAGTGCGAGTCGGTCCATCCTGTGAACGGAGCGGGGCGGCGTGTCGACGGTCCGGCTCCCGCAGCGCCAGCTCCAGTCTTTAAATGACCGGCCGAGCCACCCGCCGTCCGGTCGTGAGGCGGCCGAAGCGGCTGACAGCGCGGAGGCTGCTCGCTGACTTTCATTGGGGGAAACTTTGATTCTCTTGAGATTGTTGAGCTGTGGTTGTGTAGGGGTTCCCTGCAACTGCGACATTGGTGGTGTTTCTGCTCCCCCCACCCGCCCCAGACTAACCTCCGTGTGGACCAGCTCGACTGAACCGAGAGCTGAGGTCTGTTCCGGGCGGTCCCCCGGTGCTCTCCCCTCCCTCCTCACCGTGTCGCCCCGCGGTGTCACACACCAACTAGGCCCGGGGGCCGAGCTCTTTCACCGGGTGATTTCCTTTGTCACGGCCCGACAGGGCTAAAGATAATGCCCGGCTGCGAGCAGTGGCTGAGCTCAGGTCCAGCCTCAAACGGGGGACATGTTCCACGGTTCCGGACAGTCCACGCTGGGGACATCGAGACTGATGGAAGCAGTTAATCTGGGTCAACGTCTAGTGCGGGCCTAGTAAAGACAGTAACGGAAGTGTTTGTGGAGTGTGTGGCTGCACTGTGGGGTTCATGCTCTCAGTCTATAGCCTCTGTACACACTGTATGTAGAAACTGGTGTCTCATGGCCAACAGTGTGTCCTGAGAACACACCAACATTAGAAGCGGTCTGTCAGTATGTCCAGTATGCAGACAACTGCACAACTCATTGAAAGTGCTGCTAAAATTGCTTTTCTAATGGAAAGGGGCAGTGATAAAGAATTAGTGTATTGCATGCAGAAGAGTGTGCAACAGATGCCCATCTTTCACCGGCTGTGATCACCCCCTAGGTGAATTTTGAAGGGGAAGGAAGGTCTGGATTGTGTACCTTTTTAGTCTTGTAAAATCCTGTGTTCCTTGCTCATTCCCCAGACTCGGTATGTCGGATGAAGATTCCCGTGCCAGCACCAGCTCTTCCTCCTCTTCATCCTCGACTCATCAGCATCAGCAGCAGCAGCAGCAGCAGGAGGCAACCCCCCCAAAGAAACGAGAAAGCAAAGCCAGCATGAGCAAGACCTCCAAGCTTCTCTCCACTAGCGCCAAAAGGTGAGCCAATGGATGGTAGATGCTGTTTGACAGCAGGGTTAAGATCAGCCCATCCTTCAGCACAATAAAAGTTTCCTACTGCTCAATATTTTTTTATTATATACCAGCCAGAGTGGAGACTTTAAAGGCTCATGGCTACAGTTTAGCTTTTAAATGCTTAACAGGCGTGATGTTCAGGGTCTTGGAGAGGCTTTACCATTCCCCCCACAGCTCAAAACAGTCAGGAATTGCTGTCTGAATTGTAGGTACCAGTCAAACCAAAATCAAACCAGTCTTTTTCTGGTACTAAAAGACTTGTTAAAATGAAAGGATTATGTTGAATGAGAGAGTTGTGAGATTTTGTGACATCTTTGTTTAAAAAAAAAAAAAAAAAAAAAAAAAAAAGGTTTTAAACATGACTTTGTTCAAGAGCTGCATTCACCTCATTTCCATCAGATCTCTAGCTAGGCTTACAATATCGATTTACAGAATTTGATCAGAGCTCCAGGTTTGATACGACCCTTTTACTTGCCTCTGCAGAATTCAGAAGGAACTGGCTGACATTACATTGGATCCACCCCCAAACTGCAGGTAAATGAATGTGCAGTATCCCATCATTGATTTGGTTGTTTGTTTGTTTTTTCTATAAATGAGGACCTTTTGGGCTGTTGGGAGGAATTAATGGATGTGGAAAGTTGTGTGTATTTGCTGGAATATCAAAACAACTTGTTTGCATCAGTGTCCTCTGAATATGCCTTCTGTTTAATGGTTAGTGGACTTTTCAGTACATGACAGATGAAGCACTCGGTTCTGTCATTGCTACTTGCTTGAATTCAAACCTGAGTAAAGTTATCTTTGTCTTGTACTACAGAAGTCTAAATACTTAGTGGTCCTTTGTTGTTTACAGTGTTTTTCATGTGGTCTTTAATTAGAAATAAGGTCTAGGTTTTTTTATTAATACAGTGAAAGTATCAAAGGTCCCAGCTCACAGTCTGTAGACAGAAACTGAGCCTTAAAACCAGCTGTCAGGACTTCTGGATCTCTGATGTCACAAAGAAAACAGGCACGACCACCAGCCGCGACCCAAGCCCACCTGGAACCACCATCCAACTTTTCGGTGTTTATTTGAAATGTGTAATTTTTATTGAGGAGACTCAGATCCTCTCCTTTGGTTGGCTGACTGATCTGTCGTTGCTAGGGCGCCATGGAGAAGCCTGAGAAAGGACCTGGCTGAAAGTAAAACTACACTGAGATGGGTTTTGGTTCTGCAAACCTTGAATATATCTTCAGTGTGGATATCAACATGAACCAAAAACACATGGAGAGTGTAAAATATGAGACCTTTAAGTACTGAAAGCTGGTTTCAGGTGTCTTGTGAGGTGTGCTTGCTTATTTATTTAATCTGCAGTCAGCAGTATTTTAAATGTGTTGGCCTCTTGTCGACCAGCTTTGTACCTCTGAAAGAAAGTTATGGAAAAAAGTTTTCATATTGGCCCAAATTTTTCAAAATAGCCAGCCCTAATCATGATCGCAGAACTGAACAATGAATCAATTTTTGCAAGAGTGGCAGTTTTGATAGTGTGTCAGGAAGTTGTAGGAAGTGAAAGGTTTATTCACCAGTAAATGTACTCGGCTATAACTAATTCACACAGATATGATGCTCTGGTTTTTCACAGAAGCCAAACACTCTGAAACTTTGATTATTGGAAATGGACTGTGCCTTTTTGCGGTTCAGAAACACAAATGTGACTGTAGTGCCCTGCTGTGGATTTCTGTCTGGTAGCTACCAGCTAGCTTTGTAAATAACAGACAACACAACACTCCAATTTTTGGTTTGCTAAGGTTTAGGTAAACAGCTCTGAGTCAGAGTTTGGATCTGCAGAGCGAACCAGTTTACTTACATTAGCTCAACACACTGACAGGTCAAAGTGCAACGCTGTGAACTGTGTCAGTTGGCTTGATTTGTCAGATATCATATTATTTAATGGTTATCAATGAAGATAACCATTAATGAAAAGAATTATCATTTTTACTATGGAGAAATATTACTTTATTAAATTTAAATAAGACTACTAGTAGGTTTTGCAACTGCTATTTAATTAGTATTAGCATTAATGTTGCAAAGTGTGCAAATGCCTTGTTTTGTTAAAATGAGAAAATATTTGATTCACAAAAACAAATAATCCAATAATTTTCTTGTCTATTAAGCTGCTTCAGTGTCCTGTTGTCCAAAAACCGTTCAACACACAAACACTCTGTTGCACAGTGAACACACACGGCAGTTTATTTTCCTCTCACTGCTGTCTACACTCGCCCACTGCCTTAAATACTCTCTGTGTATGAATCTACCCCCAACAAATACTGCGTTTCCTCCTGTTTGAGTTATGCTTGCTGCTTTGGGAAATGACTGATGGTTCTGAAAATCAACCTGGATGTGTATGAGGCGTTTCAGAGATTTATGTCAGCAATGACTTGGCCACAGACAGTGTGGTGGAATCAGAATGTGCGGAGGAAAATACATTGATATTTGTCTTTTGGTTTGATTTATTCTCTGTAAGATAAAACGAAACATCTCATTGCTGTCAGGTTTGGTCATTGCTTTAGTGACGTGAGTCAAACTCTCACATTTATAGCATTGGTGAGATGCTTTTCTTTACTTTAATTATCTCATTGCAGACATCCAAATAAAGGCTTGGGCATGTCTAAATAATGATCTGCTGCCGATTTCTCCATCTCATGTGTTGCCAGATTTCAACTTTGGCTGGTAGTTCAATCAGGAGAGACATCATGCCGAATCAGGGAAAAAGTTTTATTACCAACAAGAGAAGAAAAGGGAAGGTTGTGAGAGCGTTTGGCCATTAGACCCCAACATGATGTCATCATATCTAAACAGAGGTGTTGGGCCTGCTGGCCGGTCTTTAAATAGACAGTAGTGGGCGTGGTGTGTAGAGTCAAGTCAATGCTGTTAGCCTTAAATATGACCCTTTTTAGTTTTTATATATGTATCAGTGTGCAACTCCATTGGATGTATAAAGAAGGCAGATGGTATTGAAGTCAATAGGAAAATGTCCCTACTTCTCAATTGATTTATCAGCTCAGTAGTAGTTTTCCTAATGAGTCTATCATCTCAGTCTTCAATACAACATATGTTCACTTTTAAAATCATGGCCCAATTTAGCGGAACATAGCCCATAAACCAGGGGATGGATCAGAGGACAGGGCTTTTGTGTGATGGCACATGTGTGAGAGACTGAATGAATGGGGCAAGTCTTCCTGATTGAACTGGGAACATACTTAAAGCACTAGCCTGGACTATATTCATGAGGCCTTATTCCCACCTGGTCGAATGTAGGAGGAGCGTCGCCATTGAGATAAATTGCTGTAAACACATTGTGTGACTGTACCATGAGCGATGTATCTTCCTATCTCGACAGCAGGGTGAGGAAAAAGCCTCATCTCTTTTTTTTGTTGAGCTCTCATGCTGCAGAAAATCCTCCATTTAGCACGACATGCAGTAATGGGGATTTTTACTGGATTTAGGTTCTTTCTGTTTCATTTAGCACAGAATCTGCTCATTAGAGTATGAATAGAGCTGGCCAGCTACACCTCGCAGGTGCTGTTTAATGGATTACACATCGATGAGTCAGTCGGTAGTTGTCTCATTTCTCTCAAGGTTGGTTCAGGGGCCTCCTCACTCCTCAAACTGACGCTGACTAATGAAGGAAAGACTAATCCCGACTTGTTTCCTTTCATCATCAGCGCTTCTGTGGTAGCAAACTTTGTCATCTGAAAACTATAAAGAAGTCTTTCATCTCTCATTTATCAAAATCAAATTATACTCCGCTCAGGGATTGCTGAGCAGACCTGCTTTTTTCTCCCGTCTATGAACTGCAGACATCACAGGCCTGCCTCACCCCCTGCCTCCTGCCCTGTGCTTCTTTCATTTTGTTTTATTCTTTTTTCTTCTCAACCAGCTATTTAATTTATTGCCCACTTCCTTTATCTCCATCTATAATCTCTCTATCATTCAGACTGCCCGCGTGCCCTTAAATCCTGTTCACTAGATCTCTTTAAGATGTCAGTGTGCGTCAGAGATTCCTGACATTCCAGGACTGTGCATGTTCGTGTGTCTGTGTGTGTGTTTTGTCTGGTGACACCCATTCTAGCTGCTCACAAGATCCCTGTGTTAGCTGCTGATGTGAACAACTGTCTGCACATCACATCTTGCAGCATCTTACCGGCTTGCATGTTTGAAACTACTGAGGTTTCCTCAACAGCTTCTTCATATCTTAAAAAAAAAAAAAAAAAGCCTCCTCCCTGCAGAGGAAGTGGCTGGGCTTTACACTGCTCTTACTTCAGAAAGCCCTGAGACAAGCACTGAGTTTAGTGTTGCAGCAGCTGCTCAGATGGAAGTTTAAGGAAGTGCCCTTTCTGCTGACAAACCTTAGTTGGGCACTGAGGGGAAGTAGATGTTCCTTTTAATCCTATCAGCTACAGGTAGAGCTGAGTATTGAATTCCTTCCTTTTTTTTACCAGCTGTAATGTGTGTGCTGTTTTGTACAATTTCTGCAGATTATTTACAATTCAAGGAATATCAACAGTGAATTTTTCAAAAATGAAAAAAAAAAAAAAAGTGTATTCCTTCCATATACTATGATTTGAAACACAGGATACTAGATATAAAACTTTGAACATACAAATACAAAATCTTACTTGTTCATTTGCCATTAATTTATCATCTGTATTAAATAACATTAAAGGATTGGACCTTTGTAATGTAGCTGTTCTTAAAATTTTTTCTAAACTCAATTGACCAAACTAAATTACAAAAGTTTGTTCCAAATAATTTCTAAACGATATCAATTGAAAATGAATAGATGTTTGAACTATAGGATATTAAAATACCACAAATATAAAGCATGTGTATGATTTAAGATATCAAAAAGTATTATTTGTTTGGAACAGGCACTAAACTTGTTGTGTCAGCTTAGCTACACATTTCAGTTTCACAGTTAGGGCCTACTTAGGCCCAACTGAGCCTGAAGCCTCCAGAAATAAAGCTCAGACACACATCCATGCTCAGATTTTGATGTGTGACCCCCTGACCTTCCCCCTAGCACCACCCTCAGGGTGAACTTGAGAGAGCTCTGCAGGTGCCATCCCATCAGTTGTCATCTGTCCAGTTGAATTTCCCTGCCCCCTCCCAGAGGAAAAGGTGGTATCACCGCTCCAGTGAGTGTATTGTGCAGAGGGGATTAAAAAAAGTGCTGCTTTTTTGTCTGGTACAGCACCAAATAAGGTGATACCACACGTTGTGTGCAGACAATGCACCAGGGTCTGTCGGTGCAATGGGCACAGTTGAACAGAGATTTCACCAAGACAGGGACAGTGTATCTGAAAGCATCAGCCCTTGGACACAGTTGAAGTATAATAGCAGAATTTGAAGGATTAAGTGAAGTGTAATGGGACCTTTTATTAAAAAAAAACAAAAAAAAAAAAACAAGTACAATACAAAGTACAATATAGAGCTCAAGACCTGGCCTTCAAATCATAATCTCCACGCAAGGACTGGGCCAATTGTGCCAATATTTATTTTTATATGCTATCACCATAGGACAGTGCAGATATGTGCAAAAGTTCCATTTGAGCTGTGGGGGGGCGGGGGGGCGTTCAGTTGCACCAAATCTTCGAGGCACTCTTGTGAAGTGGAGTCATTATATTGTCTCAGGCAGCTTATTACAGTGTTTTTCCTTGTCATAACAATATCAGAGCAAGACAGTGGTGATTGAAAATGAAACCCAGTCTGCACTGATCATGTATATTAAGATCCACAATGAACAGATGAGCACTTTTGAGTCTTTTTTGAGTGAAAGACAGTGAAACATGAGATGGATTCATTTAAAGAAGGATGATAAGAATATACAGAATGTGCAGAGAGAATAGGAAGAGAGGTACTTTTAATGATCATTTGTGAGGCTTTTATACTGAAAGTTAAATCTAAAAGAAGCCAAGAAATCACTTTAAAGAACATTTTAAGGATGCTGCCTGTATTGATCAGAGTTCATACTGCAGTGTACTGGGTGTAAATGAATGAATAAATGCTGTGGGCAGAAAGGAAAAATGAATTCCAACAGCTTAGTGCTGCATCTGTGTCATTTCTGAAAAACACCTTTCACTATAGTCAGTTAGAAAAGAAGATCCTAAATTTGCTTCATTTGCTGTCTTACATATTCATAGTAGTTTGTGAAAATGTAAAAAGCAGATATTTGTAGGCTGAACGATCCTGTTCCTAAGTTGTGAAAGTTGGGTTTCATGTAGACATAAGACATAATATTGCTTTTCTGGATTGTTTTAGCCAGCGGGAGATCTTGTAGCTATTGGAAAATTACCTTGGAGGCAAATGTGCAGGATGGCAACATCTAGTGGGAATCACTGCTTATGGTAGCAAGCTTGGCTAACTAGCTTCCCCTTTATGGATTAAATACAGATTATTTTTTTTTAAGTATTTCTGCATGCCAAGGCACAGCTCACTTTAATCACAAATGGACACGGGGCAAATAAACAACAGTTTCCAAATATTTACTCATACAAAAAGGGAGTAGAATTTAAAGGTCCTACTTTGTATGAATGCCCATGTCTTCCTTAATTATAAATCAGTTCCAAGTTCTATATTTGTACAGTAAAAGTATCAAAGTTCCCCAGAGATATCACAACTATATCTTCCTATAGTTTACAAAAAGATATTAATTACGTGTAAAATATGGGACTTTTTAAAATGTCACTGGTTTAAAAAAAAAAAAAAAAAGTCCAACTCTTTCCATTCCTCATGAATTTGAACAATGTCTTTTTGCTATTTTGCTCCTCGTGCTATATGTTTGTATTCCAGAGAGAGAAACTGCATATTAAGGAAAAATCTGTTACACACTGTCTGCTGCAGATAAGTTGTGTTGGCTAAGTGAACATGTTCAGCTACTGTTCTCTTCTCCTGTGCTGCAGGAGTCAATTTGGGTAAACCACTGTGTGCCTTTCTGAAAGGTTAAAGGCTTAGAAAAAAATGAAACAGCTGAAATGCCAGCAGTCTTCTTACAGCGCTTGTGTACACAGAGGTTGCAGAAGAGCCCCCCTGATATTGAAGTAAATGACCACAGTGATAGCATGGCATATAACTGGCTCTCACAAAGCACTGGGTGGCCTTTGTGTGTGTCTGGGGCAGTTGGGGAGAAAGCACTGGCCTCTCTCAGTGGCTTGTCTGTGAATGTTAGGCAGCTCTGTTGTCAGGCCAGAGAAACCTCAGGCTGCTTGTTTCTGTGGCAAATGACACAATATCTGCTCTTGACTTCGCTGTTGGTCCTGACCCAGAGTTTGTGGTGTGACCAATAACATGTGTGATAGCGGTTTCATCAGGTCAGGGTTCCCCACAGCAATGATGGATTCACAGTATTAATGCAGGACATTCCTCAAATGGACATGCAGAGTTTTTTGGTAACAGGAAGCGGGGGAGGACTTTCTTCTTTGGTATTTTCACATCTGGGCAGCACACTGTGTCTCTTCCACTCAATCTGAAACATATTTTCCTTGTCATGTGGACAACACCTGTGTACACACCATATGTCAAATGAGTTATAATAAAGTAGATTGATTTAAATGTTTTTTGGACTATTGAACTAAAAATCAGCAGATATTCCAACTTAAAATTTTATTGATATATTTCAGGGGATCTCGAACTGGGGCTGAGGAGCACAAGATAAAGATCACAAAAAAAACAAAAATGTATCTTTGATACAAAAAAAAATCTTTTCCTTTTCTAAGTTTTTGATTTTGGTTACAGTAGTATTATTTAAAATGGAACAAACATATGTAACCCCAGACGCCTATGACAACCCAAGGATGTGTTCCAGCTGGAGGCCATTTAAAACTTATCAGCTGTTATGGATTTATCACACTGATCGCAGTCATGAGTCTGTTTGTGAAAAAGGATGAGGTGTTTTTCACCATTTTAAAGCTGCTGTTATTCATTTTGAAGACATTATTTAGTTTTTCATTTCATATATTATTATAAGTACAGTTTGTCTGCTTGTGGAAATTATTTGTCAGCCCACGTGTTCTGTAGCTACACAGCCTCTGTCGCCTGGTGGATTCACTTTTATTTTTATTCACCTTATGGCCATACCAAGTTTTTCTCTTTGATTATGATGATGACTCACAGCTATGTTATCATGGAGTGGCAGAAATTAGATTGTGTGTGACAATTATTAAGAAAATATGAACGCGTTGGTCACCATTTAACAGTGTTTTTTACATTTTACACTGTGCCATTCTCACTCTGTTGCCCCTCTACCTGTCATCTTTGCTGTCACCATCGTTACTCCTTTACCCAAATCCCTGACCCTCACTCTTTCACTCTTATACTGTCACCCTCTACCTTGCATCTTCACTCCGTCACCCTCACCCTCCATCACTTTGCTGGTCTTCTGTACTTTTTCACCCTAACTCTGTGACCCTCGCCCTGTCACCTTTACTCTCTCACCTACACCCTGTTATCCCTTCAATAAGTTCTGGCCATAGGCCAGTCCCCAGGTTATGATTGGACAGTTTTAGTTGCTTCAGTCTTGAGTTGTGTGAAGGAGCTGATCACCATCCTGTGAAAGCTAATGGGCTTTGTACCTGGATGTTTCAGGCATGTGCTGCCCTCTGCTGGACAACCCTGACCTTAAACACATCCCACTGCACTTCACAATGGTGGGATTCGATTTTATTGTCATATTGAAAAACAACCATGTCTCTTTATAAAAACAGAAGGCTGAATCATTATCTTCTGTGTGTATCTGTATGTATACTGAAGTGATGCTGTTATTTCAGTCCTGTGTACTCACGATAAAGGTTTTAAATTAAATGATAAATTGACAACTCATGGTCTAATGGATCCATGTCAGTAATGGAACTCAATCTCTGTTATTCTTAGTGTTATTGTTCTTGTATAATAGATAACTGTTTGGTGTCTAAATATATTCAGACACACTGCACTCTGCAAACTTTTGCTTTAAACCCAGAATCAAGTGGTTAGCTCTCTTGCCTCACAGCAAGAAGGTCGTGGGTTCGGCTCCCAGGCCTTTGGGCCTTTCTGTTTGGAGTTTGCATGTACTCCCTACGAGTTTCCTCCATAGTTCAAATACATCCATGTCTAGGTTGGTGATTGTCCATAGGTCTGAGTGTGAGTGTGAGTGGTTGTTGGCCCTGTCATGGACTGGTGACCTGTCCGGGGCTACCCTCCCTCGCACAATGCGAGCTAGGATTGGCTCCAGCACCCCCTGCGACCTGGAAATGGCTACATGGTAGATGACTGTGAAGACCAACAAATGAATAGGTAGTGAATGATGTGAGAAGATTTCCAGCATTACCAAAGCAAACTGCTGTTGAAGCAACTGCACTGTTGCTGTGCAGTATTAGCTCCACAGGCAAATATAGTTGTGTTGAACTTCCTCTTTCTGTCACCCCCCCCAGTCTGTGGCTACAATGACTCACTGTATTGCTGTAATGAATTACCCGTGACATAAAATCTTCTTGAGAGACTGAAGAAATCTCAAAGGATTGTGGTCTATTGGTAAACACATGAAGGAACTACCTGACCCTCTTGTTAAGATTGTGCATCCCCATTTATTTTCTGGATGATTGTCAAGTCTGAAACTTAAAATATCACTTCATAATTTGGGGTGATAAGCTTGATTAAAGTTGCTTCTGTGACTGTGTCTCAGTGGCATAAACCGGAGACCAGAAGCTGGCACTGACAGAGTTAGGTCTTTGAGAATGCAGATGGTGGAAGGTTCCGGCTGATTCAGGGAATTGGGTTAAGGTCTGTTCAGTTGCAGGGTGGGGGTGTTTTAATTCCCACTTGTTTTTTTTTTTTTTTTCTTTTTTATTTAACAAATACTGAAGACATTTAAAATAGTCATAGTTCCTCTACACTCTGTGGTAAAGCTGTGTTACTTACTTGTTGGTCTCAAAAGACGTTTTGTAGAATTTGAGTGAGTCAAAAGTTGTTTCCTGTGTGCCAACAGTGCAGGTCCCAAAGGAGACAACATCTATGAGTGGAGGTCGACCATCCTGGGCCCCCCAGGCTCTGTGTATGAGGGAGGAGTATTTTTCCTGGACATTGCCTTCACACCAGACTATCCCTTCAAACCACCTAAGGTGAGACTCATAAGTCACTCCTCACAGTTTTTGATAATTTTCAAAGAGGTGTCAATTCCATCTTCTCCACTAGAGGAAGGAGAAACAAATGATTCCAGCAGCTGGGCCATGACATTAGCAACAAGCTGGACTTGTCACAGCTTAACTCAATTCCAAATTGACATGTATATGTATGTATTATGTATATTATGTACATGTATATTTATGTGTAAATGATTAGACGCTTCTCTTCATTCAAGCACAAAGGTAACCCTTTGATCTGCTCTTTAACCTCCTCACTCTACAGGTCTGGAGTGATTCTGAACACACTAATGAAAGTATGAAACAGTTAATTTACATAAGAACATGTGTGATCTGGGAATTATTCAATGTTCTTTTTGTTTAGTATGTGTTTCCCTGCAGTCATATAATTAACAGCACAATTCCCTTTGCAAAAAGTGTTATTGCTCTGACAGCAATTAACCTTTTGAGGTAAATACCAACCTTTTGTCATTAAAATGTTGTTGTATTACAAGACTATCAGAATTCATAACAGTAGGGTTTTAATATCACCTGTGTCATATCATCCCAGGTGACGTTTCGCACAAGGATCTACCACTGTAACATCAACAGTCAGGGGGTGATCTGTCTGGACATCCTTAAGGACAACTGGAGTCCAGCCCTCACCATCTCCAAGGTCCTCCTGTCTATCTGCTCCCTGCTCACTGACTGCAACCCTGGTGAGAGCCAACACACAACCTCACACAAATTTGTCAAGAGTGTTGAATATATTTGTTTAAAAGAGTATTTTCGCACACACTAGATAAGTCAAACGGCTCCATGTGCAGCAAATAAAATGGTTAAAACCAGATTTTTTTTTGTTGTTGTTGTTGTTGTTGTTTTTTTTTTTCCACGTCTATCGTGTAAATCAAATTTAGCACGGACAAAGACAGTAGTTGAGTCAGTTTTGTGTCATATTGTGCTGTCAGAATTGCACCAGCCGGTCTATGTGGGTCTTTGTTCTCTGTGAGTCACATGAAAAAAGGTATGACAGAATGTGAGGCATTAGATGTGTCTCACACATGCAGGATGTTCCCCTCTAACCTGCTAAAATGAGCTGCAACACATACGCCACAGACACATCCTCAGTGTGTGCATGTGAAACAACCGCTGAATCTTTTCATTCAGTCCTGTATCCATTTATTTATTCAATGCTCTTGACAAACAGCCAATGAGCTGACAAAACTCAATGTAAAATGAACTTTAGAGGACTAAAAACCTATTGAAGTAAAGATGTATTATATGTAGGTGGAGTCATAGTGAACTGTAACAAACTCAATGTGTGTTATAAAGTCTGTGCTTCTGAGACAAAACCTCCATAAACTATTAAAATCTCTTTGTTGAAAGGTCGAACATTAAACATTATCAACATTGTGAAAAACATGAATCACTGGGAACAGTGTGGCTGTGGTTCAGGAGGGAGAGCAGGTTGCCCACTAATCAGAACTTGCGTTCCCCGGTTTATCCAGTCCAGTCTTGTATACAGTAACACTGGTGGCTGTTAATCAGTGTGGATGTAATCTTGCTACATGAATGTGTTATTTAATGTGTAATAATAAATATTTCTCGTTTTTGTTTTGTTAATTTATTTCTAGATTATGATTATTTTCTGTGTTTTGTCTGAGATCTTACATGTATTAATTATATATTTATAGCTATAGTACTAACTTTTTCTCTTTGTTTTCTTGTACACATTCTTTACTTTCAGCTTGTTGTTTTATCCTTTCCTTGCCTTGATTTTTGTAAGTGCTATACATGTGCAGCCCAATAATAGACTGCATGGCCTGCATGTGTCTTGTAAACGCAGCAACATTAAAATGGTGTTTGTCTGTCTGTCCACAGCTGACCCTCTGGTTGGAAGCATCGCCACACAGTACACAACAAACAGACCTGAACATGACAGGATAGCCAAACAGTGGACCAAACGCTACGCCACATAATCACCAGAGCAGCAGTTGGGCGGCTCCGATGAGTCAGGGGGAATTTTTATCTCAGAATTTAAGTCTTAATTTCTGATATTTTGTTGTTTGTTGTATTTTTTAAGTTATCTTTGGCCTGACTATAATCTAATTTGGCAATAATGAATTTTGTGCCCCCCCACCCTTTTTTAGTTTGAGCTTGAAGATGGACATTTATACTAAACTGCTAGATGAAATGTGTCATAGCATGATTCCCAGTCCACTATGTCCATAAAAAAAATTCCAGTCAGTGGCTGCCTCCTCCGGACTTTTAAAAGCCTTTTGACACATGTAGCCGTGTTTAGATGTGGATCAATACTGGTTGTTATTTTTGTTCTGTGCTGGTGAAAAGCTGTTGTTTCCTCCCTTCCAAAATGAAACATGACCAACTGAAGCATCCCATGGTGTTTGATCATGTCAAACTAAGTTTCTTTTTAGGTCACATTCACTTTTAACCAACAAAATAAAGTTTTGAGAGTATTGAATATGAAGAAGCTTTATTTCATTTCAGACAGATAACAGATCACAGAATAAATTAGGGTTAGTGTGATTATATAGAGTGCAAGTCTTAATCTCTATCCCTCTGTTCTACAAGCGGCACATGAAACGTTAGTACTTGAACACATCAAAGGGATAGCCATGGTTATTTGTGTGGGTGCGTGGTCCTCATAGTGTGTTATCTGCAGTATATTCAGATTAGCTGTCAGTATAAAGAAGCAGCAGAAACTGAGTGATGAGCTGCAGAAATACCTGTCTTACACCATTAAAAAAAAAAAAAAAAAAAAAAAAAAAAACTAAAATAGATACCTGGTAAAATGTAGCTCCATTAAAAGATTTTCAGAGCTTTATCTTCTTGTCACAGCAGCACTTTCCTCGGGTTCTACATTCTTCTCAACCTCTGATTTAGTGTATTCATACACACAAGTGCTACTGCTATACTGTATTAAACCATTCAACCTAACCCATCAGTTTGTGAGGTTCTGTTTTTAAGACTCCAGTTTGTAATTTGTCCAGCTTCCCTCTTACTTTATTGAAACCTGAAGAGGAGTGAGGGATGGATCCAACCTGCAGTCAATCACATAGTAGCCACACCCTAATCCATCTTGCATCCAGCTTTATGGTCTATTTTCCCTAAAATGAGACCACCATTTAGAAAAAGGAGCATCATGTTGTATTGAAGACTTGAAAGTAGAGACCGAGGCCATAAACTCATCAGCAAAAACTTTTCTGACATAATAAATTAAGGGAGAGGAACATTTTCCCAGAGACTCCAATACAATTTGACCTATTTAAAACCAGTGGAGCCTAATTGTCATTTTAAAAAAAGGGCAGGTTTGAGGCACTCAGCTTAACTTCACATTACAAACCCAGAATCTATGTCCACGTTTAAATAGTCTATGGAAAGAGGGCTAAACTTCACTGTTTTAACAGGAAAGTAAATCTCTGAAAATCTTCCAAATTAAGCTCTATTTTAACAGATGTTGTACTCATGCTGATGCCAAACAGATAACACACAGACTAAAACCACCCCATATATCAACACAAACAAACACAGCGATCACATTATTGACACAGATCATCCATCATTCTCACCATTTTCAAAAGGAATGTGGCTCATTAAAGTGACAAAAATAAATTAGTTAAAAAATAAATATTTCCTTTCAATACGGATCTCTACTATTAAAAAGGCTCTCTCTCACTCATACACACTCACACACAGCTATAAGTAGTAGCCCTGTTGGAATATATTGGCTGGACGACACGCTAGCTTGCTACTAACATCAGACTTATGAGATCAAATTACAAGTAAAGGTAGTACCATGAACATTATTGCTGCCAAGCCATATTTAATACATGAAATGGAAGAAGGCTAATTGAGTCCTGACAGAGGACAGAGGAGGAACGCTGCATTCACATCAATTGGGAATTAACAGTTTTGGGTTGAAAATACTCTTACATCCACCTGTGTGTCTGGAGTTAAAAAGGCTGCTGCATTTCAACTTGTCTCTAGTGGTCATGAAGATGCATTCCCAGCACAAAGCTAACTGAAGAAATGCAAAAACACTTTCTATACAGTAACCCTCCACTGGGATGTTCTTACTGCTAAGGTGAGGAAGAAACTCTACGTATGGGCACACACTGTATTAACGTGTGTGACCAACCATAGGACTAAAGACAATGTTTAAACCCATGGATGTCTGGGGTTGTCTCTGACCTTCAGTAATAAAGTGCTTTTCCTGACATTTTCCCATTCAACAAAGGACTGAAGAGTTGAGCACACTGTGGAAAGACTCATCGGTGTCTGCAGCAATATTTGACACAGATGTTTGCTTTGTTGTAAAAGATGGAATGTTCGTTCCCAATTCATTGGAAATTCTATTTTAGTGTCCATGTGTTGAAGTGTGCTGCAGTCAGGACTTGTTTTCCAAGCTTTGTTTAAAAAAAAAACAACAAAAAAAAAACAAAACAAAGGGAAACTGTTGGAACCTGGTTCTCCTCAAGCATTCTTTTTTTTTGCAAGATTTTTTATTTTTGAAAACGTCCTATACCACTTACCATCCCCAAAGCTGAATAAATAATATATGTAGCATTAGTTTAGGTAAACAGCAAAGTAAAAGGAATAAATACGCATATCGTAATAAAACTATTTGAATTAAAAAAAAAATATAAATAAAAAAAAGAAAAGGAATGCAGCTTTCTGTTCGTAAAACTGTTTCCACTTCGTTAGGTAATGCTGCAGTTTAATGTCAAATACCTTGATATTTATTTGGTATTTAGTAGATTCTGTCTAGAAGTGTAACTTCAGCTTTGTGACAGATTTTAAATGTCAGTAAAAACTGGACACTTAAGGCTGTTGATTGTACAATTGTGCCGAATAAAGGGGATACTGACTAGATGCTGGAGTCATTTATTGACAAGCAGCAGTTGTGCCAGCGCATCTGTGCAACGTCTCCAGCTATAGCTGCATTGCCAGATGTGGTTGGTGTTAGTCTGTGCCGGCCCAAACTTGGCAACCTTATTGTCATGACTAGAGAGAGGACCAGATATTTTCAAGTTGCAGTATGTCACCAAGTCTAAGGATCAGAAGTAATTTTCAAAATTACTGAGTAGGAATTACACAAGATGTAACCTGCTAATGATTGTTACCTTATAGCCATCCTGCCTCCTGTACAAACACCTATCTCTGTTACTACACACAGACATATTTTTTTTATCCTTTTATCAAGAAAGCCATTAAGTGGTACAGTGCTGCTTCAAATTATGATTTGAGGTGGATGTAGCCTGTCATTAACATAGGAGTGAGGAGGGTGTCACATGTCATTAGACGGTGTGCCCTTGCTTTTGCGTCCTGGCAAAGGGAAGGAAGATTTGCTCTGAGGCTGGGTGAGGCGACTGGTCAGCTGGGTAAAGGGTTCGATGAGTGAGTTGCGCTCTGTGACTGTCACCTCCCACAGCTTTACCTTCTCACCTCGTGCCCACTGCTGCGCCACCTCCTGGTCTACCTGTCGACGCTCCCGCAGGTCTGTCTTATTCCCCAGGACAATAACTGTCACCTGAGAGCACAGTAGGCAAACGTGAACCAAATTTAGTTCACATTTCCTTTCATAGAGTTAAGAGGCTACATTAATCTCTTTCCTGTTTTGAGAAAACAAAGCTTAGTGTTCTCACTTTTCAATTGGGAATTTTTCACTGCTAGTTGAAAAACATTCATTCATCTCCATAAAATTTGCTTCTCCATGAACAGAACAGTAGAGTTAATTTGGAGTGGAGTGGAGTTATTTTTTTATTTTATTTTAAACCAGTAGTAGGCTTGTGCTGGTCCCAAGCCCTGAGAAATGGGGAGGGTTGTGACAGGAAAGGCTTCAAGAATAACTGACTTGCTGTGGCGACTCCAAATAGGAAAACCCGAAATAAAAAAAAAATAAATGTGTGAAATCAATAAGTAAGTGTAATTGCTACAAAGTATTTTGTGAGGTTACACCGACCTTGATTTTTGAACACCAAAATCTAACCAATTAATCATTGATTCCTAATGAATGTTTGTACCAAATATGAAGAAATTCATATGAACTTCTTACATTCTTGAGATGTCACATTTACAAGGCCAAAAGTTTATTTTGGGAGATCCCTCTGAGCTTGATGTTTGACCACCAAAATATCAACAGTGCAGCCTTGAGTCCTAATTAATGTTTTTGCCAAACTGGAGAAGTTACATAAAGGTGCTACTGAGATATCATTGTAATATCCACTTTAGGATTAAACTGAACAAGATAATAGGGATGAGCGAGTACACCACTATCTGTATCTGTTCAACCATCTACATTATCTGTATCCGTACTCGTAAGGAGCAGGACTTAAACCAGAAGTGGGCATGGTTTATACTAAACTTGTATTTTTAAGTCTGAAATTGATATGGGTTGGTCATAAGTTGCTATATTTACTGGAAGCCTCAATATATTTTTGTTTACAGCTTAATTTGTACTACACAAAGGTATGAAGACTGACCGGCAAAAAATCTGACCCAGTGAAGAAACAGCGAGAATGAGAAATGCGATGCGGGCTGCATGCTGCATCTGTGACGAATTAAGTTTTTATCCCATTACCCCATAAAGTGGAGCAGATTTGAAACATTTTAGTTATAGAAGCTACTTTAAAATGATGATGTAGTAGTGTCAATGTAGAATAACTTTTTAATTGCTTTTAGGTTAAATGCTGATCTTACCAGGGGACTCCATCAGGTAGTAATATTGATGTGTGTCACCTTTGGCCATTCAGTGGAATCATTTCTCCATGAAAATGAAGGCAAACAGAAGGGACAATGAGAAAAACCCACAAATGTGAGTTTTTCATTGCACCTTTTTTTTTCTCCGTTACAGCTAGTGGGTTAAAATACTCATCTGACATGTTCTAATCGAACTACTGGACCTGTTTTTTTTTTTTTTAAATTGTGCCACCGATTGTTTTCCCTTCCAGTGGGCGTGGCTTTCGGAGTAAGGCATGTTGCGCTCTGTCCCTAGAACAGGATGGATTTACCTTCAGCTCAGCATGGATATTGACTTGTTCTACTCGTACTCGTGAAAACTGCTATATCTGCACCAGACACTCTATTCAGCCGAGCATCCGACTCAACCCTACAAGACAGTCCCTTCAGAACATATTATGAAAGGTTAATGAAATACTTATAACCTGTCGTACCTCTTTTTTGTCTCTGGATTTGTCAATTTCCTTCTTCAGAACATCCACCTTCTTGAAAGACTCCAGGCTGTCAACACTATAGACAAGTACAAAGCCATCAGCCACAGAGTAGTAGTGCTTGGGGAGATCTTGTCCTTCGTGGAGGCCCTTGGTGTCGTAGAGCCTCAGCTGTTCCTTCACACCACGGTCAGTTTCCACTGAGGCCATGTAAACATCCTCCTGCGTCTCACTGGACTCAGAGCCTTGAAAACACAAACAATACTGAGAAATTCAGAGAACAGACTGTTCTGACTGAGAACACACAGTTCTGGCGCTGATTTACTATCTGAAACAGTAGCCAGGTCAGTGTACCTTAGGTAGTTAATGTCAAATTTAAATATATAGAGATTGATGTATCCCTCTACACCTGTCGTTATTTCATTTCTGCAGAAAATCTAACATTTGAGAGAAATTTCATGTTAGCATCATTAAATTGAGCCAGGCTTGAGGCGTACTTAGGTGTCATTGTGCTACTCCTCGAGTCCCTTTCTTACCCACAGTGTGATTTCCATACAGCAACTGCTCCAAAATGGCAGTTTTTCCAACTGCTGCTTGGCCACACACAACGACTTTACAGCCTTTTCCCATCTCGAACCTAGAAAGCACGAACACAAAGCTGCCACATCGTTAACATTCTGTGGTAACATTAACGGTTTATTATAACACTGCGTCGCTAGCATTAGCTCGAGCATTCGGGAGTTTGCTCTTTAGCCCTGTTCGGCGTAACAACTCATTCTGCGTTGCGTTGTGTTAACACCAACCACAGACCAGGTCCGCACAGGTGCTCATTATTAAATAACGATACGTCCAGGTAAGGTCCTTACCTGAATTAGATGTAAAAGTATCTGCTTATGAAGGATGAATCATCACAGCTACAGCGTCCATCCTGCTCTGCTCGCACTCCTGACAAGACTTACCCTGATAGTGCGCATGCGTGACTGGTGGGCTCTAGCAATCATAGTTAGTCAATTATTTCGATCTAAAATGCATTGCGTTTTTTGTTTTGTTTTGTTTTTTGACAATATGAAAGGAAAAAAACAAATACATTAAGAATACATTTCCCATGAGTACACCAAAGGAAATGCGTCACTGCCGTTTTCATAAGGCATGCTGGGTACATACCCTCTCTCTTTCCGGCTGGTACGCCATCATGTAAGCGAGATTTTCTATGTCTCAGTACTAAACTCAATCTATTCAAATCATGCTTAATATACCCCATCTGTCGTTTTGAAGCAGCGCGTAGTTTAGAGACTCATTAGCGAACTGTTTGCTCTGATTCTTTTTTGACTAACGTAATTAATAACACTAATAACAGCTTTGTTTTTGCCGGGGCTCAGATGCAGTCGACCCGTTAGTAGTTGGCACCGCCGGCCTCAGTAAAAAGCCACTGCAGTGCTGCTGTGGTTTCTTGATCCGTTAGATACATTAAAAACACGTGTGGGTGAACATGTAAATTGCGACACATTTTATTATTTCTGCTGTAATCACTGCAACTTTCCGGTGAAGTGGAGAGTGTCAGGCTACAAGGCTAACGTTAGCATGCGTGATTTTATCTTGAGCTTGCTTCCAACACGCGTGGACTGCTGAGCTGCTCCGCTTTAGCTGTCTTCATATACAGCAGACACTCCGGTCCACATAGGTTAGGAACATTAACCAAGAATCCCCCCGAAGAAAAGGATGGATGGAAAGGCTTCGGTCCTTATGTGCTGAGCCTCGGTGGTCCGGAACCATGTGTCTTTTACTGGAGATTACAGGGCAGCTGATCAACTTAATACCTGAGCTAGGCTGTGTTTTGTTAGGGGAAAACTTGCAGTATGGAGAGCTATCTCATATGTTGTTTTGTAGCTTATGTTAGTCTGTGTATTTCAGGTTGAATTTCAGATGGTGGCTACATGCTATGTAATGAGTGGGCTTTGAATGGACGGATTTGTTCTCCACAGATAAGCAAACATGGGAGCATATAGGTATATGCAGGAGTTATGGCGCAAGAAGCAGTCTGATGTGATGCGCTTCCTGCTGCGCGTCCGCTGCTGGCAGTACCGTCAGCTGTCCAACCTCCACCGTGCTCCTAGACCCACCAGACCTGACAAGGCCCGTAGGCTGGGTTACAAGGCAAAGCAGGGTGAGTACTGAGCCCATGGTCTGTTCCTTTACTTAAAACCTGCCCACCCCTGGTCCCCCGTCCTCTTTTCCTGGTTGACTGATCCTTTTTTTCTGTATTGCTTAAATCTAACAGGCTATGTAATTTACCGCGTCCGTGTGCGCCGTGGAGGCCGTAAACGACCTGTGCCCAAGGGTGCTACCTATGGCAAACCAGTACATCATGGAGTTAACCAGATCAAGTTTGCCCGCAGTTTGCAGTCCACTGCTGAGGTATGTCACGCTTAATGAGAGGACATTGGAAACTGGAATTAAGTTTATGCTGGTTCGTTGGCTTTTCAAAGTTGGAAGTGTCACATCAGTGGTAATTGGGGTGCCACAGAGACAGATCACATTTTCTGAATAATGAGACCTGGATACAGACCATTAAAAAAAAAAATCTAATTTATTTTAGTTAAAAAGAAAAGCAAAAACAATAATTCTGACAGAGCTGCTGTTCAACAGACTGTATTTTTGCATGTCCCATTTTGTCAGTGCATCTGTCTAGATTAGATGTTGGTTTTCTCAAGTCAGAGCTTCTCACCTAATCCGTAAAGCAACAAAACTGCGTTAGATGGTCGCAATGCCATTCACTTCATGCAACAATTTAAATTGAAATGAAGCCTTAAAGCCCTGATTAAGCTGTGCTTTTCCTGTCGTAATGGTCAAAATATCTGAGGTGAAAAGGGAGCATCTTCTGCACAGTTATAGAACTTTGTCAAAGGTAGACAGATACATGTGGTCTCATAATCAACTGGGTTTTTTTTTTTTTTTTTTTGCTTTTTTTTTTGTAGTTGTCAGTGAAGTTTGGTATTGTATTTTCTCATTGTTTCCTCACTGATGGGGGTTAGCTGATGTAATGTTGCAGCTTTTTCCTGCTTTGTCAGAATATCTAAAAAGTACAGCAAGAAACTGCCTTTTTTTACACTCAGACCTGGGTGTTTCACAAATGTGGCAGTGGTCCTCTGAGGGGGAAATTAAAGTAAAAAAAAAATCCTTCACTGGACAGTCAGTTATTTGCTGTTAATTTTGACAAGAAGTCAGAGCTTGGAAAATTCTGCTGCTCCACCTGTACATTTCACAGCAAAATTATCAAAAACAGTGTTGGACACTAATTGGCGATAACATGGGCCTCTGACATTAATTAATAATTAAAAATTTATAATAGTTACTTTTAAAACCCAGCATGTAGTGTTAAAATTACCACACTGATTAAATAGTAAACTCGTCAGCTTCTTTCCAATGAGCTGTGTCAAGAGTCTGTTCATCAATTCGGTCACACAGTCAGCATTTTCACTTGGATTTAATGTGGGGGTTTTCCTCCTTTTGTAGAAACAATCTGCTCCCTCCACAGGAAATTGGATTTGCTGTTAAATGTAGCCTTTTGTTCATAGACCTACGGTGTAGTTAAAAATGAGTCTGTAGTTTGTAACCTTTACAGGACTTCTAGACATTGCTCCCACAGGATTAAAATAAAATTTGCAGCTTAAAGGAGGTACCGTATTAACTTGTTTCCTTCAGTGTTATTGAGTTGATTTGACAATTTTGATATTGCCATTTCCCAGGAACGTGCTGGCCGTCACTGTGGAGCCCTGCGAGTGCTGAACTCCTACTGGGTGGGCGAGGACTCAACCTACAAGTTCTTTGAGGTGATTCTGATTGACCCCTTCCACAAGGCCGTCAGACGCAACCCCGACACTCAATGGATCACAAAGGCTGTGCACAAGCACAGAGAGATGCGTGGCCTTACATCTGCAGGAAAGAAGAGCCGTGGCCTGGGCAAGGGTCACAAGTTCCACCTGACCATTGGTGGCTCACGTCGTGCTGCCTGGAAGAGGCGCAACACCCTGCAGCTGCACCGCTATCGTTAGAGCTCGTCACACATCTATACAATAAACAAATAAACAGCCCTTTTTATGGTGACAAGTGTCAGTGTTTACTTTGTAAAAAATATTAGCTTTTGAAGACAAGCTGTTCTTGTGTATTTGGCATCTCATACTGTGAAAAGTCTGGATGATCCAACATTTATTTATTTTTTTTCTCCTGACAAAACTGAAGTTATTGTACTCGGCTCTAAGCACCTCAGAGAAACACTAATCATCTAATCAGTCTGGATGGCATTACTTTGGCTTCCTGCTCCACTGTAAGAAACCTTGAGTAACTTGACTAGGATGTGTCCTTTGTCCCTCACATAAAACAAGTCAGTTGGGCAGCTTTCTTCCACCTGAGAAACGTTAGGGAAATCAGAAACATCCTCAAGAGGATGCAGAAAAACTAGTCCATGCATTTACTTCTGGTAACTTACTTCTAGGCTGGACTACTGTAACTCATTATCTGGATGTCCAAACAAATCTCTGAAAGGCCTTCAGATGATTCACAACACTGCTGCATGTATATTAACGAACTAGGAACAGATCACATCTCTCCCGTGTTCGCTGCTCTTCATTGGCTGCTGGTAAAATGTGGAGTAGAATTTAAAATCCTGTTAACAATATAAAGCTCTTAGTGGCCAAGCTCCATCATATCTCAGAGAGCTCAGTTCCTTACTGTCCTAGTAGGCCACTCTACTCTAGATGGAGGTCTCCTTGGGGTTGCTGGAGTCTCCACAAGTAAATCTAGGGGCAGATCTTTCAGTTATCATGCTTCTCTTCTATGGAAGCAACTTCCAGTATCGGTCCAGGGGTCGGACTCCTTAGCAATTTTCAAGACCAGGCTTAAAACCAGGCAGAGCTTGTAGTAAAAAAAAGTTAAAGTCCATCTACTCTTAAGCTATGCTGTTATAGGCCTAGGCTGCTGGGGGAAGGACTGAGCATCTCTCTCCCTCTCTCAACCCAATCGGTCGAGGCAGATGGCTGCCCCCCCTCTGAGCCTGGTTCTGCTCGAGGTTTCTGCCTCTTAAAGGTTTTTCCATGCCACTGTTGCCAAGTGCTTGCTCATCGAGGATCTGTTGGGTCTCTTTAAATCATTTTATAAAGAGTTTGGTCTAGACCTGCTCTATATATGAAGCGCCTTGATGTAACTGTTATTACTTTGTGCTATACAAATAAATCTGATTTGATTTGAATAAAACATTGTTTGAAAAGCAATAGGTTGCTACTGTTACTGCCGCATGTTTTAAAGTTACAGCTTTACAGGTAATTTCACTCAGCTGGTTACAGCTCCTGCCAGCAGCTGGATCCTCTCCCTGTCCCTTTGTCAGTGCCCTGGTGGGTTCATCTGAGGATGTTCATTAGTGGGGTGGACTCTAATGGCCTCCCATTTTCTGGTATTGACGAGCTCCCAATTGCCTCAGGAAGCTTAAACAGTATTTAATAATTGTTAGAAATTATCTTCTAATAAACTTTTCACGCTTGGCTTCTGCTGTGCCTTTAAGGGAATCATTTTTGTAAGTATGCCAAATGATGTCCACATGTGACACACTGCACAGCTGCAAAGAGATTTTTGGGATGGATACCTATTGTGCATATTAATCAAAAGTCTTGGCATCTCCTGGTCTTATCATCTGAACAATGCTCCATCATCCATCAAGAACTACACAGGCTTTGGTCTGAGCTGGAGACAAGTCTTAAAGGCACGTCAGAAGGCTGCTCTTAGTCCCAAATCGTAATCTTCCTCCTTCAGAGAGTGCTGGTGGCAATGCTTGGTTCTCATGCTGAAAGAAGTCCTCCAGGTTTCCATCTGTTGTTTGACAGCTGATGTAGAGTTGTGCAAACATTTCGACAACACTTTTCATCAATGCTAGCTGTTGCTTCTGCTTTCTTGCCATTTTTTTGGCTGAGCCAACAAACAATTTCACCCAGTTACGGTGGATTGTGTCATCAATGGCCTTTGTTCTTTCCACAAGGCACTCCTTTGTGAATGCTTCAAACTGTTACTGTCCAGTCTTCTGTGCTTTCTTAACAGTCTCCACTGCCAGTGGATCAGCAATCTCCTTGCTGCGAAGAGCAATCAGGTCACTCTCGTCTTCAAATGGGTTGCCCATTTCTTCAATTACATTGACAAGTGAGGACACATCTTTCCTAAATGCTTTCTGCGCACTTGCTGTCTGGCCATTATGGAGACAGAAATTGCAAGAACAATGCAGCTAATGCTGCCCTCTATACTGAATCTGAGATGATTTACATGTGCTAAGATAATATTAATGTATATTTGCACAAGGAATTATGCTTGATGTGTTAATAACTTAAAATGTAGGCTGTTTAGTGGTTAAAATCTTCAAACATCCTTAAAACCACCCAAGATTGTAGTCCACTTTTCCACAGGCTGTATTTTTACGTCTCATCTTGTCAATGCATCTGTCTAGATTAGATGTTGGTTTTCTCAAGTCAGAGAATTCACCTAATCTGTAAAGCAAAAAACTGCCTGAGACGATCACAATTCAGTTCACTTCATGCAACAGTTTAAACTGAAATGAATACTTAAAGCCCTGATTAAGCTGTGCTTTTCCTGTCGTAACGGTCAAAATATCTGTGGTGAAAAAGGAGCATCTCCTGGACAGTTATAGAACTTTGTCAAAGGTAGACAGTCACATGTGTGATGTCATAATCAACAATTGTTTCTTTTTTTGTTTGTTTTTTTTGTAGTTGTATCAGTGTTGGAAGATTGGTTCCACTGCCAGTGGATCAGCAATCTCTTTGCTGTAAAGAACAATCAGGTCAATCTCCTCTTCCAATGGTTTGCCCATTTCTTCAATTACATTGACAAGTGAGGACACATCTTTCTTAAATGCTTTCTGTGCACTTGCTGTCTTTTCATGGTGGAGAGCCACAACCAGATTTGATTAGATTAGAGGATTATGTCCTCTTCCAAATGAGCTGGTGAGCATCTTCAAAGTCCTCAATCAATGTTGGAATCTCAGGGCCAGCTACCATCTACCACGGAAGGGCACTAGGGTTGTCTGTAAGACCTATCGCCCCTCCAGAACTTGATAGGGATTATTGAGATGGCATGGTTGGTCTTCTGAGTGATTAAATTACCAGCATTAAATTCTCTGGCAATATCTGGGCGTCTTGCTGGTAGTTCAGACACATCACAGATTAACTGGGCTCCAACAAGCATAGTTAGAGCGGTCCAGATGACAGAACCAGATTATGAGCTCGGTCAGAGCAGGGAACCATTCATGTAGCAACTATAAATTAATGTATTTACACATTTTAATAAATCATTTGAAATTTTGTATTAATTTTAATAAATCAAATGTCTGCTATAGCCACTCGGGGGCGATTTTGTGATGGCCCAATATCCTGATTTGTTTGAAATATATCCACCAACACATCTACCCAATTTTGTCCTTTTATCGCAAAATGAATTGTTGTGATAAACTGCGTAAACTGCCCCACTACCATCTTTCGAGGGTTACAGGAGGCTGGAGCCACTCTCAGCTGACATTGGGTGATTGTTGTATATAAAAGGGATTTTAATCACCTCAATTGTCATAAATAGAGGGATGCCAAATCTGTGCAACCAGTGTGTGACTTGTCCAACTGACTTAATTCCACCCACCAGAAAACAACCTTCCTCACACGAATACATCCCTGTCTTATTTGGACTGAAACCCACCACAACTGATTTACCGCCCACTAGCAAACTTCAGTTCAAATATACCATCAACTCTACATTGCACACAGTGATGACTGCCATATGTCAATCACAGTGATGTACCCTGAAACATGAAACTGACTACTGCCTCAGAGTTTTTAGCAGAAAACAAAACATGACCTGGTGCTGTGGTATTGATCCTGGTAACAGTGATCTCAGCTGCATGGGAGGGGGGATGTGAGAGCATCTTCCTTCAATGAAAGGTGTAATCTTAGAAGTGGTTGGGTGTGAGGTTTTTACCAGACGACATTGTCAATTAGGTGCTTACCAGCTCTCTAAACTGCAAAGCAAAGATGGTCACTTTTCATTGTCAGAAAATCCCACAAAGGTTAGCCAAGTATATTCATTTTTATTGTTCTTCATTGTCCAAAATTAAGTTGTACAATTTTGGTGGGAGTTGCACAGGATACAACACTGTATGGTCACTTAAAAGTAATGAAATAAAATTAATTACATGATAATTTTGGTGTTTCTTAATTTTAAGAAATATGCACAGAGTTTCTTCTTCCATTTCATTTTTTTTCACTCAGTTCATTCAAACTTTTTATCAAAATATCAATTGTTTTTCCTTCGATCTTGAACAGACATATTTAGATATTTAGACACATTTAAATGATTGGATGGATGGACTTCGTCATGGTGGAGAGGTTTGTGTGGCCAATGAACCTGAAAGGATTTCCAGGTGCAGCTGTGGTGAGGAGGGGTTGCAGGTTGGTAGCTGGTGGATTGCATCATAGCTTTTTTTGGATGATGTAGTCCTTTTGGCAAAATCAGCCTTAGATCTCTAAATTTGAGGCCATGGTTCTCAGTGGGAAATCAATGGATTGCCTAATCCAGGCAAAGTGGGCAGTCCTTGCCCAAAAGTGAAGGAGTTAAAGTATCTCAGGTCTTGTTCATGAGTGAGGGAACTCTGGGGCACGTGATTGACTGGAGAATCAGTGCACCTTTTTGAAAACAGTGGGGATGCTGGCTAGAACAGAGCGGTGTGCAGAGGAAAGGAACACCTTTCATAATGGTGAGTTCAACCTGCTTTCAGGCTGGATCAGCAAGCAATCTACTTGAGTGGGGTTGTGCTTGTTGACTGTAAAATCTGAATTCAAAAGCCCGTGGAAAGAATTGAGAGAAGTCATAAATGATATATAAGTATGACTTCTAAATGTAAGTGTATGTTTTACGCAGCTGTAGAACACTTTCTTCCATTCTACTGATGGCATATGTGCACTACACAGTTAAAAAAAGTCTCTGTAACATAACATAATGGTGTATCATAACTAACAACTAATAACAAATATTTTTTACCAACCAAACCAGAGCAGGATCAAGGTTCAGCTTTATGAATATTTCCATTGTGTAGCCTTTCAAACCTATGACAACTATTTTGACAGTATTTTCCAGTAGAAACAATCTACCAGGTGACAAAGAAATGCAAACAGTCTGGACAGAAGCGTGAAACAAGCTGTTAGCCCTCAGCCACACCCCCAGCCCAGCCCACCTTGATCCACCATTGTTTATTGCAGGTTTTGGTTTTTTAGAGTTTTACCTCAAATCTGCTTTTTTATTTTTCGGGAAAAGAGTTGCTTGAACATTTCTGACCAAAATAGGGACAATGATAATTCCCACAAGGTTTATTTTGAAAATGATCCTGCAACACAGCATCAGGATGCTGATATTTTGTGTCTTTGGGTCTGGAGTTACTCCAGCATTACTTTGGTACACTTTAGGTCATTGTTGTATTGACAGGTTGCTGATTTCAGGTTTTGAAACACCCCTCTGTATTTGGTTGAAGCTATCTTCCTCTCAGTTCTGCCCCAAACAGTTAAATTTTCCTCCTTAGACCAAAGAAATTTTTTTCTGAGCCCTTTAATTACTGTCTAGAGCACTTGATTGGGGTTGTTCTATGACATTCACTAAAGGCCTAATTAATAGGGTACTTCAAGTTGTCCATTCAACAGGTTCTACCATTTCTGCAGAGGACATCTTAACTCTTGTTACAGTGACTTTCTGACCCTGTTTGGCTAAGAAATCCTGGCTTTTCCAAACTTCCATTTCCCAGTTGATAAGGCCCCCAGTTCTCCTGTGTACACTCAGAGCTTTAGAATCAGCCTCATACCACTGGTCTGATGTGAGCCACAAATTCATCAGAGAGGTCAACATTGCGCTCCTTGGATCTTGGTATGCAGCGTGAATTGTGGGAGCCTATGCACACATTTGGCCTCCTGAAAAATATCCAATCAATTCAGTTCCCCACAGGAGGACTGCAACCAAAGAAAGCTATGAATGGACAAGTTATAAAAACCAAAAAGATATATTTGGATCTCCTTCTTCATTGCATGTGCCTTTGGTGCCACTATTTTTAGTTGTTTTGTGTCATTATAAAGAATTTTATCTCATGCTAACTGCTGTTGTATTAATTAACTGGGTCATAGTGACAACATTTTCCAGTCCTTAGCTAAAACATTTCCCTGAGCAGGTCAACTGAGAACACGGAAGGGTGGAGTGAAAACAACGGACATCTCTCACATTACTCCCTGTCTATTGTATTTCCATACACAAGTCTATGGGGCAGCAGTAGCTCCTGACCTGGTCTCTTAAAATCCCAAAGAAGTAAAGTTGAGAACAGGACGACAGCACATGGGATCACTTACTCCTACAAGGTTTCAGTGCTGTAAGGAAACATAAGCTGGAATTGAGAGTGCTGTGGGAAATGTCTGGTGCTGGGTCTTTGTGTGAGCCTTTGGCCAACTCCTGCCTGCTGTTTGGTAATAGAGAGGAGGGAAGGACCTCTATGTCATATTAACCCGGGAAGAATTCAGTCTGCAGAAGAATGCCTCCAAAGCCTCATGACATTAGGCCTTTGGACTGGCTTTACTAGTTTGCGAGGCCACTCTCACATGCAGGTGTATTTGGTTATCTTCTATGATTCTTCATATAACAAACAACTGCAAAATGAATAACTGTACACTGCCTGCTGAATGTAAATGTTTTAATTATAAAAATAAAATAAGGAAAATGTCAGTGTTTTTTGTTATCTCTATTACAGTGAGCCGAGTGACATACAAAATTAGCTGAAGTTGTGGTGATTGTCAATGAGTTAACTTGGTCATAGCATCACAGATGGTCGAATGGTTGGTGTGCAGCCAATGCAGCGTCTCGGGTTCAACTCTGACATGTGGACCTATGCTGCATGCCTTTCCCCCCTCTCTCTCTCCCTGCTCCCTGTTGGAATCTCTGTCACTCACCATCTCAATGACGGCATGAAAAGCCCCCCAAAAAACAAAGTTATAAGGAAAAATACAAATGCATGAACGAACAAAGAAAAGCATTGATGTGGCTCTAAAAAGGTTACATGTCTGGATGTCACGCTACACCATGTTCCAAATAATTTGTAAATCTAAGTACAATATGCAAACAATAAATATTTCAAAGTTGCACCACCTCATGTTTTTGTACGACTCACTTGGCCTGAATGTTATCAGTTTTCTTCAACTCCACAGAGGTTTCAGGGGGTGGCCTACAGGTCACCCAAGGGTGGGACATTATGAGTCGGAGCTCACCTGGGATTTAATGTCAATGAGGTGAAGCAACAGGAGTATGTTTTGTGTATTAGTTACACACACTATAGTCTAATGGTCATCTCTTTTGTTAGATTTGTGGCTGTTGATGTTTGTTTAGTTGTGCTTTTGACACGGTAGTTATTTAGTGACTGAGTTTGTTTTGAGAGCATCCATAATCAGCTGGCCACTTTGTAATTTTTTTCTCTTTTATTTTTGGTCTTATACATGGGGGAGGGCACTTTGTTGTAAGCGGTAGGCTTTGTCTGCTTCCTGACTCAAAACTAACTAGATAAGCCGTAGGTGTGGGGTTTCCCCTCCATAACTTGTTCCTTTTATAATTTACACAGACAAACTTCTGTTTTGTTTTGGGTTTTTTGAGTAATTTTTTTGTGACCTTCATTACTGTAGCTTGGACAGTAGAGAATGGGGGAGTAGGGGAATAACCTCCTCCTGCTCTCATTCTCTCCCTACTCGACCCAATATATATATATATATATATATATATATATATATATATATATATATATATATATATATATATATATATATATAGTGCTACAATACACAGGGCCAAGAAAAAGCCAGTGAATCCTATTGACTGACCCTGTTACTGCATTTACTACTACTAAAACAAATTCGATCATTTCAGTGATACATGGTCATGGTACTGGTATATTGGTATATAACACTGGTATATTACTGGCTAAACTTATTTTGTTTTCCTTTTGTTGATGGCAAGGTTGGTCTATTCAAGTTGATTATCACTGATGTTAATCTATAACCAATATCTTTGCAAACAAGTGTTGATTACACAGACTGAGTTGAGGTAAACTATAGTAACTGCCTCATGGTTGTGTGTTTCCTCCAGCTACCCAAGTTGGACGAATTATGTTCGAAATCTACCCTTCCTGTTTTTTCAGAACATTGTCATAGTGAAGTTTATCCAACACATACAACTGATCAGGCAGCACATAGTGGTTTGTCCTGTTGCCCCACAATAAGAAGGTCACGTGTTTGGTTCCCGGGCCTGGGGCCTTTCTGTGTGGAGTTTGCATCTTCTCCCCATGCCTGCTTTCCTCCCACCGTCCAAAGACATCATGTTTGGGTTAATTGGTGACTCTAAATTGTCCATAGGTCTGAGTGTGAGTGTGAGTGGTTGCTCTTCTCTGTCTGTCTCTGTGTTTTGACCCTGTGATGGACTGGTGACCTGTCTAGGATGTTCTCTGCCCTCACCCAGTGTGAGCTGGGATTGACTGCATCACTCCCTGCAACCTGTTGTATCAACAAATAAGGTTGAATTAGTGGTCTGATGGTTTCTGAGGGTGGTTTGACTCCCTCTGGAAAATAGGGTAAAACTGATGATCACTGAACAAGCAAGATGGACATGGATTGTGCTCATAGAAAAATTATCCAATGAGTGCCCAAAGTCCTCATTTTACTGTGTTACTTTACTGCCTCAATTCCATAAAGGTGTTACTGAGATACTGTGTTAATGTGAATGAGTTGCATGGGCCGAAGAATGTCGAAGCACGAGTAAAAGATCTACTGCAGAACTGTGTATGAAGCAGGTAGATACAATCTTTACCCAACAATTTTACTAATATTGGACTGACATAGATATCTTGCACTCATCATTTGCTGGATAAAAGGACATAACAAGACGACACGAGTCAAAAGCGGAATTTGCTCACTGCTAACATTGGGGAACATCTATGCAGTTCATGCTGCAGCTTTTGCATGTCTCCATATGGCTGCTAAAAGGCATATTAAAGCATATCAAGGCATTACAGTAAGTATGTAATATAAGAAGGCACCAATGACTTAAATGACTATAAACCAGCAGTAGCAGTTACTGAGGCCATAAGTACAGTAATGATTGCTGTTTTCATCCAAAATAACAAAAATGCATTAACCCTGTTGTGTTTTTGTTGTGTATCTGCAAGTGATAAAAGTGAAGACAGCTTTTTGGGGATATTCATCTCTAGTTTGCCTTAATGCGCTGTGCTTCAAATTTAGGCCACAGGGAAAAGAAGACCACTTGTTTTGTGTGTTCCTCCCCTGGGAACAAACAGCAAGCCATGTTTTCACAAACTAGTTACACTTAAAATTGTACCAGGAGAAGTGTTTACATTGTTTCCAGTGCAGCTCAGAGTTTTTGGCAGAGCTGCAAAGAACACAGTGTGGGCTTCAAACTAAATGAAACTATCCACAATTGTATAGCCTGTATTGGTTAGTATTTAGTGTGTGCTCGATGTATTTTCCAAAATAACACTGGTATGTTTTTCAAATGGAAATGAAAGTAAATATGGTCATAAAACGCTGAGTGTGGTAAAGAATGAGAGACACGGTCTACATTTGGAGCATTTCGACTAAATCTACAGCAATGGGGAATAAAAAGCCTGTGTACATGGCATTGTCAGGGCAGAGGTTAACTATGACACCTACGCATTTTTGGCTAGGAACATCCAATCACTGATCTTAAAACTATGTCATGTGAGCCACAAAATGATGGGTAGGAGCTAAAGATTGCAGTTTTGTGAAGATGATCCTCAGCTTGAACCAGTTCACTTGGAATTCGACAGCTGTGAGTCCTTGATTTTTTAATTAAGCATTCTGAACTCCCCAGGGATTTAGTTCAGGAGTCTTGCTGGCTGACTCGTGGGTACAGTCTGTCTATTGCAGGGGTTATTCCAAATTGGGTCCTTTATCTAGAATCATTACAGCACCACCACCAAACCACCCACCAACTCCTATCTGTAATGGCAACTCAGAGGGCTCTATCTCTATTTGCTCACCTCACTTCTCATCTTTGACATCCTTGTCTTCCTGCTGCCCGTTTCTATCCTAAACGATACTACAGTTAAACAGTTAAAGAATGAACATTAACAACGTTACATAGCTTATCTTTGGTATTCAGTAAGTAAGCTGACACACTTGATCCAATTTATTATCTTTGTCCAATATTTATCTATGCTACTTATTCAAATTTCAGTTGACTCAATTACAGCTTTGATTGGGCCGACAAACAACCAGCCAGACTCAGGGACAATGTCAGAGCTACCAATGAAGCTAAACCCCCATGCTCTGAACTGCAGGAGGACACTTGAGAACCCAGAGGGACCTCACATGCAACATGCAAACTCCACACAGTTCATACCCACTTGCTGTGAGGACAGAGTGCTAGCTCATCCATGGTGACATCTTATGTTATTCTCCTCGTAACGATGACTGGTCCACTGTGTGTTGTGTCCATTGTGGTCCAAAATGTACTGTTGAGCAATTTTAGCAATTCAATGGGCTACATTTTCTTGAGCACTACACTTAGGGAATCTAAGTCCCATATTGGAACCTAAAGTTCCACATTGAATCAAATATAATCAAATTTATTCATAAACTGCCAAGTCATAAAAGAGTTACATCAAGGTGTAAAGCACCTCTTTATGGAGTTTTTAAAGGGACCCACCAAATCCCTGAATTTGAACTTGCTAATATTTCCATAGAAATCTGAAAATATTTGTGACGCTTCAGAAATACATGATGAAGCTAAGCCATGTTAAACGAAGAGGAAATTAACAAAATTCTGCTCTTTTTCCAGGTTCTATTAAAGGCTTGGATTTGCTTGAGTTGTATGCCTTCCATTGAAACGTGTGTTTAGATGACACATGGGTGGATCAGCGGTAACTCTACTTTGAGCCAGTGTTTAAGGCTGGGCCTCAAGTTGCCAGCCGATTGTTATTCTCTAAGTAGCATTGTGAAAGTGGAAAAAATAGCATCCGATAAAGCTGAAGGTGTCAGAAGTCATATTATTATTCTATGCAAACGAGGGCTTTCTCTGGGAAAATCATGGCTAGACTTAAAGATGCATGGAACTTTAAGTGACTTTGCAGAAACTGGATCATTGTATACAATGCTCAAAACTGATATGTCAAGCTTAGTTCCAAGAGAGCGATTTCGTCACAGGCATAGAATTTGCTGAAGACTTTAATTTGGAGGTTCTGACCCCCTCCATTCAAAAGAAGGTTTTTTTGAAGTGGTCTTTCAAGAGAACACAGTGAAAACAATGTTAAGTGCTGGGTACTGTGGATATAACTACTACTATTTACCGATGAATCCAAGAATTAAGATTCACGGCAAGAGGGCAATAGTAACTGCCTCATGGTCAGGGCAATTATAAGAAAATTAACAGGAGAAAGAAAAATGCTGTCTATCAAATTCAGAATGAAGCCTGTGGTGGAAATATTCAAGTCAAGCCACCCTGACCAAGAAGTTCCCACTCAACCCACACTTCACTATGCCCTCTGGTTTGTATTGTTGTGAAGGATTCACATTGCTGCTGGATCATGACCCCAAACACTTGTCAAAACTTTGTGAAAACCAAGTGAAGTCCAAAGAGGACCAAGACCTTTCCTCCACAGTCACCTGACCTCAAACCTACTTAACTTTTATGGGGGCACATGAAGCCTGAAGAAGCCAAGTACTCAAGCAAAGTTGTGGCACGAATGCCACTAAACTGCAGGTTGTCATTAAAGCAAGTGAGGGACAAACCAAGTACTAAGACATTCTATGGATTGAACTTTTCAATGTTACAGATCACAATTTATTTAACAAATTTATTTAACCATTAGGTTTAAATCAAATGCAGTTTTAACAGCAGTTCTGCTTTGTGTTACAATTAGAAATACATGAGCAACCACTTAGGATGACAAGAGAATGAAGCACTCTTTGTTGAGGACAATGAGGCCCTTATTATTACTAATAAGATTGATTGCATTTGTGAATGCAGCTTGTTGATGTAATTGTATTTTTTATATGATGAATGGATGGAAGGTAGCAATGAAACACTACAAAAATAAAAGAAGCCCCTTATTTCCTGCTCTAAACAGTCCTTTTAGAGTTACCTTGACCTTGCTTAAAATAAAAAGGACAAGGGGGGGAAATTAATGGCTAACTATGATAAACAGGATTATTTTAATAAAACTGTTGCATGTTGTTGTATGTCCTGGCTAACTGTCTTTGTTCACTTTGACTGGTGAAAGTATGTCAGTGGGTTACATTGACTCCAGTGGAGAGGAGGAGGAGCCCATGAACTGGGTCACATGGTTGCACACTGATCGCTACTGGAAACAGTCAGTGCGAAAAAAAGAGACAGTCCTCCCTATCACTGGCGCTGCGACCCGATCGCGTTATCTTTGAATGGAGCACGGTGTATTTGTAGGTGTATCACAGCCACGGTAGTGAAAACAAGCGAACGCCATTAGGACAGAAAACTGCTTCCTTTCGTTGTCGTTTAAAACCGCTCCCTGAAAACTTGTTGGTTTTATGAGAGATTTTTTTTTCTTTTTTCTCTGGTGACATCGTATCTTAGCTCGTCTGACACACAACGACTGCAGCTTTTCTTTTTTCGTACGGTCTTAAACAAGTTTGACTTTAACGTGACGTTCCGTTTAAATGTTGTAGCTTCTCAGCCCAGTTTCTCGACCGGAGTCATTCAGCGACTTTTCGGTTGCTGTACACTCAAAACAGAAAAACGGCTTCTGCACCAAGGTAGCATAGGAGGAGGAAAACCCCCAAAACTCTACGGACATGGAGTCGACCAAAGCTGGTAAGTGTGTGTGTTTTTTTGTTTTTTGTTTTTTTAAACATCGTGAGAATGGAAAAAAATGGCTCCAGTTTGTTCGAATGAGATTGTGACCACATCTCGCGTTGAGGTTTGTGAAATTAGCTTTAGTCAAACTACAGAGACCAACACATCAGGAGAACGTCCATGTTTGATTATGTTAACGATTTTCATTTTATTTTTTTAACGCGTCCGAGGGTCGCGGTTTGTGCTGGCGTGTTAAAATTAAACTGGGTTAGGAGTGCCAGTGCGCTGTTATTACCCAAGCAGTTGGCGTTCCAGCGGCATTGCAGTCGTCTTTCCTCACATGGACCCGTCAGCCTAGCCATGTGCACCTGTGTTTACGCTCCTCGTGCGTCGTCGCTCATTGGCCAAGCGGGGCCATGACGTTGGTGTTGCATAATTTCCCCCGGCAAGCTGGTGTGGGGTCCAGCCACGAATACACGTGAGGCAGCTCGCGGTGACCCAGTTTTCCCGGGAAAAGAACGTGCTTGGCTCCACGTGGGGGCGTGTTTTAAAGAAGTAGAAGAATTACGCCTAAAGTTCTAGTGCATTGAAAGCGATTGGAACACAGAATGTTTTTTGAATATCATGCAGTATCATTTGCTGGGTTTTGTTGAACTTGTATTTAGCATGTGTGAACGTTGGAGATCTAGTTTATTCACTGAAATAATAAAATAGTTGCTTCAGGAGGGCTTCAACTAGGTCAGAGCTGATGGCTAAAATTTGTTGATATGCCTTATTTTCTGTGAAAAATTACCATGGGTTCCAGAGACTAATATGTTAAGTCCTTTGATACATCAGGAGCTTGTAGTAGTGTACATGTTAGGAAAACAAAATAATAAAATATAAGTGCAGTGTCTGGCTAGATGTGAAGAGCATATATTTTATCAGTACCTGGGCTGTCAGATTGAAGGAAATCAATCTTTGCATCTAATTTGTGCCCAGGTTCATCTGTTGTGCTGTCTGTATGTGAATGGCTGCAGGGACAGGCCAGACTACCTACTACACACCCTTGTGAAGCTGACATTATGTAATGCTTGTTACCTAATCACTGAGAATGGCAGGAGAAGACATCAGGTCAGCCTGTTGGGTGTGTGTGTGTGTGTGTGTGTGTGTGGGGGGGGGGGGGGGGGGGGGCTGAGCAGCAACAGTCTGTCTGCTCGGCTCCTACTGGCTGAGGGACTGCTGTCGTATAATGAGCTGCCCTCTTTATGTCAAGCTTGCCTGCAGTTAAAGTTACATTTAATTTCAAGGAAAGGAAAAGAGTGGGCATGAGCATGACTGAACTGTCAAAGGATGAAGTTGTCTAAGCGCTGAGCATTTAGTGGAAATAAATAGGGTGGTGTGCTTTTATCTTTCTTCTTTTACTAAAACACCCAAAAATACAGCATCTAGTTAGCATGTCTCCACTTTATGACTTACGCAACCTATTTGGAGCCATCAGCCTCAAATAAAATGATTTCAGCTGAAATGTGTTCTTTTGCTTTTAAATGGCTAAATCCTCTGAAATAGCTGGGTGTCATAGTTTTTAGTGGAGGGAAATTGTGCATTTATGTGCAACTATTTTCAGGCAATGCTGAAACCACATTTGATCCTCCAGTGAGTATTTGACAATAGTATAGCAATACAACACAGAATATGATACATCCAGCTGTGGAAGTGTAGAATATCATGTCTTTATGCAAAACAGTAAACTGAAATTATATCCATTATGATATAAATGCAGTGCAATCTTTTTCAGAACTAAGCGTGTTGCTGCAATCCCCATCATCATGGGCTGTTTTGTTGTTTTTTTTTAATCCATTTTATGCCAGGAGGTGTAATAGCCTATATCAGCTCCTCCAGCTCTGCCTCCAGCCCAGAGTCTTGCCACAGCGACTCCTCCAATGGTAGCTACCAGTCATCCTCCCCACCTCACGGCTCCTCGCCCAGCCACCGCCAGCCGGGCCAGACGGCTGAACCAGCACTCCTTTCTGGTGGCCAAAACCTCCTAGGGACTCAGAAGACTGGCCGCTCCTCTTCCTCTGCAAAGTGCGGCATTACAAGTAAGAAGGACACTATTTTTTTCTTTTTTTCTTTTTCTTTTTTTTTTTTTTTGTTATGTGTTTTTAATTGGAAATTGTATCAGACCTTGGTGTTGACTCAAAAATTATTGATTTGAACCAGTTGGCTCTTGTGAGGATGCTAATTTTAGGAATTTTCCGGTAAAGACTGGTGCAGCATCATCTGGAAAAGGTCACAAAGGAAAAATACTGTACTGGAAAAAACTAAATTGCGAACTCGAAATTACTGAAAAAAGACTTCCATATAATTTAGAGAGTTTTTCCTACCCACTGTTGCCAACTGCTTTCTCATTGTGGCAACTGTTGTGTTTCTTTCTATAATATTTTTAAGTATTGTACTTTCCCTGCTAAAGACCTTGAGATAATGTATGTTATGGTATGGCATTATACAAATTAATTTAAAGTGAATTCAAATGGTCCATTATTTAAGCAAACCAAGAGTCTGTTGCTGCCGGAGTTTATTTCAGTGTGCAATAAAAATTTATCCTGAATGCATAAACTGAACTGTTAACCCGACGTCATGACTCACTGAGCCCCTTCCTGTATTGTCATGTTAGTAGCCAAAGCCTTCAAATCACCTTTGTATTGTTGCTTTCTCATTTGAAATTGAAGTCAGTTGTTATTTGTATCTTGCCAGTTCCATAGATTTTCTGTAAATCTGGATGTGGACTCCTGTGGCTCATAGGTGAGGCCAATGCTGAAGAGCCTTAAACCTGCATTCTATCTAATGACCGTCAGGGGGCAACTGCACTGATTGGGGGAGGGGGGTCAGATTGTATTAACATGTCCCAACTTGGTTTTGTAGGTTAATTAACATGAATTTATATTTAATATGAACAAATTTTCTTAAGTCATTCTCAACAGCAGTGCACTTGTGGTAGCACATGTTTAGTTGATGATGCTAACTATGAGAACGTGTTTCTGCATCAATCAGAAATCAACGGCCTGGTGCTGCTGTGTAAGGTCTGTGGTGACGTGGCCTCTGGTTTCCACTATGGTGTTCACGCTTGTGAGGGCTGCAAGGTAAGGACAGCTTTATGAACCATCAGATACACACACACACGACGCACACGAACACACACACACACAACAAACATGCTGCAGATACTCAATCAGAATGATTGTCACTGCGACACCAAAATGTAACTTTGGACTGGAGTTGAAGTGGGTCACTGCAGGCACAGCCATCTGCATGGCTACAGCCAGAGACTCTGAAACTAGTATACTTTCCCCATATTTATATCAGTGGCCCCTCACGCTTCATGTTGCTGTGTGGCCTAGTTAACTGTGGGGATCAGTGTACAGTGATAAACACACCGCAGCAGGCATCACACAGACATAATTTAGCCTCATATGTTGATTAGCAAATATTATTCAGATTTGCCAGTACCCAAAAATTGTAAGAGCACAAATATTTCAGCCGATACTGGACATAAAAAATTAGCACAATTGAAAGATGAGGAATAGGCTAATTGTCATCTCCCTTCTGTCTCTATAATGTCTTTGTTCACACTACACGGTTATTCTCTGAACACACAGGGCTTCTTCAGGAGGAGCATCCAACAGAACATCCAGTACAAGAAGTGCCTTAAAAACGAGAGCTGCCCCATCATGAGGATCAACAGGAACCGCTGCCAGCAGTGCCGCTTCAAGAAATGCCTGATGGTTGGGATGTCCAGAGATTGTAAGTATCTGCTATAATTGATTTTCTCTATACAGGAATTCTGTTATATGGTCTTTTAGAAAATGCCTTTTTTTTTTTTCCTAATCTGACCCAAATATGCTAACACTGTGTGTGATGTTGGAAAGCAAGACAGCATTTCAGAGTCAGAGGCATGAGGTCTTAACAGAGGAGAACGCTGGCATTTTCTCCCACCAAGCTGGCTCTCCCCATTACACAGACGTCAATCTGGATCTGTGACTTAGATAGTGACTTGGATAGTGACTTAGTGTTGCAGTCACTTAGATGATTTGTGATTTCAAATAGGTATTTTTGGCATTTTATCACGACTGTTGCAATATAGGATTATTTCATAAAATGTTTGTTTTATGCTCAATTTGTCAGGTTTAATGGATAGTGTACTGATTGATAATTTTTTTATGTTGTGTTTATTTAATGTGGAACTCTGACTAGTTTTGAGAGTAATGGAGAGAAGTAACAGCAGAGATGGTCAGTGTATGAATTCACAAGCACAGATTCACAGATACACACTCAAGTGACTCCAAATCTCCAAGATGAGAAAAGCAGGGTATCATATCACAATGATATAATTCAAAAGTATTTCCAAAGACTGAATTCCACTGAATCCCCAGATCTCATTGGGTGAGGGTGGGGTACACCCTGGACAGGTTGCCAGCCCATCGCAGGACCAACACAAAGAGACAGACAGTTACAAACAAACACTCACACTCAGAACTATGGACAGTTTAGAGTTGCCAGTTAACCTAAACAAACATATCTTTGGACAGTGGAAGGAAACCCACACAAGAACATGCAAACCTCGCACAGAAAGGCCCCAGGCCCGGGAAACCCTCTGCGACCTTCTTGCTGTGGGACTAACCACTATGCCGCTTTGCTGCCTCCCTTGTTGTGTACATGATACTTTTTGTATCACAAACTAACCTAAGTGTGACAGGGTCAGTAAATTAATGGGTGGGATTTCTGACTGCGGAATTGGTCTCACTTCATTATCTGTGACTGTGTACTGCATCACTGTACGATTATATGAGTGAATCCTCTCTCCACTTTTCAGCTGTGCGATTTGGCCGAATCCCTAAGAGGGAGAAACAGCGCATGCTGTTGGAGATGCAGAGTGCTATGAACAACATGATGAACAACAGCCAGCTGCACAGCCAGCTGCACAGCAGCCAGACGCTGCCTATTGCCAAACCACTGCCAGGCAGCGCCACAGAACCTACCTCTGAGGATGTCGGCTCCGCCCCCTCCTGCTCTCCCTCCTCTTCACCGTGCTCCAGCCAATCAGACTCCAGCTCAGATCCTGAGCCCACTGTGACAATGGACACCAGCCCCAGCTCGGCCTCACCAAGTGCATCTGACAGTGGTGAAGAGGAGGTAATTGGCTCTGTGACCAGGGCCCACCAGGAGACCTTCATGTACAACCAGGAGCAGAGCAGCCTAACAAGTGAGGCCCCAGCCACCACCAATGGGCCTCTGAAAAGTGGCGCTGACCAAAACACCACTAACTATTGGAAAGAAGAGCAGCAGGATGCCTGGAACCACCACAACAACATGGTCACCATGGCAGCACAAGACCCCCCCTCCAGCATGGGCCCTCAGGGTCCTGAGGAGAACACCACTAACCACTGCCCTTTCAGACTGTCCAGGGGCACTGAAAATCACTGTCCAGGATTCACAACGGACACTTTCAGAGCTGCAGCCACAGAGGACCCCACCAACGGAGTGTACTTTGGGCACCAATGGAGAGAAGGCAAAAGGATGCACCTGGTGAGAGAATAAAAGTCAACTTTAAGAATTTAAATGCTTTAAAATAAAGATCTAAAGTAACAATAAAGTAACAATCTGACTGGCTGACTAACCCGTTGTTACGGGAGTTCCAGAGTGAAGACTGAGAGAGGAGAAGTAAAACGACACTGAGATAGTTTTCAGTTACTAAACAAGATCAGTCTAAGATAAAACACTAGAGAAGGGTAAAATGTGGGACCCTTAACACCCAGTTATGTTCATTAAAATGAAGTTAGCGCTGTAGCTCAGGAAGTATTTCCCCAGAAAACATAATAGTAGCTTTTCATTAATTTTTGATGAATGCATTATGCATTTTTAAAAAAGCTTTAAATGCTTTAAGACACCATTACAGCTCAGCAGTCTCTCAAAGAAAAATATATTTCTAGATCGTGGGTCATAAATACTTAATCTGCATTTCTTTTTCTTTTTTCTTTCCCTCCTATGTTTGGCCACTGTTTTTGGGAATCGGTCTGGGTTTTTTCATTCAGAAACAGAATATACTTGCAGTTGAGTGTAATAATGGAAACACGTCTGCTCAACCCTCCAACATTCACAAGCTGGTCTCTAGCTTAATCTTTCTGCCGTTCAGTGCTGATTGCTCAGTGAATAGAGGCATTATCAGGGCTCTGTCATCTCTGGCTGTAAAAGGGTTGATGAGCCACCAAAACAATAAACCAAAAAAGATTCTGAAGCTCTCTAAAACAGAGTAGGATCGCACATGTAGACAATTTTAGCTACAGGTGATAAAACACGTGTCATTTAATCCATTATTTATATAAAAATTGCAGCAAATTATGCCACTTTATAATAAGCAATGATTTCAGATATTATCAGTTGAAAGCTATCATCCTTGTCCTAAATTCACTATAATGTACCTAGCCCTGAGTTTTGTTTTTTTTTTTTGGCTTCTAAGCTGACAGTATAAAGTCCTCTGTCCCATCCTCAGGTTTGTCCAATGAACACTTCTCCTCATGTGGACCTTCAGAAATCTGGTCATGAGGTGTGGGAGGAGTTCTCGCACAGCTTCACCCCCGCTGTCAGGGAGGTGGTGGAGTTTGCCAAGAAGATCCCAGGCTTCCGAGATCTGTCCCAGCACGACCAAGTCAGCCTGCTGAAGGCTGGCACCTTTGAGGTAAGCTGCGATTGTCCTGGCCAAGTGCCATGCAGGTTTCTCAGTTTCGATAATAAGGCTCAGAATTAAAGAGCAGGGGATGTGCACAGTCTGATAGAGCTGTGTTTGTGCTCCGTAGGTGCTGGTGGTTCGTTTTGCTTCTCTCTTTGATGTTAAGGACCGCACTGTGACCTTTCTGGGGGGGAAGAAGTACAGTGTGGATGCTCTGAGGGCCATGGGAGCCAGTGACCTCCTGAATTCAATGTTTGATTTCAGCGAGAAACTCATCAACTTGGGCCTCAGTGAGGAAGAGATGAGCCTCTTCACTGCTGTGGTTTTAGTCTCAGCAGGTGGGTTTAACTATCTTTGTTGTTGGTCCATGGAGTTAAAAATCCCACATTTGCAATGTTTTATTATAAGATTTAATCGGCTTTGACCGAGCATTTGTTTGTTTTGTTGTTTTTTTTTTTTTTATTATTTCATTCTTCTCCAAATACCACATTCTCACCACAAGTCTTACGCTAATCTTTGAAAACCATTCTTCCAGATCGTTCTGGAATTGAGAACGTGAACTCGGTGGAGGCCCTGCAGGAAACACTGATCCGTGCGCTGCGAAGCCTCATCACCAAAAACCACCCAAATGAGTCAGCCATCTTTACCAAGCTGCTGCTCAAACTGCCTGACCTGCGCTCGCTCAACAATATGCACTCTGAGCAGCTTCTGGCTTTCAAGGTCCATTCCTGAAGTTTCCTCAAGTACTTGACTCCATTACACAAATTGGAAAGGCCTGTGACTGAAACCCTGGGGCTACCAGCCCAAGACCACACCTCCTACCCAACCACACCTCCATGATTCTCCCTTAGGCCTTTTGGTTCTGTTGGTTCTGTCTATAATATAAATTGAACTAAAGCTCAAACCTGACATTTAAAGAGGGAGGATGACCACAAAATGTTATTGTACTGTACTGTAGGGTGTAACTGCCTGTGTGATGGTAATGCATACATACAGACACATTGATTGATGTACATGTTTCCTGTGTTTGTGTGTAGCATACTGTACGTTTGCAAGTGTACAAACGTTAGAAGCACTTTTCTGTATAGTGTAGCCTGGTATTTTTGCATTCATAGTGCAATATGTGACTGCTTTTTTTGATTTGACCTGTATTGTGAGGAGTCAAGTAACGTGTACATTATTCAGTGACACACTGATTTGGATAGGTGCTGCCATTATTATAGAGGTGGGGTAGTTATAAACCTAGGAAAAAAACAAAAAAACCTGACACTGAACAATTGAGGTAAAGTCCTCTTTCAGCTAATGACAATGAGAGGGATGTTGATATGAAGCTGCTGAAGGTCTCAGCTTTCCAGTTGTACGACCAGAGAAATCAAAGAATGTTTAATTTGACAGATTTTTGGGAAGCAAAAGAAGATGGTATTTTACCTTAAACCTTTTTCATGTAGTTCATAGTTAGACTAAGCTGTGTTTGTCAGTTGCAGGTTATTTTTCTGAACTACTTGGGCATTTTGACAAATCAAATTTATCAGTGTCACTGTCACTTTGCAACACAGTTTCTAGACATGGATCAGTAAAAATAGAAAAACACTGAATCAATTAAATCAGATTCTGGACTATGAAGATACATCTTTTTTTCTTATCTGTTTTTTCCTTTAAGAAAAAAAAAAACAACATATTTCTGAAGTATGACTGTTTGCTGCCCTACTTGTCCTGGGGAGCGTTTCGAAATCAGACTCTTGATGTTGCTGTTGGACACTGGATGGCAGAAAAAAACTGTCTTGCTGTCACCAGCAGCTCCTGTCTGCTTGAATATACTTTCTGTGTTCGACAAAACTGTACAGACTTTGGCTGAGTGTAGTTAAATTTGTATAGGTAAGACTATTCCTCATAAAATATGACTGTAATATCACTTATGTGATTGTAGTTCAAAGAAATAAGCTGAGTCCAGGTGACAGCTGAGTTGCTGGTGTTCAGATATTTTTGTGATGCCATCTTTTCTTCTTCTAATGTTGAATCCAGAATGTTTGGCCTCTAATATCCAGAGCTTCTGTCCTTGTGTTAACATTGCTAAAATGTGGTTCTGTTTTCCTTTGTGAAAGGATTGCAGTATGCATAGATTTCTATATAAATATATACATACTATCATACATACACAACTGTATAGATGAATATATCTATAAAAAATAAATTTTATAAATGCATTTATATAATGTGTATGGCTGTCTTTGAACAAGTTAATCACATGCTTACCTCAGATGTAGGTCTGAATATCTTTTGTGGGAAGAGTATTTCATTTTTTAAATTTTATGCATCTAGAAATTCCAAAGATACCAAATACAGCAGGCAATAAAATAATCCTCTGGAGTAAAAAAAAAAAAAAAATCAAGTACAAAAGCTCAGTAAGCTCGGTATTTCACACAAATTTTTATTTTCAAACAAAGGTTTGTGTCCAAAGCTATACTTTGTTCTTAAAATTACAGAGTGGGAGAATTACAGCCACCAGAAAAGTTGTAAACAAGAAATTAACACTAAAACTATAATCAAGCCTTCACTCTTAATCAAAATTTATGACGTGAATGTATTTCCATGTTATCTAACAAGAAATATATCATCAAATTTGTATTGAATATGCATATATTATGGAATATACTAATATATACCCTAAGTAAGTTTACCATATATAAAATGCACAGTCAAATTTCTGTATACTATTATCAAAATGATTGTTATGTTGGTTTTATTTTAGTTGTGTATTTCTTTTGTATTTGTGTACATACACAACATATGCATATTTCTCCAAACCAAAACAATTTGTCAGATGACAGTTGTATGTTGGAGGTCATGAGCCAAAGGGGTGACTGTGGTTTTCTGTGCATATGAGAAAATGACAACACCAACATATGGCCATTTACAACGATTTTAAATCTGTCCCAGTTCAATATTATGTGCTAACCCTAACATGACAAAACCTTTTTTGGACTAAAATGATTCAAAAATCCATAGACATAGACTAGACAAAACTGCTGCTAATTAAGGACAGAAATAAAGTCCCCTGTGTTTTTCTAATATGAACACATAACACATTCAGGGTCTGCACACAATAATACAGTGCTGAAAATCATCCCTTTTGGCTCCCCAAGTGTAGTCCTCCTTACTTAGACACCAATTTTATCGTCACGTCTCACTGCACATTTTATTGGACACAAAGACAAGTAATCGCAAAAATACCTGGTATGGTATAAGATATTCCAGTAATGGGTGTCCGCACCATTCAGTGATTATGCAGCATAGACGAGTCATAGCGCGGGGGTACGGATATTATTCAGTGGTAAAAACAGAATCATTCATTAAATTTCATTGAGAATTTTACAGCGGTGCACAGCACATGTTTACCGGGGCATGTGCCCGGGTAAGAAAAGTCTAGCGACGTGCATGATCCGGCATGGTTACGCAGTATAGAGAGATATACCAGGGAAAATCATATTGCGAGGTAACGGAAAGAAATATTGCCAGGGAACGCAAAGATTGCTAAAAAAAAAAAATTCTCCACTTGACCCCTAAGGAGCTCCGTGGCTTCGTATGTACTGTGAGGGGATTGAGGAGATTATTTAGCACATATCAGGGCTGTTGTATGGAAAAGTACTGACTGAATCTTCAGCGCATCTTTTCTCTTTTCTTGCTTTGTCAGGTTGATGTGGTGGATTTTGTCCATGTCCTGGAGGAAGGAGCCAAAGGTATCAACAATGTGTAACTGTGGTAATGTCACTATCCATCAGCAGATGGCAACAACGCAGCTTCCTCTCTGTCTGTCCACTTCATCCACAGCAGCCTTCACATATTTGAGCAGAGCCAAAATTACAACCCCGGTTCTTTGGGGGCAAAACATACTACACGCAAAAGTAAGAATCATTCAAAGACCAATATTAATTTCATTTAATTTTTAAACATTATTATGGCCATAATTCCCAGATAAATATTAAACCTATCATCAACATGTCTCCAAAGTCTGTAGCTGATATTGGTCATTTATACTAAGATTTGGCATAGGTCAGACTCTGTCCTTCTTTGGACAGCTGCTGTTCATGTGCAGGTCCGTCTCCACCCCGTGCTCTTTGGATACAGAACTCTCCCTCTTCTCTGATAGTGCCAGTGGGCTTTTCAAGCTCATCTCATGAGGAAGATGAGTGTGGTCTCACTCATCTTCTACCACTTAATCCGTTTACAAGCCAATCCCAGCTCACACTGGGCGATGGCAGGGTACATCCTGAACAGGTAGCCAGTCCATCACAGCGCCAACACACAGAGACAGACAGAGACCAACAACCACTCACACTCACACTCAGACCTATGGACAATTTTGAGTCACCAATTAACCCAAACATGATGTCTTTGGACAGTGGGAGGAAACTGGAGTACCCAGAGGAAACCCACACAGGCACAGGGAGAACATGCAAACTCCACACAGAAAGACCCCAGGCCGGGAACTGAACCCACAACCTTCTTATTTTGTTCTAACCACCATGCCACTGTTCTGCCTCTATGTGGCCTGTGTTGTCTGATATCAGTCTCCACCTGGACCATGTTGAAATCTATGCTGTTGTAAACCTAAAGTTTTGAAAGGTTTTTTTCTGATTAGAAAAGAAACAGGCTAACCCCAAAAGATAATAAAACAATGTATGAGAGGCATCATTGTGGAAAAAAAAAATTGTCAGCCTTTATTTTTATTTCAACAAAAAGTAGAAAAGTCATAACCATCACACTGCTACCGTCTATGGGAAAATCTAAGGTTTTCTACCATTCCAAAGAGCCCAAGCTATTCTAAAGCATCCTAATCACCCTGATTCATTGGGAACAACTGCCTTAATAAACTGACCAATACAAATGAACTCACTGAGGACCTGCGGCTATGCATTGAGGCTACTCACAAGTCAGGAAAGAGCTATAAGGCCATAGCTAAATGTTTTCAAGTTCCAGTGGCTACATTGCAAAGTATTATTAAAAAATACTAGATGAACAGTCTCATCATCTAAACCATCAACTTGTCTTTTCAACCCAATACCTACCAGGCTATTAAAAGATGTTTTTCCATTAATTAATATCTACATTCGCGATCTGATCAGTATGAATTTATCTCCAGGTTATGTACCACAGCCTTTCAAGATTGCTGTTATTAAACCTCTCCTCAAAAGACTAATCTTGATCCAGATGTTGTGGCTAATTATAGACCCATACAATATCTAACCTCCGTTTCATTTACAAAATTCTTGAAAAAGTAGTTGCAAGCCAATTATGTGAACATCTGTATAGGAATGACTAGTTGAAGTGTTTCAGTCAGATTTTAGAGTACATCATAGTACAGAAGCAGCACTGGTAAAAGTTACCAACCACATTCTAATGGCTAACCCCAACCCAAATACTTGTTCTGTTGGATCTTAGTGCCACTTTTGACACCACTGATCAAAATATTCTTTTATAAGGTTTAAGCCGTGAAATTGGGAACAAATAATGGTTCAAATCATACTTATCAGACAGATACCACTTTGCTGCTGTTAACAATGACTCTACCTCAGGCTCTTTCGTTAATCATAGAGTTCCACAAGGTTCTGTCCTTAGACCAATCTTTTTCACCCTATAAATCCTTCCCTTAGGCAATATTATCTGGAAGCGCGGCATCGATTTTCAAAGAAATCTACTATTTTATGGTCCAAATTGAAGGTCAATTAAGTGACCTTGCCCTTCTAGGGCATACAAGAAAATAGAGAGAGAAAACATCCAAAAAGTGTACATATGAAAATATATATTCTCTATCAGTAAAAAACACACATAAACTTTGCAACAGTGTAATGCTGATACAACAAAGATGTAAAAATATGCAATACTATACGAAACATTCTTAATGTGCCAATTCCCACACTCCAACATCAACATCAAGAAACATACATCGAATCAGTTGCCTTCATGGAATTCAACAAAGCATTTAGGCTCATTGCTGAATCATAGGGGGACTTTACAGGCACTGCAGACCACATTTGACCTCATTAAATGCCCCTCCTTGTTGCAGTATTTGCAGATCTGAAGGGTGGTGTAGACAGGGGCATGGAAGTGGAGTAGGTCAAACCACACAACCACTGCAGTGCTGGACAGCACTGTTCCCTGTTCAGTGTCAAGTCCACTTGATTTGGCTGCAGTTTGTGGGAGAGATTTTCTTCAGTTCAGGGTGGGTCTATGGTTATAATTCCTATATAATAAATTTAAAAAACTTTTCTGAATGTGCTTTATGCTTTCTTTCTTGATTATGTTCTGATTCTAAATGCTATTATGTGTATTTCTGTGTATTATGTAAATATTTCTCTCCAGATCCAGATCCTCCTGGTCCAAACTTTCTCCAATACAAGTCAAAGTTGTTAAGACCAATTTTACTTGAATTGAAGAACCTGGAGAACTTCTTTCACAAAACTTATGTTCTCAGATGTACCTTTTTTTACATCAACATGTTTTTGTATTGTTCAATATAAAATCTACTGACTCAAAAACTATTCACTGAATGAATGTATAAGCTGTAGAGTGTAGGTAGGATATGATACAAAAACTGTAGACATGGATGTAAAAGATAGTTGAATGAATGAAAGGAGACATTTTCAGCTTTTTTTAAGAGAAAGGGAAGCCATAGTAAACATGGACCTGAGATAAGGTCTCTGGTACTTTTTCATTTAGACACTGAAATGTTTAAACTGAGCTGTATAAATGTGACAGCACAACTTGACTGATGGAGCAGGAGTTGACTGTGCTTTCTTTTTCAATGACAAATCTTATGTATAGTTTATCACATTTCAAAAGCAGAGAAAACTAATCCAGTACTTTGAAAAAAGGAAATACAGAAGTTGCTTTTAGTCTCGTCTTGTAAGTGTAATGGTGTGAAAGTCTTTAGTTTCCAAAAAGAATATACTCAAGTGAAATACAGATTCCCGAGAAAAACACTTCAGTACTATACCCAAGTGTGCTTACTTACTCATGTAAATACACAATACACAGCAAGAAGGTCCTGGGTTCTTTTGCATGTTCTGTCTTTTCCTGTATGGGTTCCTTTCAGGTTTTCCTGTTTCCTCCCACAGCTTACATGTTCATCAAATAATTGGTGATTGTGATATTGCCCTTAAGTGTTGGAGTGTGTATGTCAGTTCTGCGAAACACTGGTGAACTGTCTTCCAGCTGGGATTTGCTCAAGAAACTCCATGAGCCTCTGATGCGGATAATGGACAGACAAACACTTAATGGCACTCGATCAAAGTAATAAAATAAACACAATACCCAAATTCTCTCAAAACCATCTTTATTTTCAAGTGCCAATTCACATTAGCTGCAATCATTGTTAATTATGAGCTAAATGTTTTTCCTCAAGTCCTCCGTGCTCATGTCAAAGCACTGTCCACAGCTGGACACTGGATCACTGGACAATATGTTTACAGTAAAATACAGTGTCCAACAGAGCACATTTTGAATAGAAATCTCTGCATCATATGGTTCTGCTGCCACAGATTCACTCTTACACCAACATAAGCTTGATCTCATTCCCTTTCTTTCAGTTATGGTTTTCCAGTTGTGTTAAACAGATGAGTTGAACAAGAAGACACTCAAAACAGACAAGGAGAGAAATCTGTGTTGACAGTGGATGACTTTTTTTCTGATACTGTTTATACTTTGGCCAAGAAGTTGTCCTTAACTGTGTCTGTGTGTAGCTGTGCTGATTTGCACTGACAGTGAAGTCCAGCTATAGCAATAATTGTTTTTTTTTATTGTAGAATGCTGCACATTTTATATTATTCATGACATCTTGCTCATAATTTTTTTTGTTCCTTTTTTGTAGAGATTTCAGAGCAAGATACATTTTTTAACAGTATGCAAAACTGTATGTTTGTATTATGCTAACATCTGTTAAAAAAAAAAATCTGCAGTCTGAAAATATACATCCTTTTCCTTTGTACTGTAAAATAGCTTTTCTATGGTGCAACTTTTGTTATTGGTTTTTAACTGAGTAAAACTATTAAAACAATTCGTGGGAGAGATAACAGCGTAGTGGCACCTCTTCAGAAACAGTAATCATTTTCTGCACCTGCAGTGAGCATTGACTATGTTTGCATGCACCAACAGTTCTGTAAATATGACACTTCAGCTAATTGTGTTGAATAATGATGCAGAATTTCAAACATTTGCCTGGGGCACTTGACTCTAGTTTTTACATCTTGTACGAAAGCACACATGACGATCAAATTCGTAGACAATAGAAACATAAAGGTCCCATACAGTCCATAGTAAGACGTCCAGGTGGTCTTTGATTAGAAATATGGCCTACGTTCTATATTGATGTATGGAAGTCTCAAAAGTCTTAGTCCTCTGAGAAATCCTCAAGGACCGTAGTCAGAAACTGAGCCTTATAACCAGCTGTAAAGACTTCTGGAACTTTCTGATGTCACAACAAAGCACTCACCGCCCTCAGCCACGCCCACCAGGACCTACCATACACCCTCACAAAGTTTGGTTTGAATGTTTACCAGAAATCAGCTATTTCTATTAGATTGCCTAGAAAACAGAGAGGCTCAGATTCTCTCTTCTAATTGGGTGATTGACAGATAATTTCTGTTTTAAAGCCCTGCTGGATATAAACGCTTTGAATAAAACACCAGAAAATGGATTTTAAGGTTCCTGATGCTTAGTCAAATTTCTAATTTGATTTGTGTTAAAGCTGCTCTAATTATTTTTCATATGATCACTGAGACTACATGTGATGGTCTCTTTTAGAGATGAACCCATGGATAATTTTCCTCTGCTTCACCTCCCATTAACTTTATGGAGTATTTTAGCATCGTTTAGCTCACTGTTTCACTTCCATGGCCCACATCTGTAGTGTTTTGCGCCAGTCTTGGTTGCTTCATCAACTTTAAAATTCGACACTACCTTTCCAATAGTGCGCAGCAGACAAAATCAGCGACAAAGATAACAGCGGACTCACAATAGCAGTTAAAGGGTCAGGTACTGAATTTCTCTTGGGTCAAAAGTCAGAGACTGAAAGAGAGTCTAGGTTAGACTTACATTCACCAGGTCACCAGAAACAAAACTCACACTATTAAGTGCTCAGATTTTGTTGCAGTCTCTTAATTGTGAGGTCATGGTGAGCAGTAAGGGAGCGTACTTGGTTACAGTAATCTTCTTGTCCATACTGGCCCTGCAGTGTTTGTTGCTCAAGTGAGGGAGTGGCGCTGAAAAGAATGGCTAAAAAGTATTCCTCATACCTTGATTCAGGAAAAGTTGAACAAAAGCTGGAGGACTGGCGTAAACTAAATATGCTAATTATATCTGATGGTGGGTTGGGGGTTTATTGTTGAAAGGTTGATGCTTAGTGAATGGGTTTTAGTCGCCACATCACTGTGACTGTTAAGCTTGGCAAATTTAAAATTCTTAACTAGCAACTCATTTTCATTGTAAAAAGGGGTCCATAAAGAACTATTACTCAACTCTGCAGCATACCTAAAATTTCAGTCTCTCAGTTTACTTCTATGCATCAGTTTGACTAAAATGTGTCATCAGCCCTGATTCAACGCTATTTTCTGTGCCATCTGTCAAGTTAGTGACTCACTGTGTCAATCACATCATCATTCATACCACATTAAACAAACAAATCTTCAAATTAATGCAACTCATTAATGTTCAAATGCTACTCATTTGAGCTGTGCACATATGAACTATTTTCTGACACATTTGAAGTGTCAAGTGAACTGTCAAGACCCAAATTCTCACTAGTGGGGAAAAAAAAAATCGAACTAATGCAACTTTAAAATAACACTTTTACATTTTTGGCACTCATTGTGGCCTTTTACTTGTGCGACAATCCAAAAACATCTACAGAACTTGCATTTTGACTGCAGGAACTTGGCTCCAGTTTTCTTTCCCAGGCCCAAAGTTTTTGCCCTCAATAAAAGTTCCTTCTCCTGAGGTAGTGTGTGGTGTTAACAGTACTGTATGTCAGTGACTGGTCAAACACAAGCATACAAACTGCTACAGCACTTATATGACTTTCATCAGACTGCAAAGCAAGCAAGCTAGAGCTGTTATTAGCATACTGGGGCGCAGGTGTTATATGCACTAACTATGCTATAAGAAAATTATACAGCCGAATTCCTGAGTCCAGTCTAAAAAATACAAAACGGAGTAAGAGAGAACAGGATAGTGGTGGGCTCCTGATTGTATGTTGTTGCATGCTAAAGGAAAACATTAAACAGCTACGTAAAAGTCAAAGAGGACAACCAGATGAGTTTTGTCATCACATTGCATTAAAAAAAATCCAAAACAAATCAAGTCTCGAACAAAGTTGTCACTACTAATCCCTTTTCAGGTCTAATTTGCTAACATTATTACCTCGACTAATCTTGATAGGTCTTCAGGTGCCATACACATATTGTACACCAAAGGTCCTTTTTTAGTTTCTCAGACTATGTGGTGGAGGAAGGCAGTTAATCTAGTCTAAGAAAAAAATTAAGACATACTCTAATGTTATGGATCAGTTCTGGATCAGTTTAACATCTGTAATTTATGTCCAATGAGCTCCATTTTAGCTTTTTATTCAATGTTGTAACCTTGTCGCTATCTGTGGTGTCAGACAGACTCATCATTTCAGGTCACAGGGCATATTCAGTGTCAGGATTTCAACTGCTCCTGCACACAGCAGAATAATGAATTCAACAGGACTGTGGACATCTGGGGTGCATGGAAACGTAGCCAATACTACCTTTCCAAATGGCTTTGTCTTAGTGCGGCTCAGCCACACATGCTGACTGGACTGCCAGAGCCCAGGTGCCTGTCCCCACCTCCCCATTTCATCTCTCTCCCTTGATTGTCTGTGCATTTACATTGAGTCTATACAGTTTGCGAGGTGTGTGTGTGTGTGAGGTCCGGATTCATTCAAACACTGCAGCAAGTCTATTGCTTTGATAAAAAGGCATCACTTCACAGAAAACAGAGCGAGAGAGAGAGAGAAAAAAAAACACAAACGGCTTTGAGGAGTAGTGTGAAGCTTGAAGCGAGATATACAAAGCAAATGTTTGTCACATTGCAAACAACAATACCATAGAGATTTTTTTTTGAACAACAACAAAAATTAACATATCAGCTAAAATAAAGGACAGAGTGCTACTTTTTCACAATCTCAACAGCTCTCTCAGTGTACCTTGCTGATGATGAATCATACGGTTTTGTTTTTTTTTTTTTTTTTTTGGGCCAGCCAACGTTCACTTGGCCTCCAAAACTGGTCACAGTTGTGGGGTCTGACCTATATATTAGCCTAGGCACATGCATATATGTGCATGTGTACGTTATGTGTATATACTGTATATGTGCATGTTTATGTGTTAGTGTATATGCATGCCATCATAAAGGGGTGGTTGGCTGTTTTACAAACAGACAATGTTCATTTCTGCATGTAGGTAAGATAGTTCAAATCAGCCATTTCCCCAACCCACTATAGCACCATGACGTCACTACTTTAACACAATGTCAAAAGAAAAAAAAAAGAACACCGCAAAAAACAAAATGGTTTAATTCATTGTATGTGTAACTAGTGAGGCAACATGGCCATGATGAAACACTTAAAGGTCATACTGGTTCTATGGTCAGAGCTACTAATTTGGGCTGAATAGGAGTCAGAAAGAGGCTTACGCTACCACTGGCATGATCAATCAAGTGTTGGTATCACTAAGTAAGGAGGGCATCATTCACTTGGTTTTGGCACAGCATGTGGCATTGTTATTCAAAAAAACTAAAATTAGTCATGTTTGATTGTCTTTTCCTGACATCAGTGTCATTGTGTGCTTTAGTTAGTCCTGAACAGTTTCTGGCAAGGATGGACAGGCTTGTCTTAAAAATGCGAACACTGCATTCCTTTCGATGTCGGAGGCTGGAATTATTGGAACCTTGTTGTGTTTCCACCATCCACCAAAATAAAAGCAACTATCATCCATGCACAACTCCCACAATTCCCAGTGCTGGTTCATATATGATGCAGTTATCTCTATTTTGTTTATCATCAACTTATGTACTGCCTGTTCGCTTGAACAGTTACTTGGTTTAAAAGAAATATTAAGAAAAATTCTCAACACAGTTTCCAGCTTTGCTTACAACAAGCTATAGATAAGTGATATGATTTATCACAAAAGACCAAGAAAAACTGAATATGGGTTAGGGTTAGGGTTAGGGTTAGGATCATTTTTTGTTGACTGACTAATTGATTAAATTCTCTAAAGAGTGTTTGGGTAAGAATTTGTATAAGAACATGAATGCCTTCTCTAAAAGAATTTATTTGTGCCATCCATTTAGCATAATTAATACACCTTAAGTAGCACTTTTGACATTGAAAACTAGTTTGGCTGCTCATTATTATGGAAAAAGATTGTGACAAAAAAAACGTAATTCTGTTTTGACATTTTCTACACGGGAACGTACACCATGATAAAGACAAAGCCATGTGGCTTACCTCAGGAAGCTTTTCTTGCATATTTCTGACCTCTGTGTCATAAACATTATTTACATTCATTTGGCAGAAGCCTTCCTACTTCTCAAAAAAAAAAAACCTCTAAAAGCTGACTTGTGCTTTTCAAAACATCTCCCCTTTCTTGTATGACCACATCTGTTATTTGACGCTATTCGGTTGCAAAATTTTGATTTTTCCGACATCTCTGGAATGCAGCGCGACAACATTAACATTGTTTAATAGTGGCAATACGGAGGCCTGCGAGCTGTTCTACATTAAAGTGCTGATAGTAATGGGTCAGGTCACAGTTTCACGAAGGTGAGGCACTGAGCAGTTCAGACACTCACCAGATGGATGAGACTTAATCCACAAATAGGCCCAATACAGTCAAGCAGGTTGGGTCGAAGGCTAACAAATTGCAAATGTATTGTTTTGTATGTCAGGTGAGCAGCCATTTTGAAATATTTAACAGAAATGAAGAAAATGGTGAATGGATTCTAACGAATAAACGAGTGCTGATAAAAATCACCATTAAGCCAAATGTACAATCATTAACACATATTCGAGGTGATAGGTTATATCCACAACATAACACAAAAAAAGTACCCGCGCTGTAAGGAATGGTTCCATCCAAAACTAGACCAGAGAGCTACTCCAAACTAACTTATGGAATGAAGTGACACTCAGTAGTGCTAATAGAAAGTCTGTTGTGACGGGCCTTCTGCTAGTTCCACCCGTGAGACCACCAGGGTGTCCAGGTGCTGACGGATGAACACACACACACACACACACACTCACTCACACACGCACACACACACACACACACACTAAAAATCAATTGGTCAGTCCTCGAAGACCTCCAGGAAGAGGGGAGGGAATAACTCAGTGGGACACTCCACTTTCATGTGAAGGAATCGGCTGGCGTGGCAGGCGCCGATCATCCGCAAGTCCGTCACCTTCATTAGCAGCTTGGGCCAGAAATGTGCCACTTTATGTTTGCGGTGGTTGATGTAATGTTCAAAGGCCAGCAGGAACTCCTCTTGGCAGCGTTCAATTCGGTCCACACTGCTCAGGCCTGGTCGATCTGAGGGTGAAAAAAACAAACAAAAACCAGTCAAGACAGAAGCAGTGGGCCCAACGTTTTTTCACCCCATCAACCTCTGGAAGACCTCAGAAGTGGTGCTAGTGCACCACTGACCACATGGTCCTGCACCCTGTACTACGCTGACTGTGAGGAAAGTACCTGCCATAGAATGTCATACGTTTAGTTTGTTTAGTTGTCAGCTCAGTATTTCATTTTTAAACTCACTGTGATTTTTATGCATTTTTCAGCCCAAATGAGAATATTCCACATTTTAAGGAAGGAATACTCTACTAGAACAGCAGAGCAATTTCACATCTTCTGTCTTTTTCTTGATGAAGCAATGAAGCTGCGGCTCCCAATTATTCATGGCATGGTTTGCATTAAGAGGTGAAACGGGATCAAGTACCTGTGCTACATAGTTATCTTAATAATTAGATGGGGTTATAGCCAGTTTTATTTACTGTATTTCTGTGTGTTTTGTTATTCTACATTTGCATTTATGCTCCCATTTATTGGAATCTTTTTCCAAAACTTTTCTGGGTTAGAAAACCCTAACTCTAACCCTAACCCTAACCCTCTGGTTTTTTTACTTTTGCAAAACTATAATCACTGTTACAATGATTACACCAACTTTGAATTCAAAGATACTAGTTTAAGACTTATTGGACTGTAGTATTGAATAAACCTTAGTTGCTATTGTAAGTGTGTCAGAAGAGCAAACAGATGGGCAGGGTAAGCCCATGTCATGTCTACATAGACAACACACAGCAGAACATTATTGATCTTCAATGACATGCAGAGTGTCACATAGAAACTGAGGTGGAGTTAAATCCACACTTGCTAGAATGAGCTGCTCAGAATGATTATGGTGATTAATTGATTAAACTGTAGTTCTTTTATGGATTTCATGTCATGTATTCTCACAATCTGTGCAGGAGACAAAAAAGAATCACTGAAGACACAAAGTGCCACAAGACTGGGTTAGGGCTCGGGATTCTTTTGTTCATGATTTTTTTTAACAAAACATGTAAAATTGTACCAAATTAGCTTCAGTAAAAAGAAATTGCATTATGGACTAAAGTAAGACAAATAATTGCCACTTAGCTCTTGTATGAATGCGTAATGAGAGGCTGGAAGCAGGTGCTTACCAGATGACAGCAGGATGACGGCCTGCAGGAGAGCTACCTCAGAGTCATCCAAGTTAAAGGAGGACAGTGAAACGCCAAGGTCAAAGATGGCATCTGATACCACACCCAGGCCTCCGTTTTTAAGCTGACCCCGTGTGACCGCCATCTCGCCATTCAGCGTGAGAGTCTCACTCTCTGGATCGTAGCGAACGGCAGCTCGCAGTGACATGATCTCCATGCAACAGCCTTTCAACAGAATGATCTGGTCTTCACAAGGCAACTGATTGGAAGGAGACATGGACATCACTATTAGAAGATCAACATAAATAAATAGCACAATATCATTGGAGGGAACAATACATTTGTTCTGGTAAAAATGCGTAACTCTTTCAGCACTAATAGCTCACTACCCTGTTCACTAGTAATAAGTGAACAAGATTGTAAAGAAATGAACACAATTTCTAGTAATTTCATCCAAGACTGAGATAGAAGCAATAACATTCCTACAAATGGGAAAAACTCATGTGCTTGTGATAAAAAAAAATAAAAATAAAAATAAATAAATCCTATTTCTGAAAGTTAGTGTGTTCAAATGCTAAACTTCCTATATTTTCTATGTGATATAAGCACATAATTCAATGTATATGAAGAACATATTGTTAAATAATACATGGTTTGTTTGGGTTTAAATACTTGAAAGGTCTCAAGAACTCCACACGCTCATCTGTATTTTTCCTACAGTTAGACTTGTACTGGATTCTTCGGGTTATACTCATTTTCTGTAATTCTTTGAAAAATACCCTATATATCTATCGTGTTAAATAAGCAGCTGCACTTACCTCACAAAACATAGGCAGTTTTTTGGCAAAGTCCACCACTCGGGTTATGGCAGGGGTGATAATTTTTGTAAACTGACTGAAGGCTTCTATATCCACTTTGCTTCCCTCAGGGGCACTGGCCATGGACGCTTGACCAATATCCTCAGGCTGAAAGGACAAGGAGGGGAGATCTGTGTCTCAACTGTCTCCAAGTTTGAATATCAATCATTCAATCATCCTGTAGTATATTACTGCAACTTATTGGTTTCATATTTATGGAGCCGAAAAAATTTCAGTCTGTAATTTCTATTCTAATCTTACCTTAGTTTCCTTCACCCCCGCTGCACTCTGGTCGGAAGTATAGAATAAATTACATGTTATTTCATTAAGAAGCATAGCTTCCTCGACCTGTTGGATAATCAACAGGAATCGTGAAGTTTCAATGAAGAACCCGTGTCAAGCCAACTAAAAAGAAAACAAGTTAAAACTGAGGACAGATGAAAGTGCAGAAAGAGAACAGGTGAAGGCAGAAATCCAAGTTGGGTTTCTATGGTGGGACTCTGAGGAGCACACAGTCAAACTGCTTCTCAGAATCACTTCAATGACTGAAGATGATAACAAAATTCATTATTTGACATTATTATTATTATTATTTGGACTTGGGGTTGAGATATAACACGTAGCATTTCTTGATGCTCCTTGACTAACAGAATGTCACTGTACATTTGAGAGGTGTGTCCATAAATGTCTGCTTTGATCTGTGTGACATGTCCAGTCAAGTGGTTGGCAAACTATGTTATGATACATAACTGGATTGATGTATGGGTCAGGAAATGTGGAAACAAGTGGATTGTGGAAGTGGACACAAAAATGTCTCTGTGGCTTAAAAAAATTTTCCTGATCCATCTTTGATAGAAGCTGCACAAACTAGGAAGTGAGACACACAAACAAATTTTCTTGAGGATTGTTAAGGAAAGCATCTAGCCAGTTTTCAAAATAAAACACCCTGTGCAGACTCTATATACACTGTTAGAAGTTTTTGACCATGGACAAATCAGCCAAATTTGTCAGTCAGCCAAACACAGCAGAGTCTTAGTGTGATGTGAAGCAGTATGGAGGATGGAATAAAACTATGTCGCAGACATAACCTCATCAACATGCGCCTGATGTGAAAACCAGTGAGTGTTTCCTTTCATTATACCATAGAAACCCAAATTAAATCAACAGCTGACAGACTTTCAATCTGGACAGAGCAATTATACTTGATAGAAAAGAAACAAAATTAGTCAAAAAGGCAGAGTTGTGAAATCAGAAAGAAAGGAAAATGACAGAGCATGAAAGAAAGCCAGGCTTTAGTGTTAGCGATTTAGGATCGTTGCATGGCAAGACATAAAAAAAAGACAAGAATAAGATGTTCCATCATAAATTAGTGCTGCTGCGTTGAGGAGCACAGTTTTCTCCATTGTCCAGCTAATTCTTTCCACTCTACAAGGAGATACAAAAACACATGGACATATTAACACAGGGAACAGTGGCAGAGTGGCTGTGGTGGAGATGGAGCAGACAGGGGTATGACTTGGAAGGGGGTCGGGGAGGGGTGGGGGACTGAATGGATGAGGCAGGGTAATCAATACAGTGAAGGCTGTGGTCAAGAGGGAGGGAGGAGGAGGATGTCTCACCAGGAACTTCCGCTTCTGCTTCCAGTGGTTGCCCTGGGCATTCGTGGCCATATGGGCCTCAGTCACCATACGGATGAGGTCCCACTCCTCCTGGGTGGGCTCCAGTCGGTCCCACACCGTCCTTTGCAGCTCCTCCCTCCGACGGCGCTCCCGGTTCTCCTCAATTAGTTTCCGCTTGGCCAGCCTCTTGCTGTCATCCAACACCACTGGGGTGGAAAGAGGGGAAGTAGCAGAAGTGGAAAAAGGGAGGGTGGACAAGAATGAAAAGGAGGAGGAGGTAAATGCATGACATGATGAACTTGAAAATACAGGGCATTTCTGTTGAACTTTCCTAAGAAAAGGCAGAAAATAGTTCAAACAGAAGAAATCACATTGTTTTTGGGTGACACTTGGTGAGTACATGGACATTATAATAAAGGAACAAAACAATTAAGACGTGTTCACAGTATGTTACTCCTCAGATCTAAATGGCTGTGTTGTCATTGTTTTTGCTGTTTTCTCAGTCATTTCAAGAGTCTAACACAAACTCAACAACCATATTGTCATTTGAAGAGACTTGAGATCCAAGTTAAATTTAACATATATTAGCCATATTGGCTGTTGAACTGAAGTGTTGATATTCATAAGAAGATATATTTATGGTTAAACCATCTCAGCAGGGTTATGCGAGTTTCTTAGTGATCTAGTAAAAATGCAGTAAATCTGCAGTAAACACAGGCAAACCAAATCTTGCGCTTTTATAATTGCATGCATTGTCATGCCATCACAAAGTTACAGACGCCCTGAGGGTGCACACTGTTCTCAAAGTTAATGATAAAAATCATAGCAATACTTCATGTACACAGCGTACAGAGTTTGTATGATGTGGACTGGCCAGAAGTCGTGATAGCTCAGTGTGTGAATACAGGCTGTGAGCCTTTCTCTGTGATCTGAGACCTTAGATACTTTCACTTTATATTAATATAGAACATTGAAATTACTCATATTCAAAGAAGACATGGTCATACGCTTTTTTTACTCAATGGGACCTTTAAAGGCATTTGTCACTGTTGTTGCACACTTCCAAGTGCTGCTCCATCCCCTGCTAAACAGGTAACACAGGCTGTTTTACTGTATCAAAAGACTGTAATGTAAGATGGTCTGCTAAACTATAAAGAAAAGTGGCTGTTTTAAGTTGGTACTCTTCCACAGAGTGGCTGTCTTCAGTTCCAATTCATTACAAATTACATGTATCAAAATGATCTCAAATTAGCTATGATAATAGTTGTTGTATTGTTTTATATCTCTTTGCCATTACAAATTCATCATCCTCAAGCATCACTTCACTGAGGTGCTCCTGGCCTCCATAACTCACAGTCGGTTGCCATTCCCACTGCAATGCACTTCTTGAACCGACATTCCTGGCATTGGTTCCTGGTCACTTTGTCGATGACACATTTCCCCTCATATTTGCAGGCGTATGTCGGATGAAGATTCTTCTGTATTGTCCGCCTGAAGAAACCCTAAAGAGCAGGAGGTCAAGAGCTCAAAACTATTATCAAATGATGACAATGATTTATCCAGACATTCGCTTGCATTACCTTGCAACCCTCACAGGTAATGCAGCGATAGTGATAGCCTGTGGCTTTGTCCCCACACACTACACATAGCTCATCCTTGTCCAGGTAACTTGGTATGTACCCTGGAGAGAAGAACAAAAAGTTAGCATTAGATGTTATTGAAAAATGCTAAAAATCATTCAAGTCTCCAAGCCGTTTTTTGATCACTGATTATTATCATTGTTATTTGGCAAATACATTTTTAATTTAACATTTTAGTTCATACATTTGTGGACAAAAGTTGGTGTGGCTGTTTTATGTCCAATGGCATTGGTGAACACATTGGGTTAACATCCACATTTCTGAGAATCAACCTAATGAGATCAGCAGTATTACTGCAGAGACCAGAGGTTCAACACTGATCAATACTTTTTTTGGGAAGAGGGATTGTGAGGAAATAGATAATTCATCTTGCATTGGCCTTCTGTTGCCTCAGCATCAATCAATAAGGAACCCCCCCATCACGCCACAGAAACTCTGACCATCAGTTACGCCAAGTACGACCAACAGACTTACCACCACATGATGCCTTAAGGCTTAGATTTACGCTTATTGGACTTAATTTAAAAAACCCAAGTAATTGATTGATTGATTACGGCAGAGTGGTCACTAATTATCAAAACTATTTAAAAAACCACCAAAGAAATATGGGGCACAATCCAGCGAGACCATACACCCACCATTATCGACAGAAACTCAGTTCACGTCTCAAAACTTCAAAACACTCATGTAGCCATTTCTAATTCAGAAATCTTCCTTACACCAATCTCAATCCAGATGTTATACCTTTCTTATGCGCCCCCTGCATCCACTGCAGGTTTGAGAAGTCAGTTTTGGTCTCAGGAAAATACTCAGGCTGATGGTGGCAGTGAGTAAGAGGGATTTCCATGCTGCAAAACTCACTCTTAAAGACAGGAGGGCCACCGGTGTATGAGCAAGAGTAGTGCTGATTGGGCAGCCAAGCCTGCTCCATGCAGGGTGGATGATGCAGGGGCAGGGGCTCACAGTGGCCATACCCAGGCCCCTCTCCTGGGTACATGCAGGGTTCCCCTCCGCCCTGCACCGAGTAGCCTCCAACTCCGACATGAGGCATCTCATACATTTCTGGTAGGAAGTAGTTCATCATGGAGGGCCAAAGAGAAGCACCCTAAAAGGTCCTAGGTAAAGTCTGCTCTCAAAAAACAAAAATATTGACAGGTCCTAAAAAATATACCTGTCCTGAGAGCAAACATCAAGACACGAGAAAGTGACAGAAGCTCCCGGGTCTGGTAATACCCACTTCAGAAAGGTCGACCTCTGGAGTGGACGGAATAATATTACCCACCAAAGCCACAGACCCCACACTAAATGTAACAACTATCCCACCCGCCGCCACCCAACAGAAATGAGAAGCAGAGATTTATGACGACGCAGGACTCTAATCTTATACTCTACAAATCCTTGATGCGCCACAGACAGTGGTGATGTCACAGATTAAGACCTTGCGTGTTGCACCTCCAGTAATTAGCAACAATCCACTCAGTGGAAAAACAATCCTGAAAAATATGAATAATAATAATAAAAAAAACAAAAACAAAAACAAAGAAAAGATTTAAACAGCCTTGGGTGAAGAGGAGGAATATCTATTTAATGAGGCCTATCATTTCAACTACGAATCAGTATTTCTCTTAACCCTAATGCCTCTCTTAACCATTAACCTTTAACCTTTGTGTATTAACCCTCTTGCTTATCCTGGGTTAGGGTTAGGGTATTTTAAACAAAATCTGCAAACAAGCACAGTAAAATCCGTGTCCTATAATTATTCCTGCCAACCAATAAGTGAATGTTACGCCACTAAGAAGATTTTAACATCAACAAAGATAACTAAATGACAACAATAATAATAATAATACTAATGAAAGCTGTTTTTCACTGGCTTATTCAAATGAACAAAATAAACTATATCTTTATCTGTATTGTTGACATGTTACCTATAATGTATCTTTAAAAATTTGATTTGATTATAAGGCTTATATTCTATGAGAAACCTTGTAATATTTTTACAGTTAAAACACACTTTTCCAATTAACTAGATTCATTCCTCATCATTGATACTAAAGTCTTTCAAAATAAATTGTTTCTTAATGACACTTTTCAGCCTAAGTCACAAATGGTCGTTATTTGAAAAATCAATATTTGTTGCCCCAAAAAATAAGACACGCGATACAACAAATTGAGCGACACATTGTGTTTCAGATAATACACCTATTATCCTGGACTCTGGCTATACCCAGCCTTATTGATTAGGCCTCCTGCTCTATAAAGATGGGATAAGCCTTATGGTGAGGACATCTATCAGTTGGGATTCATAATGCTTTCTTCAGTAATGCAATGTTTCTTCAATAATTTCTCAGGCTGCTCTATAATGTAGTTTTTAGTTACGCCAATAGACCCAAATAGATATAAAGCTTAAACCTTAAAGAAGAAGAAAGGAAATACATGATGATATGGCCCTTTATTTTAGGTTATGGATAAAACCAATTAGTATTGAACTATCTGCAGAATTTTATTCTCCAATAGGTTGAATGTGATAGAATTGTGAAATGTAGTCATTTTCACTTTTCACTAATGCAATTACTTTCTCTAACATTTAGAATATATTACATATATATTATGTTAAATTTAGAGCCAAATTGGTGTTACCTTTTTCAGGTTGATCAGATTAGACATTTAGAATACTTAAAGTTGAACAATATTTAGATAAGCATGGGCGTATTAAGTGAGTGAGTTATGTTAGACACAACCACAAACTTAGAATCTAAGACTACAAAGTAAATGTACACTTTTTTCATCCTGTTTCACCTTTTTGCAACAAGTGTAGTTCACTGTTGGTAATTTCACTCTTTCTTGTCATGGAGTAAACTTAACACCTATTGGAAAAATGTAAATTTTTTATTTTTCTCCAGTGTTTTGTTTGCTTTGGGAACTGAATCTGCCAAAAGAAACTAGCTATTTTGCTTTATCTGTCTGTTGTCTTGTGACTTTTTTGTTGTGTATTTCTTGGCCACTACTTTTTAACTTGATTTTTCTTCTGCCTATGATGTAAGTACTCGAGAGCAATGTTAATTCATTTATTTAAAGCACCAAATTGTGTGTTCTGTTTACTCTTTCTCCCTCTACGGTAATACAGTACAGGCCAAAAGTTTGGACACACCTTCTCATTCAAATGAATAGGAAAGTGTGTGCAAACTTTTGGCCTGTACTGTACATAAATATAATGTTGTTCCTTCCTTTTATTGCTTCACTTAAATGTGATTGTGACCACTGTTGCATGTATGATGCTCTGTTTCTGCTTGCATTTTTGATTTTTCTATTGTATATGGCTGCCTGTTAGCGCTGTGGGTCCCAGTCTGGGGCCTTTTTGTGCAGAGTTTGCATGTTCTCCCTGTGCCTGCATGGGTTTCCTCCAGGTACTCTGGTTTCCTCCAACCATCCAAAGACATCATATTTAGGTTAACTGGTGACTCTAAATTGTCAAAAGTTTGTGTGTGAGTGTGAGTGGTTGTTGGTCTCTGTCTGTCTCTGTGTGCTGGCCCGGTGTACCCCGCCCTCACCCAGTGTGTACTGGGATTGGCTCCAGCATCCCCTGTGACGCCGAAACAGATAAGCATGCATGAATGTATTCTATGTAGCAAAAATAATAAACACATTTATTAAAGAATTTAGAGCCAAATCCACTAGCAATACAAAGGAGATAAAAATTTATGTGGAAACTTGATATTGCTATTCATTTAGTCTTTAATCTTCTACCACTCATCTTTTTCCGGGTCGAGTATGGCATGATTCACTTTTAAATTTTGAGGAAAATTGAAACTGATGAATATATTTAAAACATAATTAATTCTGCCAGTTCACTAAAACTACTTCTGACTACTACTTCAGCAGCATCTCTTTGAGCCTAAACTTTTCCTGTTTGTCTTGTCTTGTGCTCGTTAGGGGACAGTTTATTTGCAGACACCTCTTGTTTTCTTGTCAAATATCCAGACTAACATTTGAGCAAATAACACATTCTTGGTTTGCGGATCTTGGAGATGGTCTGGAAGAACGGAGACATGTGATTCCATGAACACATGGTGAAGTCTGAGTAAAGATGCGTGCAGTTTTGACTTTAAAATCCCTGCTACTTGGACTTAGGTGAACTCTGTGTATACATAGCCAGTCTGCACGCTTCCTCGCTGCACACGATCAATACTCCTGCAGTGTAGGATTATAAGGAAATACGGATCATTAGGGTTGCAGTTTTGAACAGTTCTCACGCATTATTTTTGTGCATTTCACATTTAAAATTTTTTTTTGGTAGTTTTTCACAATTGCTGTGGCGTTACCAGACTGTTACTCCCTATATCACTCTATGCAGTTTGAAATCTGGGGATGTTGACCTCCCTTCCTTAAAATCTGATGCTACTTCCCTTGCTGAGTACAACTACTTTTGTTATGTTTTAACCAGTATTCCACAATTCAAATGTGACAGTTTCATTGTGATTTAAGGAAGTTCTGAGTTGTTTGACTTAAAAATTTATTTTATTTTTAATCTTCATCTCCAACAACAAGTCATTTACAATCTGGCAGCAAGATCACTTTTTAGTGAATTTTTATTGTGTTAAATTTATTTGGATTGTCCACCTACAGAGAATTGTGAAGAATTTCAACAAGTTTTTAGTTGGAATTCACCCATTCAGCTGCTGCAAACCCACATCCAGCATTCAATAAAAATGGCCTGTAAAGATCTGTTGTAGTGTTGATTACACATTTTTTTCTATATAATTTTGATCAGTATATTTGTGACATTCTGACTTTGTATATATGATGTTGTGTTCTGTTACTGTTATTATTTCAAATAAATTTTGATTACTCATTGACCACTCAAGTGCTTTACAATGGAAGCCCGATGCACTGAGACAGACAACATCTTGTGTTTGTATTCATACAGATCTTCACCATACATACCCACACTTCATACACGAGTTAGGGTGAACACATGGACTGGAGGAACTAGGCTCAAACCACAAGCCAGTTGATGGATGACTTGCTCTGACTGAGCGACAGCTGCTTTTGTTTGCTAATATTTCTTTGAATATTTAAAATGCATTATTGAACATTAATAAGATGATCTACGAAGATCGATGAAACACCCTCTTATAGGCAAATTACTCAAATAAAATGTAAACCAATAATTTGATCTACATTGTGCTACATGTTGTATTCTTGTACTCATTATAGAGTCTTGGTAAAAATCACATCTTTTACTGTGGTTTATTTGAATATGTCCACTAGACTGGCAAATCAGCGTTAGGGGAGCTAGTCTTTTTCAGCTAAAAGCTCATGTCAGTAACAGTGATAAAATGCAATACCTTATTTTGTTTAATCCCACTGCGTTTACATAAAGTGTGACTATGTGTACATCATACATTTGGGCCACCTTCATCTGACAATACTGTATTCTGCTTAGCCCTAATAATAAGGCTGACATCTGAGAATCACAGCACATACAGTATCAAAATTTCCTTAATCCGAGACAGCCTTTACAAGGACTTACAATGGGTTGCTGATAAGTACACAATACAGGTGGAACCCTCAGACAAAAAGCACAAGGACAAGGATTAGATGTCAAGATATAATATGACAGTTAAAGCGACTTAAAATGTTATCCGACTTGTGTTTAAGTGACAATTGTGACAGTGGAGCTTTGGCTTCTTAATCTCATTAGCTGTAGAGAGTAAAATGGCCTGCATGTCAGCAATGCATTTATATTTATATTCATATTGGAGAGGGCAGCATGGCGGCATAGTGGTTAGTGCTGTTGTCCCACACAAAGAAGGTTGTGGCGTCAATTCTCCAGTTTCCTCCCACTGTCCAAACGCATCATGTAACTGGTGACTCTAAGTTGTCTGTAGGTCTACGTTTGAGTGGTTGTTTGACTGTCTGTCTCTCTGGTTTGGCTCTGTGATGGTCACCTTTCCAGGGTGTACCCCGCCCTCACCCAATGTGAGCAGCATCCTGCGACCAAGGAACAGAAAAGTGGTCGAAGATGACTGAGTGAATCATTTATATTGGAAAGACAGGCTGAGCTGGGATTGTTAGTTCTGTTAAATGAAGGGCTACTGATGCTTTGAACATCGTGGTGGAGTCAAGGTGGGAAATTTGAACTTTGATGTTTTACCTATAAGGATATCTTTTAAGTCATAAATCTGCTAAAGAACTTGAAAAGAGAGTGCACATACAAGTATACCACATCCATTTTGGGAATTGTTGCATCTTTGAATTGTTCAATTCTTGAATTAATTCATTGAAACACCATGACAGTAAAATTTTCCACCTGCATACAAAAGGATCAGGCCATTAAACTACATGTTTTTGTGATAACTCAACATCCCAATGTCAGATGATGCAAAATACACATAAAGAGATCAATACTGGATAAAAATCCAATTTTGACTGATTCCAAATACTGATGCCTTCACAGAAATCAGGTTTAACTGGTTAACGGGTGACCAAATGAAACACCCGATTACTTTGATGAAGCAGTTGGCTTAAGTAAGTAAGTAGTAAAATTTATTTATTTATGGAGCACTTTTCATTGATAAAATCACAAAGCGCTTTACAGCAATGATAAAATGCAGTAAAATACAAAGATAACAAAAAACACAACAATGGCACAACAACAATTAATTTCACAGATGCCCAAAAACATCAACATCAGGGAAAAGCCTGTCTAAAGAGATCAGTTTGAAGTTCTCTCTTAAAACCGTCAGTGGACTCTTTGCTGTGTAAGGTCAGTGGGAATGCATTCCAAAGGCGAGGGGCACAGTCTGAAGGCGATTTACAGCCTTATTATTCAAACACATAAAAAGAGATATGGATATAGATATTGGATATGATTGTGTTATGTTGTTACAAGTGCCAACATCTGTATTCTACTTCAACAAGTTTTTTTTTATTTAAATCTTTCTATGAAATAAGTTCTGCGCACTTTGCAGAGTCAGTATTTTTCTTTCAATTGTCTGTATCTGTATTATAACTCAACTGGATTGTTTTCTTCAAGTTTTTACGTAATAAGTAATTTGCATTTTGTACACTTTGTACACACTTTACCACAATAACAGGAAACACGCTGGAGCCAATCTCAGCTCACACTGGGTGAGGGCTTCTTGTTGTGGGGCAGCAGCTCTAGCAACTATGCCGCCATACACAGAATAGAATTCTGTATAAATTTAGAATTGGTAAGTAACCCTATTCTGTAAATTCCCTGACCTTAATTTTGAAACCTTTTGAAGAAATCACAAAGGTAGACAATCCTGCAATAATGGACTGGGATTAAAACTTTGAATTTCATAGTATTGCAGTGAGTCCCCGAAAAAGGGATTCAATTTTGACTTTACCTACTTTATTGTCGGTTTTATTGTATCTTATTGTATTACACTTTATTGATATACATTTCAATGCAAAAATTTACTTATTATACTTAACATTAGTACTACTACATTGTAAACATGTAAACCTGTAAACTTAAAATTTGAATTATTACATGATATTGTAGGCTGTAAATGGATTATTGAAACGAAATAAACATTTACAAAAATAGCCCTAATTTTCACCAATAAGAATTAAAATTTGTTTTATACTGAGAAAAAGGAAATGAAAGGTCAGAAGGTGAAGACAGCAGGAAGAGATTACTTGGGAAAATGTGTAGCTTTTAATTTTCTTAAAAAAAACAATAATAATTAAAAAAAAAAAAATACACTACTCACAGTGATTCCATGTAACCGGCAATAACCAATACAGTGGTTCCTCCAGGTTCCCCACTTTCAGTTCAACATAGAGGTTGCTCTGTGAACATAACTTTCTGACTCATCTTTCTGTTTATTTAGGCCTATTTTTTGGTGAGGTCTCAAACTAAACTGGCCCAACGGACAGGGCAGCTACGGCTGAAAATGTTCAAGACAAACAGACACTGATGTCATTAGATGTGGGGGCAAAATATTTGCTTCATAATAGTTTCAAAAGTAGAAATATTTTGAGTGTTGTCACAAATAAAATTTATTTCTAATATATTTAAAATGATGTGCTAAGTAACGCAGGTGAGCAGTGTTAAAAAAAAAAAAAACAAGACAAGCGCATAAGCAGGAATAGAGTAATAGAAATTTGTTAAGAGAATTGCACCAATTTATCTGATCAGTGTTTTCTTATTATAATCTGTCTGGATGAACAGATGAAATGCTCACAGTGGGATTACTGACTCCATCGCTGAGTGTGAGTGTGTGACTGAGTGATGTGATCAACATGCAACAGCTGGTAACAGGCAGGCACTACCAGGCAAATCTGCTTGGAAAGAAGGCCTGATACCAGTTTAACTTTTAGATGAGGTGATGTCCTCACCATGGACTAATCTTGTTTGGCGTTTCTTGAACAACAGTGAACAAACTGTTAAGCATTCATCAGACACAAGCTAACACCAACGCAATCTGTTGTCTGTGGGCCGAGTTAATGCCTATCCTTTTTCCTTGTGAGGGTTTCTGCGTTTTATCATCACTAATTATTAGATTTCGGAAACTATTTTGAATCAATAGCAATGTAGAACTTTTATCTGAGACTTTTTTACATTTAAAAATAAACGCTTTTGTAAAGGAGTGTGTGCAGTACAAAAATTCAACAATAGATATTTATCATTGTTAATCATATTACATTTAAGTATATAAAATTGAAAAAAAGCTATGCTGGACAACCAGTGTGTTCTCATGCTTTCAATTGTCTATCATATATAGTATATATGTGCGCTTGTCATTACATGTTTGTAATCAATGCATAATTAAAAAAAAAACTACTATATTTACAAATACAAAAAATCTAGTATTTTTGAGATGTACACCACAAACATGAACAACTTGTTAATTGAATTGACAACTTAATATATATAACCGCAACACAAAAGCTGCTAGTTGTAGTCGTATTTCTTTTCACATAAATAAAAGAAACTACAAAACACACGCTACCTATCTATTTATCACATTTCATATTTTCAGAAGCACTATATTATTCCATGTACATAATAATAAGCACATGAGCAAAAAATAAATTTGTTCTGGACAACTGAATATTTTCCTACTTACCCCAAAAGCGTCTTTTTATGAGTTGTATCTTTTCTCTTAACCTTGTTCTAATAAAAACATATTAGCACAGTAAGACCAGCAGAATACATCCATGTAAATATTCTCCACCAGCTACCTCCAGACATATGGCTGAGTTACTATAAACAACTGGGCTTCTGTATTTTATATAACAATTGCTTCCTTCTGTCGTGGTTCTTCCAACATGATCTAAACAGGAACGGAGTTACTCTGTCGATGGCACCTCACCACAGTGGCCCTGCAGCAGGCTTTTACATAGATTGATTCCCTCCCTGCTCGATTACTTTAGATCTTGGGGGTTCAAAGCCGGTCATGAACAATTTTTGGATGTGAGAAATCTCTCTCACCCTGGGCCCTCAATTGACATGATGCCCTGAGCCAAATGTCCCCGGCTACTCTGCATTACCTGAGGACGGCACATTAGTTGGTGAACCTTTCCCCTTACAATTGAGGGTAAGCTGCGGGGACAAACAGACGGCTATCATGATAAAGGTTCAAGTTTGAGAGGATTATCCTGCACTTTAGAATGAAGCGCAGGAATCTATTTTAGAATCTGGTCATTATTAAATCATTCATTGTATAGTCAGAACTTCCACAATACAGTTAATTATGAATGGCTGCACATTCTTTATGGACTTTAAAAGGAGTTCCAAGTTAAAAACTCACTGTAAATTTGAATTTAATTCACTACTCTGGTACTCTGGAGAGTTCTCAGTGGGCAAATGATCTGGTCAAGGTCAGGTGATGCAGGTTGCACATTAAAACCTTTTTGTCACCGAGATTATGTGATTACATAAAAAATTTATCAGGATTTCTTAAAAATGGGCCTCATAGGGACATCACTCAGTTTTATGGAGATATTCTAACATGCAGGCTATATATTAGCTATGCAGCAGTCTGAGGCAGAGGAACCATACTTGAAACAAACACATGTTTATTTAATAGATTGTTGAGTCACTATCACCAAAGGTAAAATTGGGTGGTTTTGTCATCAACTACTTCTGATATTTATCATTTAATAAACTAGAACATAATTTTTCTACTGTAATCTCGAAAAATATCAATAATACGTCATGGAGTTTTGAGTCATTTAATTTGAGTGAAAATATGTGCCATAATTCTCGTGCAGACAAGTGTGTAGCTCATGCATGAAAAAACAGTTGCTCTGGCCTTTGTCACTGCCATGTACAATTAATCAAAAGCTGTTGTTGCCTTCAGTGACCCCATTAAGCAGTCTGAGGATGAGCTACTGCAGAGATAGTGATGGATGGAGTGAATCATCCTGTAGTGATCTCCTGAGACCAAAAGTTACAGAGGGAGAACTCAATTAAACCTAAACATAAGCTGACATCATCAGTTAAATAGCCAGAGCCCACAGAAATCCACACCGACATATTATCCATGGATTGTCTATCATTTATGATGATCGATTAGGTACATGCTTTATCTGCTGAGGGTCGTAGAAGGGCTGCAGCCAATCCCCGCTGAAATTGGGCGAGAGGGAAAGGTTGACAACAGGACTGGCATGTAGATACAATTAGCCTAACCTGTATGTCTTTGGACTGTGGGAGGGACCCAGAGGACAGGACACTCACAGAGGAACTCCACAAAGAAAGAGGCTTCTGTCAGCTGGCAGGTTCTCACTCAGAACCTTCTTGATCCATTAACTTAAAAAAACAAACAAAACACTAATGTATTTGTGTTGTGGGGCCTTCACACATGCATGACATAACAGAGCAATGGACTCATTCATCAGTAAATGATTTGGATAGGAGTTTGGGCGTGGCTGAGAGAGAGATCACTGCTTTTATGTGAAATCACTGAGTCCTAGAAGTCCAGGACGCTGGATCTATAGCTCAGTTTCTTAATACAAGCTAATTACATGGATGTCTACCTGTCTACCTTTAGATGGGACCTTTAAGTCAGTGTGTTTGGTTTACAAATTGAAATCAATGTGGAAGCAAAACAATGTGAAATATGCTATAAAGAAAACAGAAATAATATTATTTTGCAGTGTTTCAAAGTAAACAACTCCCCTCTAAAGACAGTTTTTAAAGTCATTCTTTTATGTTGACAGTCATTAGAGGGGACAACAAATTAGCCCATTCCATTCACAGCAGCCCAGGACTCTATGAAAAGGTCATTTGAAACTGTAACACTAACTGAAGTGTCCTTGAATGCACCAGTGATTAGTGTACAAAGTACTAAAGATCACCCAGCTGAACTGAAAGCTCTCTGAACAACTCTGTGTGCTCCTTTCATTCCAAATGTGTCTATTAGCAATAGCTTTTGAGAACAGCCTCAGTCTCCAACAGTCATATAAAAAACTCTGTGGGAATGTTTAGTGATTGGTGGGAGTGAGGTGACAATACAAAGACAGAAGGAAAAGGAGTATCCACTGTATGCTTACCGACCTGTGATTAATTACTGGTTAGCCAATCACTTGAAAAGCCAAACAAGTAAAAATTTGTGAGTTTGCAGTCCTCAAGTGAGGGAAAGTGACTTCAGGATATTCTGAAATATTGTTTTTTACTAGCTTTGTCTCACAGAGAAGCTCCAATCATTTAGCTCAAGACTACGATGCAGGGCTGTGGTTGTATTTTAAGATGTTTTTTATTCTAAATTAACATCTATGTTTTCTTCATAATTATATGGAACCTTTGCTTCTGCACATGGTCCAGACCCCCAAAATAAATCTGCTGTTAAAAAACAAGCAGCAGCTGATGCCCCCTGATGTTCTTTGTCATGACTAACTGATCTATCAGCTTATCAGCTCCAGCGCACACATGACAGAAGAGAACAGCTAATTTTATTTTTCTGAATACCAAAACATTATGTTGTCATTTGCACTTCAGCCTGTAATTGCTTGATTTAAACTTTGAAATCCCGAAAATTTCTAATACTTTATCTGTGGGCCTTTTATGTCTGAATGTTATGAAAAGGGTTTCTTGGTAAGAACCCAAAAGAAGAAAGGACTAGAACAAGCTATTTTTGAAGTTTAGTTCAGAAAATTAATAAATTATATCTTGATTTTGGATCAATTCAACCCAAATGAAATCAGGAGTCTTAATTACTTTACTAGTGGAACATTTATTCATCTGCTACCTCTTATGTGTTTCCAGGTCTCAGGGGGTGCTGAAGCCAATCCCAGGTGACACTGGGTGAGGGTGGTGTACACTCCCTCCTGGACAGGTCACCAGTCCATCACAAGACCAACACACAGAGACAGACAGAGACCAACAACCACTCACACACACCTCACACCTACGGACAATTTAGAGTCACCAGTCAACACAAACATAATGTCTTTGGACTGTGGTAGGAAACCCGCACGGAGAGAACATACAAATTCCTCAGGCCCAGGAACTGAATCCACAACATTCATGTTGTGGGGCCACAGTGCTAACCACTATGCCGCCTTGCTGCCAATTAGTGGAACATTGTGTGCTTAATGTTTCTTTGGGGACTAAACTCTTGTACCCTTGCAATATTCACTTGCTCACTGTATACAGTACTCCAGTATTTGATGAATGCTGTTTCAATTTTCAACTGGATATTTGTGTGCTGGGTAGCAAAACACAAAGCTGTTGTGAGGCACACTGAAAGACTGTACAGAGGACAAATACTACAAGCTCTTCCTCTGTGTAAGCAGTGGATTTTTAAAAATGATCATCAAAACACCGGTTTACCACCTGTTTGGACTACATTTTGAACAAAACCTACAGAAAACAGGAAGAAGGTAGAACAGGAAGAACAGGAAGTCTTCTGGCCTGGGTAAACAAAATTTGACATAACTAAAAAGTATTGCATTAAATATATTTAATCTAAGTTAATATTTTTGTCTTTATTATCACAGATAATATTAGGTAGATTAATATAATGAAAATTTATAGACATTATATGTCTGCATATAATGCATTATGATTCAGATTTTTTTTGTTGGTAAGATAATGCTCTCAGAAGTCTTAAAAAAACATTCAAGAGGGTGAAAGAAGCTGAAAGAGATAATATCTTTGAGACTTCTCAGGTTTCACTGAAAAACTTAATTTTTCATGAGCGCTCCAAAGCTGACAGAGAGGAGGAAAAGCAGTGCTGAGAGGGAGGATAATTATTACCATTTTGAATGGCCTCATGTTTCCAGCCGGGGGAGCACTTTTCTGCTGGCTCTAAAATAGATGGGAAAGGCACTTGTAAGAAAAGCAAGCTACTTGACCAGTGAAACAGGGGGCAGAGGAAGACTGATGCCCCTCTGTGCTCACATCTAATTAAAAGCATTCAAGAAATCAGCAGATCAAAGTGAACCCTGCAGCAACAGCATCACAAACAACACTTCTTTTTATGGCAGTATGCTATAGTTGGTCTAATGGGGTTACAGCGAGTCAGAGGATCACATTCATTTCTTTTTGAAAACTTGACAATACGTGTGTAGGGTCAGTGAGGCCATCAACGAGATCTACATGCGACATTTGTCAGTTCACTGTGTACAGTATCTCTGTGGAGGTACTGAGTGTCTGGAAGTATGGCTGAACCTGTCAGCAGTCTACTGTATATTCTATGTCTCACAAATGATGATGTCCCTCAAAAAGTGAAGGTAATGTGGTAAAAACCATCAGATCATCACAACTACTCCAGTTTCAATATATGTAACTTATATAAACCTAACCCTTAAACTATAATTGAAGGCTGGTTTAAACTATTTTACCCCACATTCTATTTTCTTTGGCATCAAGAGGCCAATACTCTTACATGAAATGGGGCCATCTGGTGGTGAACACCAATGGCATTCTGGCAGATCTTTTTTGGGTTGCCACAGCGACTCAGCTTTGTGACTTGCATGATTTGATTTGGCCACTAAGTGACACAATCCTCTGATTTATCCGGGCTTGGGACTGGCACAAGATTACTACTGGTTTGTTGGCGCCTTGCAGCTGAATATTTTTTTTTTTTTAAAAGCACATTTGTCAGAAGTGAGATTTGAATCCACACCCCCTACCACTGTTATTAGCCTCAAATTTGAGTATTATTTGTAATAAATTAATCTTTTTTGGAATCAGGCTTAGTGGTATAAGACTGTACATTGAGCTTACCTGACATACTGGTGGGGTTTAGGGCCAAGATGTCATCCTCAGACATCTGGGTATATACCTACCTGAAAATAGATCAAAGAAATAATCAGTTATGTGATCTGTTCTGATTCTAAATCTCAAACAGCTCACAGTAGTGCATTTCTCTCCACAAGCAGCTTGGTTATACCTGCTGTGCTAAAACAGTGTGTTAAGAGGAAATGTGCCACTAATTGACTGTAGTATGAAGCCATTTGAAAAACTGTCTCCACATCTCATTTAGGAATACTGGATTGTCAGCCAACAAAAGAGGACTCTTGCACACAAGCTGTTCAGGTGTCAAAGCTCTTCCATAGTTGGGTGACATCTAGTGGTTGTTAGGCATTAGAGCTGCAAAAAACAAACTTAAAAAAAAAAAAAAATTAGCCAAAAGTCACATAAGTTTATTCTAGTTTGTTTTAAAGAAGGTGTGTCCAAGACCGCATGCAGACACACACACACACAAGATGAAAACAGTACCAGCATAATACAGGCCAGTATTTTACTTTGTGATTGTTCCTTCTCTTCATGGCTGACAAGAGAATATCTCACGTGTTTTCAGTTTCAATTTAGGTTCATAATTCCATCCATCATTGGAAACATGCTCATCTTTCAATGCCCAGTAAGCAACAGCACACATTAGTACAGAGGGCAAAACCCACGTGAGCATCTATTTATTTAACATTTGATTAATTGAGAAACTATTCTTTAACATAGTATACCCATATAGTCTAAAGTTTAGTCTAAAGATTCCATGTCTTCTTTGATTATAAATCAGATCAAGATTCTGTATTAATTAAATCAAAGTATTGAAGGTCTCAGCCCACAGAGAAATGGTCACAGTCTGTATTCATAAATTGAACCAACTTAAAACCAACTGTTAAGACTGTTTGTGATGTCACAACAAAACTGTCAGCACAACTGTTACCATGTGTGTCTCGGCAGCAGCAGCCTTCATCCCCAAAGTCACACGGTGCATCAATCTGTCCTTTAACTGGTCACAGCTGAACAACCAGGAAACCAAACATCCTTTCTGGCTGGCCCCATTAGTCTGCCTCCAAATGCACTCATCTACTTTCATCTACTGTAGCTTAAGTAACCACATGAAGGCTCCTGATTGTGAAGATAAGCTGGAGGAAGTGGAGGCTGGGCATCACTTTGCTGAGGCATGCATCCTCTGGTTGTATGCTAATCAAGGTTCAAATGACTTTCTTATCAGTGCTGATGCTTCTTTAAATCCACCTGCAGCACTTGAACAGTTTGTACTGCAGGCATCGGTACAGAAAATTTTTCAGGATTTACAAAACTAAAGAGACAGAGTTCCATCAGGATCATTAGTGTCCTAGGTTGTAGAAAGGAAATGCGTTGCATTACCTTTTTGAATTGTCAGCTACTGACAACTTTAAATCTGAACTTAAAGGTACATCGTGTCTCTTAGTTAAACCCAGTGTCAGATAGGGATGTCTCTGTCCGTCTAGGACAGACATGGTTCCAGGACTTGATAGTTTAGTGTGGTACATTTTACCCTCACTGACAGAGGTACATGTTCAGGTATGTCCCAGAGTCATTTGTGGAAGTATTTTTCAAAGTTATGTAAAGAGTAAGGTATTGGGTCCTGCTGTCCCACACTCATCTCTTGACTGAATGCGTAAAAATAGTATTAATACCAGCGCTCAAATTTGTTTTGAATCTCACCACCAGCCTTACCCACAGTCCCTGTGTTTTCCCCAGCCATTCCTCCTTGCCTTGCTCTGCTTCAGAAAATAAAATCCTTTTACTGTTTCCTGTCTGCACTTGAGTCCTTTAGCGGGTCTGTAACATCCTTACTTCCAGACTCAATCATTTACCATCAACTGAAACATTAAGGAGACTCCTTCAAGGATAAATACGTACATAACATAAACAGGGAGGGCAGACGGCTTGAACACACAGCAAAAGGGGCAATCAATGTTAAAAAACTGAAAGAATCCCAATGCAGAGGAGAAAATCTTCAGCATTGCTTATCCTCTGCTTACAATGATGTGTTTCATGAAAACTGTTCACATTTGGCCTCATGTGACCTGGGCGACTGTCAGTCTCAACTGCTGCTACACAAGCAAAGAGCACAAACAAGCCCTCTGACACGTCTTTCTAAGTTTACAGTTGGGGTCCACGCTGCTCCTGAGGTTCTGAGTAGAGTTTTTTGAAAAACGGAGCCTTTACAAAACACCACTGAACCTACTGAATTGTGGACTGGCAAAAGCTTAGACATTGCGAGACAAAGACATAGACCCCAAAAACTGCTCACTGACTCGGTTTTATCAGCACTGATAAGTCCCAGTCAAGACAAGAGAATTACCAGTGGTGTACAGTGCACGTGAATAATCAAGTACATGTGCACGTTAATGTGTGTTAGTCAGGACTATTTCTGATATAGAGTCAGGATAGAACTGGATTTTGGATTTTATTTGAAACAGCATAGTTGTCATAGTCTCCTCACCAGTTGGGCAGAACATGCGCATCCTCTTGTGACAGACTGTCTATAAACTTTTATAGACAGACTGTCTATAAAAGTGAACAAAGACTGTACAGTGGTGGCAATGCTTCCTATGGCCATCAGGGAGATACTCTGCTGACTGTTAAAGGAAGTCCGATTGTATTCGAGTCTATGTGAAAATGGCCCTACTAAGATGACACTACCCTCTAAGCACTCCATCTTCCAACTTCACCTTCTCCTCCAAATATTGTTCATTGTTTTTTTGTAATGATTGTGATCTCAAACTCAAACTTGTAAGTTGTAATGGGACACATTGTATGTTACAATGTTAACAAGAAACATTACACAAGTATAACCCTCCCCCAAAAATAAACAGTAAAACATTCTTTCATTCATCTTCTGCCGCTTATCACATTTCCGTCAATCCCAGCTCACACTGGGCGAGGGCAGAGTACACCCTGGACAGGGGACCAGCCCATAAATAACCACTCACACTCACACTCAGACCTACAGACAATTTAGAGTCCCCACTTAACCCAAACATGATGTCTTTGGACGGTGGGTGGAAACCAGAGTACCCGAAGGAAACCCACACAGGCACGGGGAGAACATACAAACTCACAACTTTCTTGTTATGAGGCAACAGCGCTATACCCTGTAAAAACATTGAAGACATCATTTTTTTTTTTTTTTTTTCCGGGACTGAGATTCTGAGAGTTTTCATTTAGACCTTTGTGAAATGTTCTTTCAAGGATATCTTTTGAAACAAGAAATACATATTGTGGTTGGAGAGAAGAATAAATAGAATTACATACACTCTGTACATCAATTCATGCTCCATTTTTCACAAAGCAAACAACTTGGAAGACATTTGCCTGCATTTGCCCTGCAGAGTCCTTCTCAGGTGAACCAAACTTTGAACAACATAATGTCATTAATAAAACAATAATAAAACAAACTGTCAGAAAGAACAGAAGAAAGGCAAAAGAAAATACAAAAAGTATTTAAATTCCTCTGCAGTAGAACAACAGCTGGCTTGAAAAATATTATGGGAAACTGTGCTTCAGTTTACTGCATGTTACTCTAGAGAGCATTTAGAATCTAGACAACAGCTGGTGAAAGCCTGTTCATCCAGACAACAGGTTTCTGAGATTCTAATGAGGACACAGTGAAATGCAAGCAAATTAGTTATATGACTAGAGCAAATACAAGGAGAGGAAGGGAACAACCTGAAAACATACAATGTATTGGCTATTAACATTTCCTGTTGAAATGTTAATAACCCAGTTGAACATCTTCTAAAATAACCTACTGGATTTCTGTACCAAGTGAGGCTTGCAGTGTGACTGAGGAAAGTAACTGATTTTAGTATTGTGACTTCACAAAGTTCCAGGAGTCCTGATGACTGTTTGTAAATCCAGTTTCTGAAAAAAGTCTGCAAGCATTCTCTTTGGACTAAACCTGGACCTACTTTACATTCAAAGAACAAAAAGGATCTCATTTCGTAAAATATGGGGCTGTTAAGATTGCGCTGATGCCACTAATTAAAAATTTTTCAAAGATATTTGTAAGCGATTGTGATTTTTAATTTGGTATGGTGCAATCCTACTGAGAGGCAACAGAATAAACATTTGATTCTGTAAAAAACATATTCAAACGCCAACAATTTTGTTTTGTATTTTATTTCTCGATTTCAACACTCTGCTCAGAGTATGTAACTTGGAGTACTAAAGCAATTCATGTTAATGAAAACTCGAACTTTTTATTAAGCAAACATGAATTGCAGGCATGCAAGAGGATGAAAAGTCAGTCTCACATGAACTGTAATGCTTTACAGAGAGGTATCAGTTGTTCAGTCCAAACCCATTGATTTGAATTTGGTGGAAAAATAAGAGAAACACATCAATACAGTGCTGTGCAGTTCAACAGCACCACAGACTACATCTGACACACACATTAATCAACACTTCCCCAGCACAGTTTGACAAAAAGCAAACATTATAACCTTAATGAAACAGGATTCACTGCAGGGCTGTTGAATAATACGTTTTAAGAAAGTGTTGTTATAGAGACGGTGAGAATTATTTTCTGCTCTGTGCAGTTCAGACACATGCAAATAATGTACATGGTTTTTATGAGAATGAAGAAGCAAATGTCACAGCTTTCAGACAGAGAAATGTTTCAACCATAATTACAACTTTGAGGAAAAAAATGTACATTGCTGTTGGTTGAACACAACTCGTTGCAAACTTGCTAACAAAATGAAATATATTTCGTTTTGATAGCAAGATATGAAAGGATATGATCATGTTTACCTCACATAAAAATCACATCTTTGGTCTACATCTGCTCTGCTAGTCTTTAAAATGGCATTTTAACACAAACCAACACTATCATTTCATTTCTACATCCTTTCTGGTCGGCACTACGCACTAAACTAACAACAACAAACATACCCAAGATAAAATAGATAAAATGTTTTTTTGCATGTTTGCTTGCATTGGTGACTCTAAATTACCTGTAGGGCTGAGTGTGAGTGTGAATGTTTGTTGCCAGGCGACCCAGAAACGCATAAGCAGAGGAAGATGAATGAATGACCGTTCATATATTGATGAACTGAAAATGTTCCTGGTTTTCATTTGAGAAATTTGGTCACCTTTTGCTCTCAGGAACAATGATATAATACATCGTTAATATAACAATATGGCAATACGGTTTGCCCTACTATATCTAAGTAAAGACTTCAGAAATATATATTGAAAGATTCAGGAAACTATTTTAGCTTGCACTTGATGTTAATGGCATACACAATTTATATTTAAGCTTGGCAATGTCTCTCCGAATAATTTATTTATTTATTTTTTAACAAGTGCTCGTGTTCTTCGTTGTTCTTAGAATCAGATTTTTATCTAAGTCTCCAACCAAGGGAGATTTACGAAAACCTTCTTCAGTTCTTCAGTTTATTTCACATTAGAATGAACTTTTACTTTCTAAACCCTGGTGACCTGGCACAATGTCTGACACAGACTTTATTTAATTTTTTAATTTTTCTGAATTTCATTTTGAGATGATGTTTGGTCTTTAGCGAATTATATTAACTGGATTAAAATATGATTGAATAAGGACAAGTTTTCCTTCATTCATCTTCTACTGCTTGTCTGTTTTCGGGTCACAGACGGTGCTGGAGCCAATTCCAGCTCACACTGGGTGAAGGAGAGGTATGGCCTGGACAAGTCAACAGTCCATTACAGGGCCAACACACAGAGACAGACAGAGACAAACAACAACTCACACTCAGACCTACAGACAATTTAGAGTCACCAATTAACCCAAACATGATGTCTTTGGACGGTGGGATGAAACCGTAGTGCCCAGAGGAAACTTGGAAATTTAATTTCATTAAACACTAGGGTCAAAAATGCCCAATTTATTTTGAAAAGACAAAGAAATCATATGGCTGAACGCTATCATGGCTCTCTAATTGGGTTTTCTTCTTATTAGTGTCCCAAATAAACAAAAATGACAGTACTGGACTTCTTCCGCAGGCATAAATTAGCAGCAGTGGCAGGGATCAGGGTTGATACAGTTCCGCTTTTTCATTAAGCTTTGGGCTTTTCTCCTTGCTCGCTCAGATACTTCCATAATTTGGAAACAGAAAAATTGACTGAACTCTCAGTGGGTTTTGGCTGCTTCGAGGATCGAGTGCTGACTCTGCTATCTTTGCAAGGACTTCCTCTTCTGGTCCAACATAGAGCCTGGTGCCAACTTTTCCACTGCTGATGGATTAGGATTTATGCTTGAAAATGCTTGTCTTGTCATCCAAAAGGCCTTTCGACTTCAACTGACTCGTAGGGACTTGCAGATATTGGACCTCATGTGGGTTCATTTTAACCTTGAGAATTGTTGAGATCACATTTAAGCCGATAACGCACCCTTCCATTATCTGAGCCCTTCCAGACTCTCCCAAATTTATATTCATACCACCCCCATACTTCTCTCCATTTGAGATTGCAGGCATAGTGTTAAGGTGCGTCTCCTGCTTCTACTTAATGTGTATGTATTGATTTCCACCCTTAATTGTCCTGAGAAAGAGCCACAGTTTTATCTTATGACAGTGCTAGGTGCTCGACAGCCTGGTGTTTATCCTATGACTGTGAAAACTGTGTGTTATGATGTCTGATGGCAGGGTTCTGTGTGTGCATGAGCAAACATGCTGTAGCATTCACATTGGACTGCTTTCATAACCACAACCTGACACTGTTGCCTTTCTTTATGTGGGCCCAGCTTTTGTAGTTATTATCAGCAGTGTGAGTTACATCACACTCCACAGTACAGGCTAAAAAAACACAAAAAAACACATTTTGGTCTTTGTCTGAAATATAAAATTAAAGACTTACCAATTTGTTATCAATGTAAGACTTTCAGTGTTATTTTACGGTGTCACAGTTGTCTTTTTTCATGCCCACGCTACTTAGACAACAAACGCACTTGTGCCCATGAGCATGCTTGTCTTAAGATGAGGTGTGTTCAGGCACATAGTTGGCACAGTGCTATCTTGAGACTGTAGATAATGATTGACTAACAAAAAGCTGTCGGTACCACTATGTGTTATGCTACAAGACAGTCATAAAATCATATTTTGCTGCCTAGGTTGGAGGATTTATTGAATGGAACAGATCCAAGATGTCTCTTTCTGTTTTGAAAAACCATAGTTGCATGGATACCAGATTCCATAATAGTACCCATTGCACTGATAGAAATTCCTCACCAAATGCATTATCCAAAAAGGTTTTTGTGCAGCCCTGCCCAAACACTGCCATTTGCTCCTTGTGGTACAGCAAATTATGGCACATGATGATGAGGAAAAATGTCCTGAGTCAATCTAAGTATCAGTATCAGTGCTTATCAGGACACATGAAAGGGTTAAAGGGATGGTGTCGGCTAAAATATACCTAATCAAAATGTGTATACGAATGTATTTTTAGCCAGTGCTGACCGCTGCTTTAACCAGTCAGAAGGACAAACATTCAAAACAGCTGGTCGTATCTGCTGTCGCTGAAGTGTGTTAATTCAATGAGTAACTTGATGACAGAGCAAAATGAAACTTGCCTGGTGTCACGTTTTGTGCTCTCCACAGAGGGAAGGAGCTCTGCACTGTAAATCCATTATATAACTGAAACACCCAATCCAACAGAAAATGTAACCTCTCTAGCTGATTGAGCCACATCCGCCTCCAACAGTTCTAATCTGGCTCAAAAATGTGGACTAGGACACAGTTACACAGTTAAGTACCACAAATGGTCATTGAGAAAATGGGCAACGTTAACGGGATGCCAGTGCATGCTAACTGAAAGTGGATGGCTATTGTGGGTTTTTGTGCTTTAAAAAAAAATTGAAGAAGTGACTAATTAATTAAAGAATGAAATGACAGTCTGAAGAAATTAATTTACAATTTTCAATTGAATTATTTTGAAGTTCATATCCTTAATATCCTACTTTGTTGGTGATTTTTCAGCATCTGCTTTGTTGTGGTGTCACAAAGCCCCACAAGTCTAAACAGCCCAGTTTCTGAATACAGACTGTGAGCATTTCTTTGTGGACTGAGACCTTTGATACTATTGAAAATGAGCTTGTTTTGTCTCATTTCCAACACAATCTTTCTGTGGTGGTAAATTGCATCTGAAAACAAGGCAGATTCCTCCATTTATATCAGGAGAACCAGCACTATACTACAGTCAAAATACATTTTCTGCATTACACAAATAATATAGAATAATTTGCAGGTGGCAGTTAGTGCTGTGGTTTTGGTTACCGGCCCTGGGGCCTTTCTGTGTGTAGTTTGCATGTTCTCTCATGCTCGCGTATGTTTACTCAGTTTGCTTTGGTTTCCTCCCACAGTCCAAAGACATGAATGTCTAGGTTGGTTGGTGACTCTAAATTGCCTGTATGAGTGACTATGAGTGTGAGTGGTTGTTTATGTCTGTTTGTCTCTGTGTTTCTCTGCGTTGGCCCTGTGATGGACTGATAACCTGTCCAGGGTGTACCCCTCCCTCATCCGTAGCTTTGGCTGGGATTGGTTCCAGCACCCCCGGTGATGCTGAAACGGATAATAGGTAGAAGATGAAGAATGAATGTTTTACAGTTTGGGGTTTTTTTCTACTTGTTTCTACATACATACGTTCAACATATGGAAACAGATAAGCGGTAGAAGGTGAGTCAGTGACTAATTCACAGGTAGATTTACCTGCTTGTCTAACCATGTCTATCAGCGTCTTGAGCCTTTTTTTCTTTTTTACAGTTAATTCAAAAGCAGACACTGACGGGCCAGACTTAATGTGTCCTTGCCAGTAATGCCAGAAAATGGCAAAAGCAAAGGCAAAAAAGTGAAAATGAGTAATTCCAGTGGAACTGTCTGAAGACATTGGTGACTCAGTTTAGCATGAACTGTCCTAGACAACATTACATAGGAGACTCCAGAAGTTATCAAAGTTGTTGTGTGTGGAGTTCACATTCACATCATGATGTCATCTACGCCAAGTATCATCAGTCTCCTTATTTCTTTGACAGCTCATTTAACTCCAGACAATGTGCTTCATGATCAATTTTATTCATGGGCTTGAACTGTCTTGTGTGTTTTTTGCACCTGGTTGCAGATGGCAGTACACGGATGGCTGTGGGTAGGCACTTCCTCTCCTACAGTAGGAAGCATAATTTCTACACTACAGCAGTTACCACATCCTGTGTGACAAGAGGTATAGGACCAATGTGTCCTCTACTCTACATTACTATGGCATCACCAAACAAACATTCCTCACATACTGTTGATACTCAATAAACAAAATGCATTTTGGATTAATGTGTATAAATACATAGTAATGTAGTATGAACCATGTACAAACAGTCTTGGAAATAAGAATAAGAAGATTCATGTTTTCTATTTTCCTTCAAATTGTCTCCTAGTACCTGCTCACAGCTGAAAGTTACTGAAGAGTACAGTCAAACTTGATGATCTGGCTATGTGTAAATAAAAATAAGAAACTGCTGATACACTTGTTAAACTATGGGATTGCTTCCTAGTGTGTAAAATGGAACACACATTTCTGTGGCTCAGGCCACAATCCTCATCTATTACTAGTAGTAGTTCTCAATTGTTTTCTGTTATGTCCCGCCTAAAAAGCAGTAAAAATCCCCTCCCCACTACTATTAGTATTGTAGTATAGTATTACTATATTACTAATACTACAATTTTGTGTTCATCTATAAAGTTGTTACAGGTACACTTCTGCATAACATTGCATGCTTATTCAAATCAAACAAACAAACAAATAAACAACAACAACAACAAAAAAAAACATATACAAAGATTAACTTTTCAGTGCATTTTCAGAAAAGATTAAAAGTGCAACAACTTGCATTAACGTCAACAAAGTTAAATCCTGGTAAACCTTAAACACCTCTAAAGCAACAAGGCAATACGTTACATGACCAACTTACAACCACAACAGCTTGAACCATGTGTTAGTGCAAAGTAAAATAAATAATAAATGCAACTTATCAGTACCATTATCTCAGAATAACAAATAAAACACTTTAACCTACTAAAAGAAAATTAATAAAAGAAATGGTCCAGATTTTTTAATCAAAATGATGAAGTCTTTCATAAAATTAATGGCAAAACTCAAGTGGCTTTTCAGCGTGATTGGGGTGTAATTTCTGTAAGTGCCGTATTAATTTATTTCGCTTCATGCTGTACACTGACGGAGTTTTTAAACACAACACCCACACACACACACTGGTGTTTCCTCATCTCCCACCGTTTAATAGCACGCCACACGAAAGTGCCACTTCCATCTACTGTAATTGGTGTGCTGATACGCTTTGTTTTGGTGCGGCAATGAAAAAGATGAGACATTAGCTAAAGCCTGTTCCCTGGGCTTAAGTCTATTGTCAGTGCGCCCCACTATTTGACAAACACAGTATTACTATAACATTTTGTGCATTAAATCTGTAAAGCTGTGACAGCTGCAGTCAGGAAAAGTAGTCCATGGCACGACATCAGTGATTATTACCATTATCTGCAACTATTTTGGGAAATATCTCAGATATCTTACTTTCTGTTGTAAATGATAATAATGTGATTTTTGTTGAGGTTTGTACCAAACAAGCAGGATCTCATCTTTTACACCTAAAGAACTTAGCTGTGCCCCATTTCAGAGAGGCTGTCCTCTGGAAGACGTGCCCTGAGCCGAAATGAAGCGGTTTGGTCGACAAAGAATTTTTGCTTTCTACCATCATCTGTTCCTGCCCTTACTAATGAATTACAAGGCCCACTTCCTGCTGCCTAGTAACATTGACAGTCCCCTTTTTCCATAAAAAAAAAAGGTTTCAGCCCATTAGTAGCCATACCATTAGCTGAAACCTAAAACTTCTGTTATTTCTGTTGGTATGTTTTGCTGCATTTTGTTTTCAATAGTTTTGAATGTTGAGATTGCCTGAGCCAAAGAGGATTCACTCGCTGGAATAAATTTGTGAACTGGGGCACAGTTTGTAGCTTGTAGACTATACCCTAACAGTTTCTGGTCTCTTTTGGCTTGTTGTACCTTAATCCAAAATTTGCAGCTCCTGATTTTTTTTTTTTTTTTTTTGATATTTTACTTTGACATATTATGATTTTAATAATATTGATGATTATTGTCGAAGTCACGTAAAATATTTCTGCTGGTGTTTTGGTTTTATGTCTAACTTGGTTTTCAAGCACAAATGAAATTTATAGGTGGTCTGTGTTGTGTTTTTGGGATATATAAAGCAAATGTTATAAATGACAGCTCTAAAGTTTCAATGATATGTTATTACATAAAAATGTCCTAACTCCCACACCCCCCCAAAAAATAAATAATATCACTTCAATCAAAACTTTTCTCATAAACTGGGCAGAGGTGTATTGAATTGTTCATCAGTTAGGGAGGGGCTAACAAGAAAAAATGGTTGACTGAATCACAGGAAGTGTGGTTTTGAACTAGACAACATGAAACACTGAAAGTGAGAATGATGCTGTTTGTTTATAGTAATGAGTGGACCTTTTGATGGGAAATGCACACTTTTAAATGACTGGATTTCCACGATTGACCCTCAGTTTGGCCAGCACATGCGTGGGTGCTGAGATGTCACACACAGCCACAAGACTGTTACTACACATCTTTAGGTTTAGGTTCATTTGACTTAATACTGCACTGCACAGAAGGATGTCTGAAGCATTGCATGTTGGTTTGAGATTTTGTGTGACAAACCCACAAACTCAATAATTAATGCGGAACTGTATTCTCACAGACCTGAGGTAAGGCAGGAAACAGGATATAGGCCTCTAATTTGGCACACACTTTCAACTCATTTCACGATTCCAATAAAATAATTAGATTAGCCTTGCCCAAAAAGGTCCAAGAATTTTACTGGCATTTAACTGGCACAGTGCTTAGGTGAGCATTTTTAATGATTAATTCCTCTTATCATTTAGTTTAGTATGCTAACGTGCAAAACCTTTAAAAACAAAACAAACAAACAAACAAAAAAAAAAACAAACACCAATTTCATCTATAATTTTTCCATATCAAAAACATTGGCATCAATACGTTTTTGATATTGCTCCTTTAATAAACGAAAAAAAAAAAAACAAAAAAAAAAACGAAAACATATGCACTAATTGTGAATAGCTGTCCTCATACATGGGACAAAACCAAGGTAGCATGGGACAGAGAATTTGAAGAAGCTACACCAGCAAAATGCTTTATAAAAGCATGGTAAAGGATAACTGGTCTGTGAAAGCATAGTCATCAAACTGGAGAAGGAGCATCAAAATTCTTTGAGTCTGACTTAACGTTAATAAAATGAAAAAACAAACCCCAAAACACATGCTTTGAATCAACATCCTCCATCATCAAACAGTTTAAGCATTTTTCAGACTGATCTATTGTTGCACTATCAGCAGACAGCATCCTGTAGTGTCAAACAGAGAAAGAAGCCATGTGAATGGCAGAGTCCAGGGTTTCACTCTCACCATGTTCAAGCTCCCACATCTGCAATCAGTTTACCAGTGAACACACTTCTTGTAAGTTTAGTTAAAGTGGGAAAACAAAATAATTCAATGCACACACGGAGTTTCCAAACACGCACCAGCTCAGCAGGGAGGGTGGGGCATCTCTGAATTTGAGAATGTTATAACCTGATTAATGGTGAATGAGTGATTCTGGTAATTACAGCTCTACCTAGTAAATGAGAGATAAACAACATGCACCAAACTCAGCTAAAGAAGAAAAGGAAGGGGAGCAGGAGAAAAGACCGGGTAACAGAAATTTAAGGATTACAAAGAGAAAGAGCAGTTGACCTTCTTATTGTTCCGAGAATAGCATTGTCTGGGGCTACAACGGGTGGCAAGGTGAAAAGCGAAACAAAGGCCAAAGATGAGGGCATAACAGAAGAGTGGAACTAAGAGCTAAGAGACATACCTTCTTTAGATTCAATGACTAGTTCTGTTGATGCAAAGATAGACTTATCTCAGTATCTCCTTGGACTTGGTAATTTTTCATTGCCACTGATGCCTTTGCAATGAATTGAACATATAATTGCTTTTGGAAGGTTTGGCACCAGACATCAAAGATAAGTGCAGCCAATTGTGGTTTGAATGCCACATCTGAGGATTGCTGATGACCACGAGTATGCCTTTGCATGTTTTCAGCCATGTTTGCCATCATGTGGTTGTTACCAAACACAATGTCACAAAGTAAAAGTCCACCAATGTTTGGAATGTGGTAAAACAAAACGAAACAAAAAGAAATCTGCAGTTAATGTGCAACAGACTCATCGGCAGAAATTATGTGAAGGAGTCATGGAGGAGAGTCTCAGAGGAGGGTTTCCACCATGTTGTAGAAGCTATAGCAAAACCCACAACACTGTAAGGAGGAACTACGCAATATTTGGAAGCATTAACACTTTGATGATGCTTTTACTAAATAATTCCCAAGTCAAAGTTTCCTCCAGTATAATGGGTGTCTGCCCTCCAGCTCAGTAAGAGTTGCCTAGCATGTCAGCTAGCTAGAACCTGGACCTTAACCCCGAGGAGAGACCTGCAGAGAACTGTGCTCACTGGCTGTCTGAAAGTGTTTGAGCTCTGGAAAGAACAGCCCTCTGAACATTGTGGAGGTCAACCATATTAGCAGTGCTTAGTTCAGGTTATCACTGCCAAAGGTGCTTCGAGGCCATTTATTCACTTATTTAATCCTGCAGACCATGCCAGTGATTAATAAAAACATGGAGGCTCGTCTGTCAACACTCTGGATTTAGATGAAGAACAGATCGCATTTTATTACCAGTTCATGAAGAAAACTGAGCCACTCCAAGCAGCTCACTGACATTTTCTTGCCACTCTGATACTCTTGATCCAAACAGACCCAACACAAAGTCCGCTAGAGTAAACAGTGGAACATTACGCAAATGTTGTGCTTGTTAAAACAATTATGGCTTTAAAAATTCTGCAAAGGGAACCGGGAACTTTCCTACGTTTAAATGTCAGCAATCCTAGCAGTCTTTGGCGGTAATCTCACTGTCCACAACATCTGCCTTGCATCATGAATCAACTCTGGGAAGCAGCACTAAACAATAACCATGACCCAATATTCATCTTATTTGGGGTGGTATTCAGATAAGAGTCAATCTTGATGTGGCGACCATTATGCCTGGAGCTCTCTAATACTTAATGTATGAAGCTGCATTACACTATGCAATGTGATACAGGCTGATCATCATGGCAACTGGTATCACAAAAAGGACAGCAGATGGTGTTTTCATTAAAGAATTCAAGCTGATAGAAGAATAAAGCAAATGTCTGTTTGATAGTCTCCAATGCACTTATCATGTTACACTCATATCTCTGGCTGGCCAGGCTATAGCTGATACACAGCCGATACGCAGTGTGTTTTAGAAATGCTACAGAATTCCTGCTATGCTGTTCATGGCCATCCATGATCTGTCACTGGAGACTTGGAGCTGAGCAAATAATACATTGGGGGGTATTATGATCAATAATCTATGCACTGCTGCAACAACCAGCACTGAGAAAACAGGCATTGTGCATGACAAATGGCTGACAGGTGGCACCAGAAGTTGCCCACAGACCTCATGAATGAAGTTTTGGCGTCAAAGTGATCATCATTACATTTTAGCTCCAATACATTTTGACATTTTATGTTGGCAGATGGAAGTGTTTGTTTTCATTCAGGCATCTGTGTGTTCTTTTTTTGATAAGATGTTGATAAGATGTTGAATTATAAAGGGTTCTACTGTAACAGTCTGGGAAATATAGTGGTAAACTGACAAACCATTGTCTGGTTTTAATTGGCTGTGTAGTGATTATGCCCTTTTTGTAGCTGCTATTTCAAAGCACATATATGGCTCCTAAAAGCTAAAATTAAAATCAAGGTTTAGATGCTGATGATGTTGAGCTGGTGACAGTGGGTGCTGAGTTTACTGTGTTGAATGAGGACCAAAGATTTTTGAAATCTTTTTATGGCTATTTGGGTCTGATATATCCATGTGACAGTCAAACTGCCCCTTAAGTTGGAGTTAGATGTTGGGAGAACAAAACATCCACTATTCTCAAAGTCCAATAATATTTTGTGACTTTTCTGGGTATTATGACCGAGTCCTTCAACATTAAAATGTACTATTAAAAGTGTCACTATCCTCACTTATGCAATGGGATAGCATCACATGGCATTACAAGCTGTTTTTTCACTTTTCGCAAGAGGAAGTTACAGCTGTTTTGTTCTGTTTCTTCCGTCTTCATGGGGGTAGGGGATTTGATTACAGAAACCGCATGTCCAGCTCTTCTTTTTATTTTTCTAATTACATGTATGGATGTCAAGTATTTCAGAAAATATGAAAGTATTGCCTACAGCAGTGCTGGCATAAAATAGGACACAATGTTTGATATTAAAATCCAGTGAGAAGCCTCGAACACTCACAGGAAAACCTGCCTCATAGCTGAAATATAGTATCCTGTTGTGCAACTTCCTGACAAGAGTAGGAACAGAGAAAACCCTGTACATAGGAAACAGCTAAACTGACACCTTTTAGATGAAGATAGCTAAATCATACAAGCTTGTTTGTGTACATGTGTTCGATTTGTGTTGTACATATTTGTTATTTATTAGAGAAATGCCTGTAATACAAAGCTTCATTCATTATTATTAGCATCAGGCCAAAATCCTGCAATTGATTATTGCTGAGACTGAGGACATAAACTAAATAATTCATCATTGATGCTCTGATACAATAAATTAAAAATGAATGAGACTATGATGGATATTTTTATGACAACAATTTATCAAATGGACCTACAGAGAATTATCAGCATTACAAATCTTTACAGGCAACTCAATGATTTTGTGCAGCTTCAAATTTAAGGCTTTGGTTCACTCGCCAACTCAAGCAAGATCAGTTTCAGCTGCTCTGAAAACCAACCAATCTCCAACTTGAATACTCACAGCTCACAGCCATAGTAGTGTCTAATGAAATAGTGCCCATATAGTTGACCTTGGTTTCCATGGTTACATTAATAAATAGGCAGTGGTGTATCTACCTCTATTACCAAGGTTATCAGAATAATACTAACAGCTTGTTTAGGTTTAGTAACAGTGATTTGAGTTAAAATAAGCACTTCCTCAAAGTTCAGTGATGTCTTTTGCCATGGTTACAACTTTGTGGATGAAAGAAACATTCACATTTTTCACCTGTGACATTCCTGTGTTGTGTTGACCCATCCATCCACATCAACTTCCTCCTGATGTGGGCTTTGTCGCTTTACAAAGTAAATCACTGCACCTTTCTCTTTGCTCCGGTTATCATTACTGTGACTGAGAGATGTTGCCTAGCAACAAAGCCTAACCACGAATTAGGTGTCACTTAGTAACAAAACCTAACTGTGCAGTCATAATAAACTGACAGACAACCTGTGGGCTCGTTTGGGCTCGCCACAGATATTTCCCTCAGGAGCTGGTAGAGACCAAATATAGCTCAAAGAGAGTGTTGGATTTACAATCACCAGATGGGCAAAATCATGACACCTGCACACTCTGTTCACAGCTGGATGCACATACAATCCAACTATAGAATAAAAGCTACATTGATGACCATGACGAGTCTAACTTACTGCAGTAGGGGTCAGATGTTGTTTATGTTCTAACAACAGAATCTTCCTATGGCCCAACCCAAACATGAGGATTTTAACGAAATCCTGTAAAATAGCCATAATCCTCAATTCATTCACTGCATCACCTTACCTAATTGAAACATTCAAACAATTTGAATGTTTCACATTATAAGAATAGAGTATTTATACTGTTATTCAGTGGCTTGCTTTGCTTGCTTCATTGGCAAGCTTGCAAATAGTCATAGCATGAAAATATAGAGCGCCACATTAATATGTCCCTGTGCCCATGGACACAAACAATCAATAATCAATAATTTGAGAGCCAAACCAGGAGACCGAGAAACAAGACAAAAACAGAAATGTTTGCAAACTTTTTCTCCTAAATAATTATATAGTTTCATAGAGCTCCCACTATGGAAGTCTAGAGACCAGAAACAAAAAAGACTAAATAAAGTGACATGTTGGTTATCAGGCCTTTGTTATAAAAAGCAAAAACAACCTGTCACTCTCACATTTTGAGACAGACAAGCTTGAAAACTGAGTGAGAAGATGAGGAAAAGGGAAAGTCATACCGAACATTGCAACAATTGCACACCAGAGTTTCTGACCCCATTCATCCTTTCAGCTTGATTGAGATCTGAGGCACATATGCTGCTTGTGCCGTTGCTGCCCTGAGGCCACGAGGGCACTGAGGCTTCTTGGGGTCTTAGGCCAATAGGCAACTGTTCAGATGACTTATTTGGCCTTGAAAAAAATATCATTATTGGAGCTGCGCAATTGTGTAATCAAAATCGCAACAGGGTATATTACAAGATCCAGTTTGCTGGAGCAAATTTTTCTGATAATGCATAGGTAAAATGCATCACACCATTTTTGTGCATTGTCAAAAGCATTCTTGTTGTGGTTCTACAGTGACCGTCTGGCCAACAAATCATATTTTCCAAATTGTATTGTATTGTATTGTATTGTATCATCTTTATATTTAGCATAGCTGACAATAATTACAATAGTTTAATAATATTAATAATAAATTCATATTTTAAACACATTAGAGTATGATACAGTCCCAGTGGTTACTGTGTGACGAATATATTGACACATGTAATGACTTGCTACAGATTTTTTTTTCTGTAGCAGCAATATGCTTGTTCAAGGATTCAAGGAAGCTTTATTGTTATACCCACAACATACGCATGCACGTGGGGGGTATGAAATTAAGAACTGTGGCCAGTCAAGCCAAGAACAACTAAGAAAAAAAAAAAAAAAAAAAGATTCAACATAAATCTAAATATATGCCGCATGCTTTGATAATAAAAAGTATTGTGTTTACATAAACAGTGTATTTACATTAAATGTAGTAAAAAAAGTAGAAAAATTGATCGTCCGGTTGTCTAATTTAGCCAATATTGCACATGCCCATGGTGGGGAGGAGGGGTGTGTGTGTATGGCACATGTTCGTGGTGAGGGGGTGGGGTGAGTGAGTATTGCACATGTCCATGTCTCTGGCGAGGGGGCAGGGGTGAGAGTGTGTGTGTGTGTGTGTGTGTTTAAAGGGGGCAGATATGTTATCCATATATCTGAAATGCTCATGACATTTAGACCTTGTGGGACCCTTAGGACATATGGGGCTCATGGACTTAGCAGAGCTAGATCCAGTACGCGCTGCACTGAAAGCTCAGGCACAGAAGCTTCGCTACCAGGAAGAACAACTGGCGGATATAGGCCAGAAGGTGGTGAAAGCAGCCAGGCAGAAGGAGGCCGCCTGTGCCACTCTTTCAGCCCAGTTGACAACGTCATCAGCTGGCTCCAAGGGCTACAGCAGGCAGTGGCTGATTCTGAATATGAGATAGTGGCTGCAGCAGTAACTCCAGCAGCATCATCATGATCGCCAGGGTCCCAGTGTTTGTGTATCCAGTCCAGACCGATTCTCTGGTGAGTGAGACTGTCACCCCTTTTTGTCCCAATATGAACTTCAGTTTGAATTCCATGCCCCCTCTTTCCCATCTGACAGAGCAAAAGTAGCCTATATCATTTCCTACATATGAGGCAGAACAAAGGCTTGGGTGATCGCCGAGTGGAGTTGCAAGTCCGCCATCTGTAATTCCCTGCCTCTTTTCACAGAGATATCCAAAACAGTGTTTCAGCTAGAGCAGGTAGTGAAGCTGCTAAAGCATGAGTCGCTTTGAAGCGAGGCAGAGGGTCTGTATTAGATTACGCCATAGAGTTCCGTACACTAGCCTCTGACAGTGGATGGAACCAGCTGGCTTTAGTGGATGCCTTCTTCAATGGGCTATCTGACAAAATGAAAGATCATTTCACGCCGTTCCACCTCCCCACAGAGTTGGATGTCCTGGTTGCCTTGGCTTCACTTCATAACCCCCACATTGACTGGTCCACAGGTAAGGTGCTGAGATTGGCTGTGAGGGCCATTGTTTGCCTCCAACTAACAAGCAGGACCCTTTCAGGGTTGTTGCTGCCCCTCTCCATGCTCTTACCTTGGACCTCATTTCTGCAGACATCCTCCGCATTAAGAGCATTCCAATGCCTCAAACAGAGCTTCACCTCAGCCCTGGTTTTCAACCTGCCAGACCACTCCTGACAGTTTGTGGTAGAAGTCGATGCTTCAGACACAGGGATCAGCATTCTGGCAAAGATAATAAGATTCATCCCTGTGTCTTTTTGCCTATGAAACTGTCTCCTGCAGAAAGGGACTATGCGGTGCGGGATCAGGAACTGCTGGCAGTTAAGACTGCTTTGGCAGAATAGAGGCATTGGCTCTATTCTTTCTTGTCTGGACAGATCACAAAAATCTTGAGTGTCTAAAGAATGCGACACCTCTGAACCCTTGTCAGGCATGTTGGGCATTATTTTTCTCAAAATGTAATTTTCCCTTGTCTTATCGTTTAAGAGCTAAAAATGTGAAACCTGACATTCTGTTGCGTCTCCATGCCCCCCAAGACCATTACTGGTCCAGGAGAGATTTTGGTGGCCAACTCTTCAGAAAGATGTGGAGCAATATGTGGCAGCATGCTCCATTCGCTCCCAAAACAAGTTGGGCAACATGCCCCCGGCCGGCCTCCTCCAACCACTCCCTGTGCCACAGTGCGCCTAGTCGGATTTTGACTTTGTCACCAGACTTACCACTTTGATGGTAACACCACTGTATGGAGTGTTGCTGACTGATTTTCCAACATGGCTGAATTCATTACTCTACTGAAATTACCCTCCACCAAGGAGACGGCCGCGGTACTGCTCAGTCACGTGTTTCGAGTATGCGGTTTTCCTCGGAAAGTGTTGTCTGACTAGGGGCCTCAGTTTCTGGCTTGCTTTTGGAAAATATTCTGCGAACTGTGTGGATCAATGGTGAGCCTGTTGTCTGGCTATCACCCTCAAACCAATGGCCAAATGGGGAGGTTAAATCAACTTCCTTTCTTCTTTTTGGCTTCTATTACCCTGTAATAACCACTGTCTTATTTTTAAAATAGATTTTAAATCATTTAAAATCTTTTCATCCTCGTTCAGGGGGTGAATCCACAATCTGAGGTCAGATTATATTGAAGTCTATGGGAAAATGTCCCTACCGCTCCCTTGATTTATTAGCTCAGTAAATGTTTTCTAATGAGTTTCAGTCATCAATACAACATGATATTGATTTATTTTTTTTTTAAACGATAGTCCAATTCAGAGGAAACCAGACCATAAAACAGGGAATGAATCAGGGCATGGTTGGTTAGCAACTGGCAGACTGTACCACCCAATCAGGATAGAGGACAAAGCAGGTCATATCCAGCTGTCCGGAGGCTGCAGCAGTTCACAAACTAATGAATGATTTAATGAAGGGTTTACACTTTTGCTATTTTTAATGCTGACTTTTAAACCACAAAATATTTACGAATTAATTACAATATAGATACTTCCTCTTTATTATTTTATATTTTATTCTTTATTATGTTCCAAATTTTGCTACAACAATAAAGCCTCAGTGTCTGATGTAGCCTAAATAAGACAAATAGCAGAATGAAGACAGGTAACAGTCTGGAAATCATTACATTTATATCACAACCTTCAGCTGTTGAATGCAGTGTGTGTGTGTGTGTAGTGGTTGGACATCTTGGTCACAGCAGGGAGGACTAGTGTGAAGAGGTGCTGTGTATTGGCATTCTGCAGGCTGCAGAGGTCTGACTGTGCGGAAATGATCAACATGAAGGTCTTACCAGAGGAAGTGATGAACTGACTCCAGGCAGCGCTGAGGAGCTGCTGAGCTCCCTGAGAGAAACACCTACAAAAACACACACAAAGACATCCATGAACACTAGTTGGACTAAAAAGCATACAAAGATGAAAATCACAGTCGTGCTACAAAAAACAGTCTGTCCTCAGGATAATCTCAAACATCCTGCCATCACATTAAAAATTTACACAAAGAACCATACAGGTTTTAAAGTTTAAAAAGCTTCACACTGGTGAGGGCAAAGAGTTAAAAAACAACCTCCAATACAGGTTTATGTCCATTATTTCACCACCTCTTTGAAATTATATTCCATAGGAAGGAATGAAAAGGATATAAGCATGTTACATACATTAACACCTTTTAAGCTGAGTCTGTGTGGCAGGAAGTCACAAGAGCACTGCAAGTATGACCTAGATCCGACATCATCCTCACCGAAGAACCTCCCTCTCTTTCAAATGCACTCAACTTCTGGCGGTTTCCACATGTGGCTACAACCATAAATACTCCATAAATACTTCCCTGCTGCTGCAGCTAGCAGCAGCGGGTAAAATCCTAGTGTAAAATTCTCTTTAAACACTTCACACTGCAGACCAGAAATGAATCAGTAGATCTTTGGTGTATGTGTGTCAGCCTGTGAGGAAAACAATAAAGTTGTCAGAGGAAACTGACAAAAAGGACATGACAAAAAAAAATATCCATAACTAGCTGACTTTGTTTTGCCAAGATCACAGGACTCATAGGAAGTCATGTCCATTGAAGGGGAGATCTCCAGGGACAAAGAGAGAAAAAAACGGGAGGTTTTTGGATTATGGTGACAAAGAGAAACGAACGCATTTGTTTGTCATTAATTCAGTGGAACAGAACAGAACTGGTCATCTCCCTCTGACAGATGGTAATCACTTGCAATAAGACTTAATGGTCTCTCTAAAGGGAATGCTTTTCCTCCCTCCATGCTCTGCCTGTAACACACAAAACGAGTTTGCACGTGCATGTGTACGTACGTATTCGTATCTCATCTGGGGAATGTAATGCTGCACTATCCACAACAAAACAACATAATAAGGCCCTATTTGTGTGTGATGGTCATGATCACATTTTCCTGGTTCATATTCTCTTCAGGTTTCATTTTCATGCAGTCATTCATTGGAAGAAGAAACTGGCTAAATGTTCGGTGCAGTGCAGCTATAAATATACACTTTGTAGTTCTCAATCTCAAAGACAATTCAGGTTTGTCACAACGTGGGCCTTATTGTTTTAGCTCTGACCATTACTTCCCTCTGGTTATGATAGCCCTATGCTCAACACATTGAGTGCAATGGGGAAATTTTATAGACTTGTAAACAAGCCAAGATTGTTTGAAAGATAATAGAAGCCATGTCTGGTCCTGTTTTGCCAGTGGTTTCTTTTTTTGCACTTCAAAGGCAAAACTGTACATCAGCATCTTCATACTTTCATCTTTATATCTACATGAACTTATGGTCCATGTCTATTATTATTATAATCATTATATTATTATTTAAATCATAAACTAAGCTAGTTCTCAATAATAATAAGACAATAGAGGTCACAGACTGTTATAGGTAACAGTCTAAAGGTAGACCCATGTGTTCTAAATCAGGTCTAGGTTATATAATACAGTTGTTATATAAATACAACAGTATCAAAAGTCTCAGTCCACAGAGAAACCCTCAGCGTCCATATTCACAAACCAACATCCAGGACGATAAAGTAAGAGGCACAGATACTCTCCTCTGATTGGCTGAATGGCCTGTTGTTATTAGACTCCAGAGAGAATCCCAGGAGAGAAGATGTGAAACTACATGGATGTAATTTTTAGTTCTTTAAATCTTCTTCATTATCTTCTTCATCATCTTCTTTTGGCTATCAACACTTGAAACAAAACAGAAAGGAGAAAAATATGGGACCTTTGAGTTTTGCTGTTACCCAAAAAGATGAGTACAATGATTTGTTTATGTCATTGCCCAGGACCAGTGTGTCCATAAACTGATGTTTACTCCACTGCATCCTTATCACACAAACCAAATTTAATACCATATGAAAATAATTAAGGTCCACAGCGGTATAACGGTAGCTGTCCTAGTCTTCCCTAACTATAAATCTGGTCTAGGTTCTAAATTAGTGTAGTGAAAGTATCAAAGGTATTAGTCAGAGAAGAAATATTCAGTCTGTTTTCAGAAACTGAGCCTTAAAACAAGCTGTCAGGATTTCTGGCACAAAGTTGGTCTTTCAGCCAAGCCCCAGATTGGAGCCCAACTGGACTCACCATCCAAACTTTCAGGAAGTCTCTGACTGTCTTGGCTGAAATCTGTAATATAACACTTTTGACTAGCTGCCTTTACAGCTCACCTCACTTGACCTGTTGCTTCCAGAGCTCTGGAGAGAAGCCTGTTAGAGAGGAGTTGTAATACTACACTGAGATGGTTTTTGCTCTGTAAAACAACAAATACATTTCTTATGGATATCAACACTTGAGTTGAAAGAATCAAAAGTTGGATTGTTATCACTTACCAATGCCACTCAGTGAGAAATCCACACACTGCAATGTAACTAGCTACATCCTGTTAAATAAATACATTTGCTGAGCTCAGACAGTCCGAGACAATGATAATGCATGATTTTAATTTTAACCTGTGAAAAATGGCCATTTTGAAAACATTTTCTGGCTTGCAAATCTCCTATCAGGCCAAAAATGTGTATGTTTTTTGTGGACAAAGACAAGAGAAGTATTGTAGAAAAAGAAAGGAATTTTTTCTCTGACAGAAATAGAGAAAAGGGACAGTGAAAAAAAAAAAAAAAAAAAAAAAACTACCCAAACCACTAATACATTCTCTGTTACCCAGTTTCCATGGTGATTTGAGTTATATTTGAAAGCATGACGCACATTTTTAGCATCCACTTTTGCTGTTAGTCATCAACATCTTTTCCAGTGAATTGAGCTTCAAGTCTGAATGGTTTCTACTTAAGAAAAGTGAGATGTGCTGGAGCCTGTGTCTGAGCCTGGGGGCAGTCTAAAAAAGATGCTGGGATGAGCGTTGACAGGCTGGACTGTTATTGTTGTAATGATTGTGTGAAGGCTTGGTAGGGCGGAGCTACTGCTCCTCCTTTATATTTTCCTCCAGGGGGGTGTCAAGTGGTCTGCACAGGTTTCTTGTGCCTCTGGGTGATTTGTACTGTGTAGCCTTTAATTACTTCACTATTAACCCCAAGAATTTAGCTTCCATGATGAACCTTGCCCTAAAAAACCGCCCATCATATCCTCTGCCTCTATCACTTGTCTACAAGTGTGCAAACCATTGGTAGTTGTGTTGCAGATGCCTGTTGTGACTTAATGTGTGCATTTTTACGAGAAACAGCTTAAATGGCACTTTTTACATGCTCAAATGTTCCAGGTCACTGGTGTTTGGTCCAATCATCAAAAGTCGTACAGACAGAATAGGCCTTGTAAACAAGTAAATGGGATTGATTAGTAAATTGGCTCAGTGATTAGGAGGAGCGGACTTTGCGGTAACAGTGCTCACCATTAATCAATAAGAAAAACATAAAACTCCTCTTGGTGCCTCACTCTAAAACCAAGTCCAACTCACCACTGCAACCACAATTGCAATCTGAATCTCTCACAACATGCTGGTCTTTTTTTGTTTTTCACATATTGATTTCTCCATCAACATGACAGTTGATATTAACTTGTGGGGAAACCATAAAATGGGAAAAAGTCATCGATGGAATAAACATGGTGTTGGTGTAGAATAGCACAGTATTCAAAAATTGATATTTTTCCCAAGGTTGAGTTCAGCTCTTTAATTAGTCAAGAGAGCAATCGCTGTAAAAAGAATATCAGAGTACAAACATGGGAAAAAAACCTGACTTCAGTCTGCTTCTGGGCAAATGTGACTGATATATATGTGCCAGTGCCAGTCCCTCAGAATAATCTGGGTGAGCCCAGCATGGACATGTTTTTGCAGAATATTTCCATTAAATTATATTGTTAAAATGTTAGGAAAGTGCCTCATTGAAACCTGCTGTCTCCAGCTGCCTGTGCCATTGGGCAAAAAGCTGCCCAATGTGCCTCCAACTATTGCGTCCTGGGCAGATATGAACTAAGTCAGCAAGCATTTAGTTTCCATGACAACCTCTATTGCTGAAATTGTTATTGCGGGCCATCACTGGCTATCAGCATTGTGCTGATGAATGATAATGGTGAACGGTGGCTGATGATCATTTGTGATTGCCGACGACTTTTGTCTTTAATCTTTGAGCACAAAAGTTCTCTGCGGTTTACCCGTTATTAAATTAACTTTCATTATCCATAGGAATAACTGATTATAATTAATGTACCCTACAATAGTTTCTCCTATAACCAATGTTTCTAACACATCACTTAATTCAGTTTCTCAGATGATGCACTGAAGAGAGAAAAAGAAAGAGGACTATAAGCCATCAACAGCTGTTTGAATTTGCTTTGCTGCGCTGAGTTTAAATGACTTTGATAGCAAAAAATAAATATTCAATGCTATATGTGTGACAAAAGTTTGTCTAAAAATTGCCATAAAATGTTATCAATCGTAAGAGTCAGTGGTGAGCTTTAGCTCATATTCAGTACAAAATACAAAAACATACTCAAATACATAATAATAATACATAATTAATGGCAGTAATTAAAAGGCTTTCAGATTGATTCACGGTATTACACAGTACATCTGGAATCATTAAAAACAACGGTAGCTAGGTATATTAAAGGTTAAAGGTATATTTCTATTCTCTTCTATATTCTAAAAAGCTAGAATCTTATTTTTATCAGAAAAGAAAATCAATCATTGCATAGCACATATGACTGTGATTGTTATTGAGCGTGCAAAATAAAGCATCATTGGGATATTGTAGATGAGGAATAGAAACAAAATGTCTTACATCACAAACACACCTCCCTCTCAGGCTGACAGAAGATACTTTCCCCTCTTTGAGTGAGTGTGGGGTCACATCAGGATAATGCACTAGCTTGCAGACAGTTTGCAGTAATACGTTTTTGTTTCTCCCCCTGTATTCCAGCCTCATGGGTAATGTTTCAGGGCCCAAATGAAAGAGAATAACAAAACAAAAAAGAGGGAGTGTGAGTGTGTCCAAAATTGATTTTCAAATTGATGACAGCAGTGAGTGCCGAGGCAAACCACTGAAAATATATAAAGCAGCATCATAATGTCTACCCCCCCCCCGCCTTTCCCTACATCAAAGCATGTGCCCATCCTGAGCCGTCAAAGCTACAGATTGCTGCAGTGCATGCTGGGTAGGAGAGAACAACTCAGGACACATGCGGGGACTTTAAGGATACTGCAGTAAGCTGTTCACAATGAAAAAAAAAAAAGGGAAAAGATGCAGAGGGTAGAGAGGATGGGAGGTGCAGTGAGGGGAGGGAAAGGAGACAGAAATACAAGCAAGATCAGTGAAGGATGGAGGAATTTCATTCAAGATGTTGGATGCAGCTCTTCTCTGTTTTAACGCCTCCTGTCATAAGACATGCATCAGTGCATGACAGAGTCTGGAGGATTTAATGTATTAGCAAATTGATTGAATGCTGATGGTACATGGTAGAGAAAAACAGTGAATCCTCACATTTGAAAATATTGAACAATAAATGACTTTAATTTTTAGTTCTGTTGTTAATACTGATGCACAATTTTACATTGTGAATCAAAATCCACCAAAGATTTGGTGTGCATTTATATTTTAAATATTCTATATCATATATATAGTCTTGCATTTTCTTTGTTATTGTCCACTAAACCTGTCTCCCAAAGATTATATTAGAATAATGACTTTCTCACAGTTCACAGTTGTAATCAACTTCAAATAATTTTTAATCATTAAACAAAAACATCAATTGATGGCCACATATTCTACACTGCTTTGCTGCGTGCCCACTACGCACTTTGGTCGCACCTCCCCCTTATATGCACATAGACAGTTATACACAATGTTGACAATGTTTGTGTGTCTGTGTGTTTAAGAGGAAGAGGGAGGGTGCAACATGGAGCAGAGAAAGCTGCAGCTATGTGTATCAGATGTAAAATGTTGAACAATGTGTTTCATCAGATTTGCCAGAATCTCCACTACAAACCTAAACGCCACATGCCACCCTTGGTTCATCTTAGGTAAAGTCTACAGTTATGTTTTCTCAAAAACATATTTGGGAAAACCATGAGACTTTTTCAAACACAATATAAAGAGTGTAAAGAGTGTTGAGCTCAATCTGCTCTTGAGCTGTTGGAATTTACTTTGGTACAGACGGTGAGAATGTGCGGCAGTAGAATGTATAACAGGAGGGTTAAGCTGTTGGATGTAGCTTGAAAATTATAAATAGTGGTAGCCAACAGCTCATAAGATGCAGACTATTAAAAGATGAGATTAACCAAAAAAAAAAAAAGATGTGGCTTCAGCTCATCTTGTTGCTCTTTCTATTTTAAATCTCACATCTTTTTCTGCCAGTGTCATTAACATGACCTTACATGTTTTCAACTCTCCCCCCTCCTTCCCTGCTGCCATTTGGCTGTACTGTTCCACTGTAACCAACACACAAACAGAGAGATCCATTGCATGGAACTATATGAAGCCCTCCCTCCTGCATTACCTGATTGTATAGGCCATATTTGAAATGTGCATTACTGTGTGATCTTCACCAGTGGTGTTAAGAACGTGCTCCTGAAGCAGACAGTCAGGCAGAGCTACCAGGAATATGTGTTCACATACACTGTGTCAGTGCTGCAGCTGCTGCCGCCACGTGCCGAATGTGACTATGAAGCTGCCAGAGAGTGAGGTCAGGCGGGAGGGAGACCCCCCCAGCCAGCCAACACCATGTCCCATACCTGCCCGAACCCCCATCAGACTCTTATCAATGTCACTATCATACTGAGACTGCAAAGCTTTTTGGCAGATGCACATATGATAACAATGATGTCCCTGGGCAGAATCACCAAAGACATAAAAAAATTATACAAAGCCATGAAAACTAAAGGATTGCAACTGTATTTACTGAAATGAAATGATGACTGAGTCAAACATCAGGATAACTTTTTCCTCTTTCGCAGTCAACAGCCACTTTCTGGAATCCACATTGATTTAGCCTTTATTTAGACAGACCTGAGAGAGGCAGGTCTTTATGTCTGACTATGGCCAGAGTGGTAATTAATACAACGTAAGGAGCTTAATTTTTGTTGTGTTTTTACTGCTGTTTCTGTTGTTTACAAGTCATTCCTACCAGCCATCTTCTTTAGCATAGCAGTTAGCATTGGCTCTCTTAGGATACTTGTTATATAGGTAGACATATGTGCTGTGACGAAGTGAATTTGCAATATAATAGAAGTGTTCGTCTTCTTCCCTGCAGTTTTCAGACAGCAGGGAAGACAGTCACTGACAGTGAAAACACCCGAGTAGAATTTTTCATGCCAGAGACTGCAACTCAGTTATGTGGCACTCAGCTGATCAAAGGGTAAATCTCATCACTCAGTCCGTCAGTTGTAGTATGGGCCACTGGGGAACAGTCAAAAATCCATGAAATTCACACAAGTTTCAGTACTTTGGTGTCAGTAAGTCCAATCGCTATAATAGTCAAAGTAATCAGACACTCAATATTACTCCTCATTTATAAACATCTGCTCTTTTCTCAATCAAGATTAAGCTTCACCACATGTTTCTTGGTTAACATTTTATCCTATTCATTGAAGATGTCCTGGAAGATTGTTCAAAATATGCACATAATTTGAATGAAAACTAAGCTGGTGACTTTTCAAACCTTTTTCATAATTTCAGTTGAAAACATCAAGTGACAGAATTTCCTTAGTAAAAACACTTTTTCTCACATGATGTATTCACCAGTATGTATCACATGTATTCACCATGATTCATTTATTCAGAAGCAAAACAAGTTTTTACTACCGATTCATAGTTGTTACTGAGAAGTCTAGATTTTAAAAGTCTGTCTGAGTACAAAATTGTTGCAATGTTCAAAAACCTAGATGCCTCCCTTGCTTTAGCTGCTTGGACACAACTAAAATCTTACCAGATATTTAAAATCGGGTAGCAGGAAATTCAGTTTTGTTTTTTTTTTTGGTACTGACAATTGTTTTTTGTTGTCTCACTAATACTACGAATAGCAAGACAAATAAAAGCCTGGACAAATTAAACACAGACACCACCATTTTCCACACCTGCAAGATACTCTGCAAATCAGAGTTTTTCAGTAAAGACACCTACTAAGAGAAGTACATTACAGAAAAAAAAAACAAAAAACAATAAGACAACTGGGTGTTAACCTGAGGACACACATGACAAACTACCAACTGCTATGATGTGCACTAATGCATTTAAGTTAATTGTGAAACCATAAATTTCCTTAAAGTTTGGTCTCTGTGGGGAATTTAGGACGGTGACTATACTGTAAATGAAGTCCTAAAAAAAAAAAAAAAAAACACTTTTCAATACAGATAACAGTATATTACAGTGATTAAGGTTTTGATTATGGATAATAACGGATAATCCTGGTGAAGGTCATTGTCATATTATAAATTATTTAGTATAAATAATATAAAACAAATATTTGTGCTCCTCAATCAATCCCTAACGTTAGACTCCAAACTGGTGTGACTTTTGTGGTTGTGTGAATATGAGGTAATGCTCTCTCAGAAAGCAGTTCACTTCCTGAGTTCACTTTTACTAGGCTGATAAAACCATGCCAATATTGGCATAGACCTAGATATTGTTAATGTGTGATGTAAGTTACAAAATGTTTGACATGCTTAGCATTTAAGTGACACACTAATGGTGATTTCAATTGCAACAAATTTCTGTTTTCATATGCCTGCTTCTTTTTGACATGAGAAACACTTCTAAAGTCAAAGTGTTAATACCTGATCCCAGTTCTCATGGAGCACAAAGCCTGTGCCCATAGAGAGGGCTGAAATGGAATAGATTATAGAAATGAGCATAACAATACACGCAATACACAGAACAGAGGCATTCATGCTGCTGCACTGAGTTGTTGATATGACAAATGACAAGTAGCTGTGTGAGGAATGAAAGGAGCTAAAGAGAAGCACAACTCCCGCCTGCTTTCACACCCTCTGCAACGCCACACAACTGACAAATCACTGCAGTGTGCGTGATTGTTGGTTTGGAGGTTTCCGTTGAGTCCAGCCCCCTTAACTCTGATGTAGGAAAAGTCTGGGAGGACAATCTTATACTGCATGCTTTGTTTGACGCAGTGTGATACTTAGGGCCCTATGTTACACTCCACTGGTTTCAGATGGACACAGTTGTGACCACATTGTCCTGAAGTTTTTTGAAGGGCAAACAGACTGCACCTATTGGTGTTAAAATCGGATATGGTTAGTTGCAATGTTGGCACATTGCAATCTCTATGCAGACAGCCCTAAGCACATGCACCTTCTTTATGACCTATTATGTGTTGAATTATGTTTCCCTGCATCCTGGGAGTCTCTTGAACATCTTTGACACATGGCTCTGCAAAGTGCGTTAGGACTGGGCTCACTTGATGGCCAAAGGCCTAAACCTGCAACAACACACCAACACACCAATGGATTTATGCAACACCTAATTCAGCTGCGACTTAATGTAACTGTGGCATTGCAATTCAAGTGATTATAACAACATTGCAGAAGATATTGTGACCACCTGGAGTGCTTGCATACAGATAACTGTGTGGCTGAATTGCATATGAAGACACTTTTCACCAACCCATGACAACACCTTAAGCAAGGAATTAGCTGTTATTCAGAAGCTAATACATACGTGATTCTCATACACACAATGTGCTCTATACGCTATCTGAGCAATAACACAGTGCATTCTGTATCTGCCTGATGGCACTTTTGCATCAGCAGTGATTTACAGGTTGGACATAACAATGTTATCAGTCCATACATCATGCTACGACTGTGTCAAAATGTTCTGTTTGTGTGTGTCTTTTGTGATGGCTTGTTGTAGTGCGCACCTCTTGAATGCAACCCGCATGGTCGATGCTGATTAGTCCCACACTTTTCAAGCTAGCTTGGCTGTGGAAACGGAGGCCCCAGAGTGTAATGTCCAAGATGGCATCAATGCAGGGCAGAGAGGCTAATGTCAGTGGTCATTCCTCTCCCTCCTCTGCATCCAACCGACCACTTCAGTAGTAAAGCTGGAGTTTGTGTTAAGGTGGGCTGTCATTCGCTTTGTTCGTGTCTTTTCTCCTGTGTTAGGTAGTTAGGGAGGTTAGCCTCTGTTGTTTGGTTCATTTGTGCTCCTTATAAGTCAGTTTCCTCCCCCTCAGGTAGATTTCTTTTTGTTTGTTCATTTGGCCTGGGTCCACCCTGAAGCCTACCTTAGTACAATACCAGTTTTGCATTGTACAAATAAAAAATGTTTTCCTTAACTTTGTATCCTGGTAGGGCTGGGCGATATGGAACAGAATCCTATCACAATATTTCATATCAGTCCAAATTGATAGTCAATATATCAAGTCAAGTGTAAAGGTTCCTTTTTACTCCTATGTGAGATGTGAAAATACCACATTAATACTGGTTGAAATATTATTTATTTTCTGTAAGAAGTTAAACATATGAAATGTACTACAGACCTTGTAGAACTGTATTTCAAATAAATAAAATGATTATATAATAAACTAAAGTTATTTCGCGATAAATATCGTCATATTGTTATCATTATATCCTGGTAGCTTTTTGGATCTTGGGGAAGATGGGGCTCCTTCATGTTAGGTCTCAGGCACCCCTAGATGAGACTTAACAATCACAATGATTCTATAATGTTTTACATTATTACGTTTGTTGTGCGTTTTATTTTTATGGCAATAAAAATCTTAATTACAGTGTAAAATCCCAAGCAGGGACAAAAACCATCACAATTGCAACTTATTTGTTTCATACCTGAAGCATGTTATATTGTGTTGTCCCTATTAAATGAATAAATAAAAAATAATGCAGTTTTCACAAAATAACGTGTGGAGCATTTACATTTCAGGGAGTGTAATTTCCTACCTTCAGCTGTAAATACCAATTTGATCGATTCATCTCAACTTTAAATGTTCTTATACCAGCCATTAAGGCATGCAATTAAAAATGCTCATAGACACATTAAGGCTGCGGTGATTATCTCACCATGGACCTCAATGCAGAGCTTTTCCAAAGAGCAAACCACACTGTAAACACTGGCCTTTGGGAGAAGGTTTTCCGTATAGTTTTAGAGCAGATGTTTTGCTCTTTAGTCTTAGTCATTTAAGTTTTCCAGCAGTATTCCAAAGACCACCACAAAGATAGTATTAGCCACTAGAAGTGAGCTTTACACTTACAATCTAAATTCAGACAGCTATAAACCAGTGAAGGCTCGGTCCGGGTGACTTTCCCTCTCACTGGTTTTGCAACCTGGCCCTGCTGTAAGTAAACACTACAGTAAATACTAGGTTTTTCCTAGACAGGCAGGCAGGGCTGGGAAGAGGAGGATGGTAGTGAGATGAGTGCCAGGTGGTGCATTCCATGGCGAGGTATTGGATGAACAATATGCTTTTTTGGGAGATGTGCAAAGACCTGTTTTCGTCAGTATTTCCAGAAAGCAAAAGAATGACACATGAAAACAAAGAAAAAAAGGGGGGGGGGAATAATTAACAAATTAAAATGAGATATTCATGTGGAGCATATTCTGTGTAATGTATTGTTCTATCTTGATTCTAATCCATGTGTCTTCCTAATAAGACTGCCTGGTTTATTTTGCAAAGACTAATAAACCCTGCCTTTCTGCAAATGGGCCAGTAATGGGCATCCTTGGATTGTCTCCAAAACTACTCTTATGATTGGTCGGTTTCTGCATCTCTGGGGAAGAAACCTGGATCTCAAACTGGCCAATCCCTAACTAGTTAGAACCCCTGCCAGGCTGCACACACACCCACAGAGTCACTAAAGAACAAATATCTTATGCATGAGAATCTCAATGGAAGGCCAAAAATGCTGATCAAACTGTATGGCCGGCCAGACTGACTTTCAGACCACAGCATCCGAGCATTCTCTGCCCATATACAAGCCTGTAAACATGGCAACATGCCACTGAGCTACACCAGAGGCAGAATTCTTTGGCTCCATAAAAATTCGGTGGGAGGTCAGTTTTTTCTACACAACCTGGTGTCAGCTTCACCCAATAGCTGGGGTCACAAGGCCATGAGAGAATGATTTCTCTGACCCTGAATGACAGCTTTTGCCTACAGCTGGACATGGAACAGACACTAGATAGCTCTAGACGGCTCTAGATAGATAAAGCTATTCAACAACAGATAAAACCCTTTTCCTATCATGTAGCGTAACAAGGTGTTAAAGGGTAATTCCAAATGGTTGCAATTATTATTATTCTTTTATTGTTTTCCATATTTGGTATTGCCACAATAAGTCACCTCCATGACTTGTATGATTGATTTGGGTATAGTTTTTACACTAGATGCCCTTCCTGCTTAAACCCTCCCCATTTATCTGGGCTTGGGACTGGCACAAGTCTACCATTGGTTTGACTTATGGTTGGGGTTTGAACCCAGGGTCGCTGCATGCAAAGCATATGCTCTACCACTGAGCTAAATCACGAAAGCTTTCATCAAGACAGCTTTTTACCAACTCAAAAATATTAGCAGGTTAAATTTTTTCCAAAATTGTATATAATTTTGTCTAAAAAATATTATTTGAAAAGTTCTGATCTGGGGCTGATCTGAACCTGAGCGGCGGTTGGTTTTTGGACTTCACCATGTTCATGTTCGAGCATAAGGATGATCATGTACTTGGTACCAGAGCACCCTAGGCCAAAGGTCAATGATCGATTTAGCGATTTTGTCATCTGATCTGAGGGCGCATGTGTTGGACACTAGGGTGAAGAGAGGGGCAGAGCTGTCAACTGATCACCACCTGGTGGTGAGTTAGGTTAGGTGGCAGGGGAAGACTCAGCACAGACCTGGCAAGCCTGTGGTGCGGGTGAACTGGGAACATCTCGAGGAGGCCTCTGTCCAACAGACAATCAACTCCCACCTCCGGCAGAGCTTTTCTAGAATCCCTGTGGAAGTTGGGGACATTGAATCTGAGTGGTTGATGTTCAAAGCTTCTATTGCCGAAGCTGCTGCGGGGAGCTGTGGCCTCAAGGTTTTAGATGCCTCAAGGGGCGGTAACCCTCAGACACCATGTTGGACACTGGTGGTCAGGGAAGCTATCCAACTGAAGAAGGAGGCCTTCCGGGATATGTTAGCCAGGGGACTCCTGAGGCGGTTGCAAGGTACCGACCGGCCCGAAGGGTTGCAGTCTCAGCGGTGAGGGAGGCAAAGCAGTGTGGGAGTTAGGAGAACGCATGGAGAAGGACTTTCGGGAGGCACCAAGGTGTTTCTGAAAAACTGTTCAGCATCAGAGGAGGGGAAAGCGGGCAAACATCCAAGCAATCTATGGCAAGGATGGTTCACTGTTGACCTCGACTGAGGAGGTAGTCGGAACGTGGAAAGAGCATTTTGAGGAACTCCTGAATCCAACTTGCACGTCCTCTGGGGTGGAGGCAGAGTTGGAGGATAAGGGATCAGTGTCAATCTCCCAGGAGGAGGTTACTGAGGTAGTTGAACAACTCCACTGTGGCAAAGCCCTGAGGAATGATGAGATCAGTCTGGAAATGTTGAACGCTCTGGGTGTTGAGGGGCTGTCGTGGTTGACACGCCTTTTCAATACTGCATGGAAGTCTGGAGTCGCAGACTGGGGTGGTGGTTCCCTTGTTTAAAAAGGGACACCAGAGGATGTGTGCCAATCATCGGGGCATCACACTCCTCAGCCTCCCTGGGAAAGTTTCCCAGGTGCTGGAAAGGAGGGTCCAGCCAAGTGTCGAACTTCAGATTGAAGAGGAGCAATGCGGATTCCGTCCTGGTCGTGGAACAACGGACCAGATCTTTACTATTGCTTGTATCCTGGAGGGGGCCTGGGAGTACGCCTACCCAGTCTACATATGTTTTGTGGACTTGGAGAAGGCTTATGACCAGGTTCCCTGGGATAAGTTGTGGGAGGTGCTGCGGGAGTATGGGGTGAGGGGCTCTCTGCAGAGGGTCATCCAATCTTTGTATTCCCAAAGCGAGAGCTGTGCAATAATCAGGCACCATCAGTTTGTGACCTCCAGTGCTCACTGGACAAGTTTGCAGCTGAGTGTGAAGCAGCTGCGATGATGATCAGCACCTCTAAATCTGAGGACATGGTTCTTAGCAGGAAACCGCTGGCATGCGTACTCCGGGTAGGAAATGAGCGGATGATGATGATGATGACACTCGTAATAGATAACCATTAATAATTTTGCTATTTCCTGACACATGATGGTAATCTGTGCAATATTATGACGTGTACATGGTATGTGTTCAGCTGCAGCTCATCCAGAATGCTGCTGTTAAAGTTTTAAACAGGACAGAGATCGGAGCAGCATACACCAATTTTTAAAATCTTTACACTGGCTCCCATTCAGTCACAGAATGAATTTTAAAACACTCCTACTAGTTTACAAATCACAAAATGGTTTGGTACCAGAATACTTCTTTGATATGTTCAGAGAATATAAATGAACTGCCAGTGGATGTTAAATCGATAAGTTTAAATCCAGGTTAAAAAAACATTTATTTTCTGAAATTTGCACTGTACTTTTCGAAACTTATATAAGTTCATGCATATAATTTTATTTCATTTTAATTTCTGTCTCTGTATGTTGGCCCTGTGAAGGACTGGCGACCTGTCCAGGGCGTACCCCGCCCTCTCCCAGTGTGAGCTGGAATTGGCCCCAGCAACCCCAACAACCCGGAAACGGATAAGCGGTAGAAGATGAATGAATGAATACCTTGCTTTGCTCATTCAACATTCAACTCAACTTCAATCTGAAGTATGCACAGTTCTGCAATGAGGGCTAATTACCAATATTTCATATGCAGTTTTTCAGTTCCAATCCCACTTTTTAATGTTGAATTTGTGCTACAAGCAGAAACAAAATGCTTAGAGTCAAATTCAGCATTGGTTGACTTTGCAATCTTCATTGCCACCCAATTGCAGATAAGACAGGCAAAATTTTGCATCATCCACTTTGGCCCCAGAATAAACAGCCTCTTTCCAACAGAGCAACAGTTTACAGATTCGACAGAGATTCGACTCAAGATTTCAAACATGTCTTCTGAATAAAATGTAGTTTGTTTTTTTTGTCTGTTGTGATTTTCTTACTGAACTGACTGTTGGCCAGCTTGGTGACAACTATGGCTACCTAATTAGTTAGCCTTTTATAGACTTGGTTGTGTTTTATATTTAGCTTGCCAGCTACAGTATTTCACTACAGTATATAACCAAGTTTCTGCAATTGTTTGGGAGTTTACCTTTACTGCCAAATAAAGGGCTCTATATAATTAAATGTAGCCATGTTATTCTCAACATTAGTGAGTACTATATTATCATTGTAAAGAGAAATGAAGACCACAGTTTCAAAATCAAAACACAGTCAGTATAAAGCTGGTGTTTTCTTCATTTTGGCTCCACATTCCATCAGCCCAGCGTTACATGGACCACAGTTCAATATCAGCCCTTATTCATAATTTTATACAGGCCTTGATTAAGGACCAGCTGGAGCTGGACTTCAGGGAGCCCAATGAAGGTGGTTTCACCTCATCTAATTGAAAGTGGTGTGAACTGTGTAAAGAGTGACATGATGAAGGCTATACAATAAATAATTAGAAAATCACATTCAAAGCTAAAAGTCTAAAATGAGGTCAGGTTCGCATTTATAAAGTGCAAAAATAGTGGAAGACCCAAGCTCCTAAAGTTAAAGTGCCATTAACTCTGAGTGATGGGTGGCTTACTAAAATACAGCTAATGGGATTGTGTTTAGCCAAATTTCCAGGTATCACTACTACAAGAAAACTTTGGTGCCATTTTCAGATTAGATGACAGAGGTTTGAACCAGAACATGAGAATGTTGTCTTCAGCACATTTTGAGAGATGTCATTAAAGTTTCTTTCTCAACTGGGCCTTATTTAACATCCAGATGTTTTTTGTTCTACTTGTCACCGTATCAGTCCTTACTTGGAAAGTTATGTCTTGGTGACTGAAGCAAAGACACCTGATGGAGTTAAATATATATTCAGTGAACTTTGCTCAGCTTTCATTCACTACTGTCCAGCACTGCACAACAAGCATAGCTCCATTCAATCATCATTCCAAAACTTAGCTATGATAATGAGCTTTGGACTCAATTGAAACAGAATGAGTTTTCAAACACAAGCAGCCAAACGTTTCTTCTACACCACTCAGACAACTATGCAATCCAGGCATGTTTTGAGATTAATACAGCCGGTTGGGACTCTCTATTACCCCGTTTCATTGAAACAAATAGGAAAAATTTTGAATTAAAAAATTCTACTGCAGTTACGAACAGTTATGCCAGTTAAAGGGAAACACTGTAAACTATAACAAACCAAAGAAAAGTTGAAAACAGAAAGCTCCCCACAAAAATAAAGTCAGAGCAACTTCAGAAAAATTATACTCTTATTAGCTGTTACATTACCCACTAGAGCTATTAGGAGTGCTCAATCAAAGATGGAGGATGATAATCAATCAGTAAACACCTAGAAGTAAAGCAGTAGTGCTCCAGTCAAAATCAGACTGAATGATTCTCGTTTTGTTCACAGTTTGCGCCTTGTTAGAAAGGGTTGGTGGGCAGCACGGCGGTATAGTGTTAGGGTTAGTAATCAGTGACTTTAAATTGCCTGTAGGTCTGAATGTGAGTGCTGTGTGAGTCTGTTGGCCCTGCGATGGACTGGTGACCTGTCCAGAGTATACCCCACTGTTGCCCAGAGTGAGCTGGGATTGGCTCCAGCAGCCCCCACAACCCGGAAACAGATAAGTGGTAGAAGATGAATGAATGAATAGAAAGAGCTGGTGTATGCCTCAGTGGGCTTAAGAGGGGTTAATAAAAAATTACAGTTAGCAATCATGTTCCCAATAAAATGCTTTGTGTTGCTGTAGTTTAAATTATAATGAAATATAAGTTTTAGAAGGTTGTGTATATATTCAGACCACAGAGGAACTCAGTGATTACATGGAAACATACTCTAAAGCAGGAGGCCTCAGCTCTGGTCCTGAAGGACTACTGCCCTGCTCCAACACATCTGATTCAAATGAGTATCAGACCTCTGCAGAGATTGATGATGTGATGATAATTAGAAGGTTTTAAGAAGAAACAATCACTGATGGAAGTGTGTCACTCTCCACTGTGTCAACTGGCAGTGGTACAGTGGTTATATCAGCTTATTTTGGGGGAAAATGGAGATCAAATTTAGAAATACTTTATTTATCACCGGGGGAAATTCAAGGATTTAAAAAGAGCTTCAGCATTAACTATGGGACAAGGATTAAGAAAAAGTCACGTGTTACTCAAATACATTAACGTGCTCAACAAACGATGTTCATCAGTCTGCCCAGTGACTTCATCAACCGGTTAAATGTAAGCAAAGAAGCCACACAATGATTTGGCACCATTGCTGCATGACTGTGGAAACACGTAAGGAACACAGCAGTGGTATTTAATGAGCTGTACACAACTCCACTCCTAACAACAAATGTTTTTGTTAGTGTGTGTTCTCACATGTGCAAGCAACTAAATAAGAAAGGTGAAACACTAAGATGAGGTCACAGCTTGATGCACATCTGGTAACAAAATCTGTTTAACTCCTGAGCATTTGACCTCAGGCAAAGCACAGAAATAGACCAGGACACACGCTCGATCCTATTTCCGTTAGTGCTACCAACCTTTCATTCTTCCCACCTAAAAGCCTTTTGCCATCATCCACAAGGGCCAAAAAGAAAAAAAAAATAACAGATGACATGATATGAGATGACAATCAGTGATCTGAATGAAAAACAACTAATTGATTTTATCTCCAGTATTTTGCTTGGAGATAGAAAGACAAACATGCCGTATTGGCAGGGAAATGTGCACCATACATCCTGCATGCAATGACAAGCTGATTCGAGCGGAGGTGAATAGAAGGCCATAATCTAGTTAGAGCAGCATCAGGGTTTCCTCACTGCAAAAATAGACAACAATGGAACAGTAGCTTGACGATTGACTAACATGGATAATGTTTTCACACAGGTGCTAGAAAGTGCACTTTTTGTCCATTATTAGATAAGTAAACATTTTCCTAATGAGTTTATGGTCTCTGTCTTTAGTTTCAATACAACAACACGATGTTTATTTTTTTAAATGATGGTCCCATTTAGAGGAAAGCAGATCATAAAGCAGGAGATGGATTAGGTGGCAGAGCTGTGATTGACAGTGTGATTAATCATTATGATTTCTACATTGGAATTAAAAAAAATAAAATAAAATAAAATAAAATTATAGCCATGAGGGAATAAATGCAGCACGCATGAGTGCTGCAGCTTCTGGCTCCCCAGTTTGGTGTGCGATTGGTTGGATTTTAGTGTGGACTGTGTTGAGTGTGACTGGGTTTTATGAGGCAAAACATATATAAAGCCACCAAGAACTAATTAACGTCAGATTACAGTGTGGTGAGGCTCTTACCAAGGACTTTCACCAGGGTTACAACATCCCTGCAAACATTGCACAACTAGCCGGGGCTCCATTGATTGTTAACAGGTCAACCAAGTGGCATAGATGGAAGAGGGACAGGAAGCAAGAGCGGGACTGGCGGTCAGGCTTGCTAGCCAGACTGAGGAGACATCTACTCAAGCCACCGCTTGAAACGGCAGGTCCTTCATACACAAAGTGAATGAAAAGTGAATGAAATTGAGCTTCTCATTGCTGCAAAACCAAATTGATACACAACAGTGTTGTGCATCTTATATCCCAGACCTAGCTACACCATGGAAGCTCTGATAACCAGCATGCAGCTAGTTATCCACAGGCTATATGAGCAGGACCTCAACAGTGACTTCAGCAAGAAGAGAAGGGGAGGACTTTGCATGCATAAATGGTGCTCACAGTGCCTGCACTTCCCAAATTTACACAGTACTTGAAATGTCCCACCAGAAGAAAGAACACTGTGGACCGTGTATATACAAACATTAAACTGTCCCTTCTCCATTTTGGCCAATTGGACCACATTTTGTTACTTCTTGTCCCAGTTTACTTTTCCTTTAGGAAGAACACAAGTCCCTCGACAAACTCTGTTAAAACATGCCCACAGGGAGCTCTCCCTCAACTACAAGACTGTTTCTCATGGACCGCCTGGGACATATTTGAACAACCGGACTTGGAAATGTACATCGCTGGGTGGATAACTGTGGATCCACACTGTGGATTTTCCAGGTCAGAAGCTTCGGATGACAAAAGAAGTGTGCAGCCTCCTTCAAGCCCTCCAAAGGGTCTTCAAGTTGAGGGGAAGGGACCTATGCAGCAGAGTGAGAGCGGACTGTAAACTTCTGTATGGACTCAGATGCAGAAGGAAACTTGGGACACCAAAAAGTGCAGGAGAACTCTTTATTGGACAAATATGAGGTCTTACACAAGGAAACAGTCATTGAAGGCAGCAAGGTCCATTCAGGGGAAATCCACAAAAGCCAAAGTCCAAAAATCTAAAGAATCAAAAACTGAGTAATAAAAGCTGCACTGCATGAACACACTACAGTGACAATGACAATCTGGCAAAGGATGGGTGAAGACAGAGGGTATAATCAGGGCAAGGCTAAATAATAAACAAGGCACAGACGAATAAGAAAACTAGTAGGAAAAATTCAGGAAACAGCTCTCAGTATACTGGAGAACCATGACTACAAAATAGGAAGTGAAAGAGATGAAAGCAAGAAACTAGATGGACTATTACAGAAGAAGGCTGGTACTGAGAGGCTTGATCTTGGAAACGTGGAGGGTGAGATGGACTTTCATAGTCATAGGGAGTTTCGGATGGACAGCCACAGATTTGACCATCATGGAGATGGGGAATGGGCCAACAAATCTGGATGCCACAGGCTCTTCTCTATGTGGGTTGGCAGCAAGGCCTGAGCAGATGGTCCCACAATGTCCTCCTTTTGCTCTGGAAACAGTAGTGGCTGGTATCCGTGGACACAGTGGAACTGAAGGGAATCCTGTGGCTGAGACAGAGAGAACTGTGAACACTCTCTCTCCAAAAGAGATTCTTGCTCCAAAGGGAAGGGTGTTGAGAAACCATACATTAGAGTCCCGTTTCCTGAGTTGAGTTTCCCAATTCCTGTCTGTAGCCTTCTGTGTGGCCATTGGACTGGGGAGGGAAACCAGAGGAGAAGCTGGAAACTTGTCCTTTTTGTCCCATTTCTGGGGCAGACAGGGAGTGGAGGCAGCCTTTAGGCAGAGAAGCCCCTGGGGAGAAGGTTGATGGCACATTCATAGGCCTAATGAGGGGATGTGTAGGTGGCCTGGGATTTATTGAAAACGTATTTTAAATCCATGTAAACTGGAGGAACTCCAAAGAGGTCAGGAAAATCTGAGGATGAGTCAGATCAGGATGAGTTATTGGGAGAAATGCTGGGGAGGCAGACACAACACAGGATGAATGACAAAATGATGAAGACGGCTGCTCCCAGTGGGCTGGTGGCTTCCTGACTGCTCGAGCTTCTTCTATCTTCCTCTCTTGAACTCAATTGTCAATCTTTATGGTGAGTGCAACCAGAGAAGTTGGGGTGGGGGGTCAAGTGGAGCCAGGAGATCCTTAATATCTTCAAATAAACTGAAGAGATAGGTGCCAGACAATGAGTGCTCACCCCACTTGCTCTCTGCTGCCAGGGTGCGGAAGCAGATAGCATGATCAGCCACTTGACTGCGCCGCTGTTGCAGACACAACAGCCCCCAAGCTGCCTCTCTCCCTGGGGTGTGGTGATCAAAAACTTTGCAAAGGGCCTCGACAAATGTCTTAGCTGAGCTGCATTGGAAATATTGTTTACACAATGCAGCCATAGCTCATTCTCGAGCTCTTCCTGTGAGGTGAGCTATCATGAATTCCGCACAGGAGCTCTCAGTGGTTTAAGAGAGAGACTGCAGGTCAAAAGGTAAAGAGCACAGTGACAGGGAAGAGCGGCAGGTAAAGGGATCGCCATCATCCTTTTGAATACTAGGGAGACGGGGCTCAGAGTGAAAAGAAGGTTGAACATCCCTGAGCTGGGCAGATGGGTCAGACACTGAAGATTTCAGGATAGTGAGCATTGGCTGCATCTGGGTGGAAGGATCATGAAATTGATTCATCATGTAAGATTGAAAAGCATCCTGTCTGACTTGTAACTACTGCACACCACCCAAGAACACCACCTGCGAAGACAGCTGCTGCTCGTTATCATGAGGCTTCTCCCCTTAGGTACAGAAAACCAAGCTAAAAAGTGCCTCCCTCTGCTGTCATGGCCAGATTGTAAAGTTCTGTATAAATCTGGGACTCAGATGCAGGACACTTGGGACACCAAAAAGAGCAGGAGAACTCATTATTTGACAAATAGGAGGTCTTACACAAGAAGTCAGTGAAGACAACAAGGTCCATTCGGGGGGAAATCCACAAACGCCAAAGTCCAAAAATCCAAACAGCCAAAAATAGAGGAAGCAAACACTGAGTAACAAAGGCTGGAAAACATAAACACACTTGACACGTGACAATTTGATTTGACTTGATTTGAAAACATTTAATTTCCCTGAAGGGCAATTTGGTTTGCATCAGAAATTCAGACAGTAAAATCTTACATAGCAGGTACAACAGATACAAATAATACAAATAAACTGCATCTTTCCCAACAGGCTTGCCTACAGCTTATTAAAAACTCCAATGGCAGATGGAACAAAGGATTTTAAGTATGTATTTGATTTGGCGTTACAGGGAAAAGTACACCTTCTCTTAGATGGGAGAAGCTCAAACTCTGTATGAAGAGGATGGAGAGGATTCGCCAGAATGGCCCATAGCCTGAGGGGCTTTAGCTTGGTGAACATTGTCGTGGTCGTTGAGGCTAGTGCTAATTGTTTTTTGGCAGAGTTTGTCCACATTCCAAGGCTTATTCTTATTTGAAATGCTGAGGTTCCCTAACCAGCAAATCATAGCAAAAGTTAAAATAGACTCAGTCAAAGATGAATAAAACATTTTGAGAAGCTTTTTGTCACATTAAAACACCTCAGTTCATCAGATAAAACAAACTCTGATTTGCCTTTCTACAGATGGCATCTGAGTTGGTCTCAAAAGACCAACTTTATTGTCCAGGATGGAGCCTAAATACCTGTAACGGCTGACTATGTCCACAGCTGTACCTTTGACAAAGGTTGTGGTTGTGGCAGGTTGTTTCTTACCGAAATCAAAGATCATATCTTTTGTTTTTGACACATTAAATTGTGGGTAAGAGTCATCACACCATCTAACAAAATAGTCAAGGACTGGTCCATGGCCCACCTCATGGCCCTGCAGGAGGCTGACAATCAAGAGTCATCAGCTAATTTTATAATAAACCTTGACTCAAACATGCTCTTACAGTCATTAGTGTAAAGCAATGGTGACAAGGCACCCCTGAGGTGAGCCTGTTGAACACAACAGGCCTCAGACAGGGTTTCGTTAACACGACTTCTCTGCGGCCTAGTCGTCAGAAAATCAACTAATCAGCATATGATTCCAAAATCAACACTGGGGATTTTTGAAAGCCTGTTAGCATGGACATGAGGCTGCATGCAGTTGAAGGGCGATTAAAAATCAGCAAAACATAGTCATGCATGTGTTTTCCTGCCCTCCAGGTGCCTGACAACAAAATCCAACAGTGTTGCCACAGCATCCCCTGCCCTTTCCTGGGTTGGTAGGTGAATTGGATTGAGTCAAATCTTAAATAAAACACACTTTAGTTCTTCTGCAGATTTGTCCTGAATTTCCATCACAGACTTAATTCCTCTCCAAGCAGAGCAACAATTACCCATCCTAAATTCATCCTGTGTCTTGTCCTTTTTTGGGGCTTGTTTTTGTTGAATAATATCTCCCTGATAGTAAACTATAATCCTGGGGGATTTACTGCCCCAATGCTTATTATTCAGATACAGTGGAATTGTTTTGGGATAATCATCTCTTCAGGGAAGGTAATGTAGTTTACCACAGTGTAGGTCTGTTCATCTCAATTGGAGCAAGAGTCTTTCAAAACATCCCAGTTTGTATCATGCAAACAACCATTCAGTTCACGCTTTTGCGCTCAGATGTCCCCTTCTTGAGGACCAGCTAGTAAGCTGGAGCAAGCAGGACACATTTGTGGTCAGAAGAGCGAAGTAAAGCCAGTGGAAGGGGTTTATAAGCCCCCTTTACAGTGCCATAGCACAAACAAATACCATGTCGCGTTGGGCATTTTACATACCAGCACAAATGACCAAGATGCTGACTACAAGTAAGTGTTAAAATAACAGAGAATGAGATGTGGGGCATCAGGGCAATTACTTGTGATTGGTGCACAAGTTTAGCAGTGGAGGATGCTGCTTCTGCCATGCTAGCTCTTTAATGGGCGTAGTAAGTGAATGGTGAGTTCAATGTGAGGACTGCATATAGATTCTCTTACATAGACAGTCTTGCACCAGCGAGATGCCAGTGATCTGTGCGTCATGATCAAACCTATACGGCTGATCAAAGCTGTCAATGTCCAAATCCTGATTTGGGTCATAATCCTTAAACCAGGTCTCGGTTAAAGCAATCACACAGGGATTCCTATACTCCAATATACTATGATTCGCATTTTCTTGAAGCTTGTCCACTTTATTTCTCAAAGACTGTGTGTTGCTGAGGATAATTGAGGGAAGTTGTAAGTCCTAGTCTCCGTAGCCACTGACACACGCCTCACTTCCTCGTTCGTATCCCTATCTGCTGCTGATGACCTCTGGGTGTGTGGAGCGTTGTTTGCCTTGCTGCTACTTATGTCAGCCGATCTGAATGGAGAAAACCAACCCTGTTCCTCTGGACCTCTGGCAGAATGCCATCAAGTGAAATCACTGCCACTGAATTGTTGCAGTGGATAAGAAAATCACGGCTGTATCTGAGCCTGTCAGGTCGATTGTACTGTTGGAAGTTGATAGTACACCAAGAGCAACCAGGTTTTGGAAAAACACACTCATAAAATACACAATGAGTCAAGTATTAAGAGAAAGAATGAACGAATGACACACAGTTAAAACGAGTTGGAAAAACATAGTGAAAAATCGCAGTTCCCACAGACATAGGGTATAAATAGGGCAAGGCTAAACAATAAACAAGACACAGGTGGGTAAGAAAACTGGCTGGAAAACAACAGGAAGGAACTGACAGTACACTGCAGAACCAAGTGTATGAAATAAAAAGGGAGGCAAACAAAACAAGACAGAATATCACACCGACCTGAGATGTGACATCAAGGAGGCCAAACAGACACACACAAGGAAAATCAAGGAGCACTTCAGCAATAATACAAAGCAGGTATGGCAGGGATTACAAGAAATCACAAAATACTGTAAAAAGGTAGCACCACCAACAGCACAGCTTCCCTGGCGGATGAGCTAAACTGCTTCTTGACCCAGGTCGAGGCAAAACCCTCATCAACTTCCACAGTCATTCCCGATACAGGCGCCCAGGTACTATCTGTATGAGGAATATGAGGTGAGACAGCTGTTTGGAGCCGTTAACCAAGAAGGCTGCTGGGCCGGAAGGTGCCTAAGGCCTGTAATTATGAACTTATGGTTCCATGACAAAGACTGTTAATCTGTCCCTTGTACATTCCAGTGTCCCTTCATGCTGTGAATAACATTGGAGGTTACAGACCTGTCGCCATCACCCCGATTTCCTCCAAATGCCTGGAGAAACAGGTACTCAGGCATATCAGAGCCAGCCTCCCTCCGAACCTCAACCCCCCCAGTTTGCTTAATTGAAAAATAAGTTTACAGAGGACGCTATCAAAACTGCTGTCCACACAGCTCTACAGCATCTGGAGCACAGGGGGACAAATGTCAGGAAGCTGTTTATCAATTTCACTTCTGCCTTTAATACAGTCAGACAGCCTCGTCAGGAAACTACACCAACTGGGTATCTCCTCTCACATATGTGCTTCTGATCTGAGACTTGTTGTCAGTAGACATTTCAACGCGTTCACTTCCTACTTATCCTCAGAAGGAACCTTGATATGAAGCTAATACTGGCTTTTTACCACTCTGTTGTTGAAGACACTCTAACTGTGTGGTATTCAGGTTGGTATGTGCCAGACAGGAAGGCCCTACAAAAGATTATTATAACAGTACAGGAGATCATGAACTGCAATTTATATCTGCCGTGTTGAGCACTCGCAATTTCATTTTGTCTGGAACACAATGACAATAAAGGCATCTAAAATAAAGTTGGCAGAAGTTGTCTAGTAATAAGTGCTGAATAACAACTAATTGCCACAAAAGAAAATTCCTGGGAAATTCCAGGACCCTGATAAAAAAGCAATATAAAACTTTTACTGTCACAAACATAGCTGATTGATGTTCAGTAATAATAATAATAATAATAATAATAATAATAATAATAATAATAATAATAATAATGGTTATGCATGGGTGCCTTATTCACTGGCTGTTCACTGTCTGCATCCCATAGTCATATACTTGTATACTTGATCCAGTGCTGGTTCTCTAGCTAAAGACAGAAAGTAAGGGTGAAGCCAGAACACACTGGAGCCAAAATTAAATCCTTGAAACCAAAATAGGAAAAGGATAATGTTAAAATAAGTGTACTCCAACATGTTATTAGAAAGCGTCCTCTTCTTCTTTACCCATAGTTTCATTTAGAAGGAATGACAACAAATACTTTCCTGCTCGTCTGAAAGGCCAAAAGAACACGTGGTTCATTTACCACGCTCCAGACTCTGGGATCCCAGCATTTGGAAAATAGTTTCAGAATCTGTCTTTCTGCTTTATTCTTCCCTTGCTTCTTTCTTTCCCTTAATCTCTGTATCTCATTTTCCATATTTCCATTTTTTTTTATTTATTTTTTTTGGCTTTATAGGAATCTGGCCGTATATTTTGGGAGGCGCCTCCCTTTTGCTTTTGTGACAGCCTTGACATCAGCAGACAGACTGAGGGAAGTGAGAGGGGACTCTTGCACTTTTTTCACTTTTTTTCACCATCACAGGACCAACAGACACAGACAAACAACCACTCACACTCACACCTCTGGACAATTTAGAGTCACCAATTAACCCAAACATGATGTCTTTGGACGGAAACCAGAGTACCCCAAGGAAACCCACGCAGGCATGGGGAGAACATGCAAACTCCACACAGAAAGGCCCCAAGCCCAGGAATCAAACCTTCTTCTTGTGAGGCAAAAGCACTAACCACTATGTCACCACGCAGCCCATTATGCCATAGATACGTGGCAAAGAAATAAGCTCAGGCTACATGTGGTTACATGACTTTCATTCACAATCTGGATACTGAACATTACTGTGTTACTAGAAACATTACCATTTATCTCTGATACTGACACTTGGGTAGTTTGCATGGGCCAATTAATACAATAACACACAATGCCGGCTTGCAAATCCAACTGTAACTCAACTGGTGCCAATCACAGTCAAAGCAAAATAGGAACACATGCTGCAGTCCACAATTTTGTAATGGCGAAATGGCTTTGTGCATTGATCATGCAGCCTTTTCTCTATGCTGTGGACCAAGTGTTATGCAAGCAGCACTCGATGTGCCCACAACTGAATAGCATTCGACTCAAAGCACAAGAATGCTGTGAACCATGACAGTCTTTCCTCTCATTTTCTAGTCAAATGAAACACAAAGCCTGACTTTTATTAGCTCTTTTGAAAACAAGGAAATCTGTGGAAAAGATTATATTAGATCTTCTTGCACATCCTCTTCACTATCATATGTTTTCAAAACACAGCATAAGGTTTTAATGAAGAGCTTTTTCTTCAGTAGGTTAACAACATTTTAATGTCATTAGCAATATTAGCTATGTGTCAAACCAAGAAGAAAAAAAAACAAAAAAAACAAAACCACTCTGCCAGAAGTTCAGCTCTGCCCTGAGAATATTAACTGATCAGTCAGGAAAGACTATGTTCAGTATGGTGAGGCCTTAATATTGCAGGATCATATGAATGTGGAACTGCTCAGAGAAAAGGCCAGCCCAATCAGCAAACTCAGACAGGTTTATTCAATGGACAGTAACAAGGCAGTGTGGCAGTGTGAATTTTATCTCATACTGTAACTACTCTTCAAAAGGTCCAGAGCTCAACCAGTTTCCTGATAGGTCATTTTTTTTACGTGAATTAATGTTAATACAAATCAACTCAGAGCAAAATACCAAGTAAGACTGTCCAGACCGCAAGAGAAGTGAAATTTGCAGGCTGTTGTTGCAAGGCTGAGCTTTGCCAGGAGAATAGAGCTGAACTCTGGTGATAACTAAATATGGCACAGAAATAGTTCCAAAAAAGGGTAAGGCTGGAGCAAGATGAGCCTTGGGATCCAGCTGAGCAGTAAAGGGGCCACCAGGAAAGCATCAGATTGCTGGCTTTATACTTGCAATAACCAGTTCTACCCCCATAAACCCAGGATACAACTAACAAATACTGGCTGATTTGCTCAATCCTTTGATTCCACACCAACATTTTTCCTGAACTCTTCCTTTAATGTGCATAGCAACTATGATTAAGCTCATGAAAAGTCCTTTTAAAAAGCTAAATAGTAGAGACCGAATATAAAATAACATGGCCTGTATAATGGGATTGCAAACCACCCCAACTCTGCAGCTGTGGTTTAACTCAAAACAAACTAGTTTGTGCAACATGTTGGCTGAATATGTCTGGTGTTCAGAATAGCTCTAAACACTTTTGTGTTCAAATACTCAAAAGTAGGGAAAAAGGCCTACAATTAGGAAGAGGGCAGGATGAAAAAAATGGAAAAAAGGTTGGAGCACATCTGGGACAATCTTTCCTCAGACACAGTCATTGTATTTAACTTTTTTATACACATAAAATGGCAAATGAAGTAATTGAAAAGGTAGGAAAAAAAGGAAGTTCAAAACCCACCAACATTCTGGTCAATTGTGATGTGCAGCTGTGGGATCACAGTTTTGGAAACTTACAGAAAATGTCTGCGACCATCCAGCTTGTTTTTCTGCATAAACAAAACAGCATTGGTAGCATGCCATTGGCCATAAATCTTAAGGTGCAGCTTTCGTTGGGGCATCGGGCTGCAGTGAACTTGGGTCAGGCCTCAGTGTCGATTTTGTTCCAACCTTTAGATTGAGGTCAGACCATCAAAGGTTAAGCGCCCACTTCACATTGTCTGATCAATGCCCCATCCCAAACTTCTTGTGCACAAAAATATTGTAGGTTATCGGGGTTTGCTCTTGTACTTTATCTAACCACATGCTCATGATAATGGAATTATGCTGAAATCGAGAGGAGTGGAAACGCTTTCACCAACACCATTAGTGGCCTTCTAAGAATATTCTCAAAGCTCCTGACAGAGGGTTTGCATGAATTTCCTTGAGGCTTTGGAACAAGTTTGGACCAGCCAAACAAAAGTGATATTATACTTTAAGCCAAGCTTAACTTTCTCCCCTACCCACATCTCTTAGAAGTGGCTGCAGATTGCTGAACCCAGTGCAATCACTTAGGCAAGACTTAACTAATGCTGAAAATCTTTGAGTGCTGACAAAACCACACATAGTTTAACTGAGCAGCCTTGTTTTACAAAGAGCTACTTTTAGCCACAGCACTCAGTTTAGGGAATCTGAGCCACATCACAACAAAGAACAATGTGCAACAAACAAGACAGACTAGTGTCTCTTTCATCTGGTTAGTTTGGACACTGGGCATTCTAATGCCACATACTGTGTTGTCTTCTATGTTGCTTTTCTGTCTGATGATGAATGGGTATGATTACAGCTCTGCATTTAGTTATGTTTGTTAAATTTATGGGAGGGGACAAGGAAATCATTACGTCAATAAGTGTCCTCACAATTACAGAACATCCTGTGCGTGTGTGTGTGTGTGTCTGGGTGTGTGCCAAAATGCAGCTAAACTAGGGCAGTGAGTCCAGCTGAAGCCACTTTCACAGCTGTGAGTCCAGAAGAGGCCTTTGTGTTGGGATACATAAAATCGCACATCTGTAACTAAGCAAGGAGGAGTAATAAATGCATTTGTTTAAATACATATATACATATATCTGACCCAAGAATTAGAGTCTGTTCATTTTCAAGAGAAGGCAAAGAAGCCAACCAATCTGTAGATGTTATGGCAGGTGTGTTGGTGCAGAACGTAACTGTGACTGATCTTTTGCATCAATCAGCAAATGCTCATTTGCATTTTACTGCCATCTTGAAATTATTACAAATATTATCACCTGATGTTAGGCTTTTTATTTGAATCAAAACAGGAAACTGATATGGCTTAAAGAAGCAATTTCTTTACTACAATTTTATTTATATCAAGGTCTCATACTTGACTCTCTTCTGTTTTATCAGAAATGCTGGTTTCCACACAACATATAAGCGGTTTTAAGAACCAAAAACCATCTCCTTGTAGTTTTATATTTCCTCTCTCAGGTTTCTCTTGTGTGAACTAGCAGCAACAGGTCAGCTCACTGTTTTTTAAGTGGTCCACTAAAATATATATAAAATATATATAGTAGATTTCAGGCAGTACTCCTCCTGGCAGTTTCGGCGGTATATAGGACCTTTAATGCTCCCAAGTAAGTTACATTGTGGGCTACAACATATTTTCAGCCGTCTCAACTAGTACAGCTAGTACAGCTAGTAAATTTTATGAGAAAATGTAACTGGAAGTTGTTTTATAATTTTTATTATTATTATTATTATTGTTGTTATTTATTGTTAATTATTAATTGTTATTCACAAAGAATATGGGTTTTCACCTTTTCATGCTTGAGCTGAGATTCTAAATATTTTGATTAAAACTAGGGAAATATTGTGGTCTGGTTCGCTTATCTTGTACTTCGTACACCTGCAAATTCCCCCAAACCACCCACTGGTAGATCTGCTGTGTACAGTTCTTCACTCTATCAAAAAATGCAACATATCTGAGACTAATGCAGTCAAGTGTTATTTTTCGTGTAAAAGTTATTTACGTGTAGCAGTTTAGATGTTATGAAACAGTGTCTGTTCTTGTTTACATTTTAAGAAACTGGCACCATTAAAAGCTATCTGAATCAGTTATTAGCCATTTCTGTTCTTGAGCCACACCTTTATCTCATGATTTCTTCAATAATGCATAGTTTACATTTGAATTGGCGTGTCAGTGTGTGAGGACAGATTTGCCTGAATGATGACTCAAAGGATCCGATTGATAAACCGTATCCTCTCTGCCTTCTTTGTAGGATGTATGATGGCTCTCTAACTTTTTAAAGGTACCATATCTTACACAATCTGAGTGTAGTTTTGCACCTTCACTCTCAGGCCTATTTCTCTAATAAAATAGTTCAGTGAGGAGACACACAAACAGAAAAAAAAAAACAAAAAACAAAAAACAAAAAAACAATGCACAACTCTTAGAGAAGGTCATTCTTGTCGCAACTTTATCCAAAGCCTCTTGTTAGGCACAGTCTGAAAGGAGTGGGAATCACAGAGTACAAGACGAGAGTGTGATATAAAAACAAAATGGTGCAATAAGAGCATGTGAAAGCGAGTCAGCTATTTCATTGCATTATAATTTCAGAGAGCAGAGTGAGTCAGCAAAAGGAGAGAGAGAGGAGGGAGCGAATGAGGAAAATGACAGAGGATTTAAAAGAGAGAGAGTGAGAGAGGATGACAATGGCTGGTGTGAAGGAGAGAGAGAGGAGAGAATGAATTAGGCAAACTACAGAGAAGCAGTTAACAATATCCAGAGTCCAGAGGGCCCTTTGAAACATTGGGTTGATGAAAGCTCCTGTGCTTTGTTGGCAGGGAGACAGCACAGAGCCACGCAGCTCTGAGCACCGCAGCCAAAGTCTTACCTAACAGGCCACAGAGCTGAATGCTCATTCCAGCATGGCCCTTAAAGGTGAAGGCGCATGAGCCACAAGGCAGGAGGACTGAAAGAAGACTGCAGACAAAATGCTTAAAGTTTTACCAGCTGCCTACTGAAGGTAAAGCATTATTATTGCCCAATATTTGAATTAACAGCATGGAAATGTAGAGCCTGAAGGTTTCTGAGGCTGTTAAATGATGTTTAAAAGTCGAAAGAAAGCAACCCCAAAGCAATTTTCTCATCATTGCAGCCATATTTTATTTGGTTTTTTCCTCTTCCATTTCTCTGGAAATTATAATAGGAGCATATTTAGCTGAGATCTATGAGTTTTATCCATCTAAGTTCATGCAGTTGATGACATTACATACAGAGTCGCAACTTACAAAAATCCGCTGCACAAATATGCACAGCACACAACCTTTACAGAGCTGGAGAGATGTCTTCTACAGCAGCAGCAGTTACCTGCACAGATTATGACGACTGCGTTTAACTAGGTCATGGGTAATGTTGGCAAATCTGTTAAACTGTGGTGAGAATTTAGGACTTGGTTTGGAAATTGTATGTTCTTAAACAAGTTGTATTTTTATATGAGAACTGGGAGTGAGGTTGCCTTCTTGGTGGAAAGATAATTGACAGAGAAGGTGTTTGTTGGATCTATAAGGAGGGGCTTAAGTGTTTGAAGACTTGCCAACAATGCCCTCAAGGAGGAGCTGTAAGGCTCTTTGGATATGTATCTTTTTTTGTTGTTGTTGATGATATTGATCCTGTTTAAATTTTTTGTTAAACAGTTAACCAACAGCTTTTTTGTCACAGTAACAACCTGCCAACAGAGGACAGCAACATGGGGCAAAGAATGAAGTCACTTCAGGTCCTGCTTTTGTGCATAAATTCAGAGCACAAACAGGAAACAGACTCAATATCATGACCGTGACTTAAGATGACCACATGTCAATTTGGACTTGATGCTCACAATGTAGCAATTTGCCACATCCCACATGGAGCATGCTGTAGCACATTGAGTGTCCTTGATATAGATCACTCCTTAATACATTTCCAAGAACCCATAGAAAATTAAATGAGCAGGATTTAATTCAGTGGTTATGTGGACTTCTGAAGACTCATCACTAACAACATTAACTCCCTTTTTTACTGCACTTGCCACAGTATCAACAGAAGATATCTGCAAAAGGCCTATGGATATTAATAGAAATTATCCATGAAATGGAAAAAAAGCTATGTACATTATGGATTTAGAAGTGTACATTTTTGTCTTGTGATCGGCACTCAAGTGTTGCTTACCAAGAGCCTTACATTTTTTGAAAAGATGTGCTACTGATGCTTGTAATCTGCCAGAGTGAGGATGCTGCAAGGCGAAAACATGATTTGTGATCATGCACGCATTAATAAAGAAAGATAATCTAGACACCCCTATGCATGCTCTGGAATCCCGAGCAAAAAATCTTTAAATTGTTGATCAAGACTTGTGTCCAGAGGGTGAAGCCTTTTATCTTAACCACTCATCTGCAGAGGTTTATGCAGCCTTCAACTTGCTCTTGCTTTGACTCCTAAACTGCATGACATATCTGTCTCAGTTCAAATCGGCCCATCATCTCCACTTAGTTCAGATGCTGAAGCTCAGCTCCCGATTCAGTCTCAAAAATGTTTTCACATCACTTCAGTCCAGGACTGTCTACTCTGACTGCCTGTTTATCACAGCATTATTTTTAAAGCTCTTCAAATACTTTTGAAGTAAGGTTGGAGCTGGCGTCCGCATATAGTTCTGAGCTTTTGTGAGGTAGTAGCAGTCTGATATCCTCTGTGGTCCTTTATTAGACATACTGAGAATTCAAAGCAGAAAACCAAAGGACGCAATTCCAAAAGTGTGGAACCCTTACTTTTAAATGATTGCAGTTAGTTATTGATGTGCTGACATGTCCAGTTAATAACCACACTTGTAAACATTTGATCCTGAATCTGTTGGTTTTTGAAAACTTTAATAAAGACATTAGCCTCTAAACTGTTTATAGGGAATTTATGTGTTCTGCAGACTTAAAGAATCCATTTCTCTTGTTACTTCTTTTTTGTGATGTCTTTTTCATTTCATTTTAATGTCTCATATTTGCCTCATGTGAAGCACTTTTTGACTTGTCCTGAATGGAACTGCCTAAATAAAGTTTCAGTATTAAGAATTCACTCATTACCAACTTGGTATGTTTGACCTGTTTATCCCCAACATTTTGTACTTCTCAACACAGAGTTTTCTACCTATTAATGGTCTCTCTTATTGCAAAAAGATATTATTCACTAAAACACTTCCCTGACCTTTCTCTTAAAAAAACTCAAGAAAGTAACAACACTTAACATAAATGTATCCCATCTGCACTCTGAACAGAGAAACCTTAAATTCCACCAAGCATTCATGCACAGCATCCTTGCATGATACACAGATTACTTGAAAGGCAGCTTTACTCATTTATAAGAATGCATTAAATAAATGGTAAACAAAGCAGAGGCTGTGTGCCAGACTTTCTTATGGTCAGTTGAAACTTGTGAAAAATAATCAAATATTTCAATCTTATTTAAGAGTCATAAGGCTGATAGACAATTTAGAAAATCATACAAAAAAGAGTCACAAACCAATTGGAGTAGGCTGGCACATGGGTTCAATGCGTACTTTCTGAGATTGTGCACGTCAGATATCATGTGCACATCTGCGTGACATCTCTCATTAACAAGTCATTTCTGTCTGCAGAACTCTTGCTGAGCTTAAGTTTTTTTATTTTGGCTCCATTCTGAGTAAAAAAAAAAACAAACAAAAAACTCAAAACTGATGTGTATGATAATATTCTCAGAAATATTCATGCCTTCTGGCCTCAAATACCTCACCAAGATAGTGAGGGCCAAACTGAAAACTCAAGGTTTCATTATGGCATCTCACAAACCACTGGGTGAAGAACCGGAGGGTTAACACTTGAACAGAATCTGGTGTCTAACTCTGCTCCAATCTGCCAAAGTGAACCACAGCTGAACAGAATCTTCCATCACAATTCAGTTAAAGACAGAAAACATTGGGCTGATATGAACCTCTGATCCCCACTCCCTGTTATTTATACCAGTTTGTTGACAAAGTTTGTGTCAAAATGCTGCTTTCCAACTCAACAACCAAACTAAGTCAACAAAAGCCAAGATGTGTGCTAAGGTTTTAGTGTCAGCACTTTGATCTACTGAATCCACAAACAGACTCTCTTTCCATCCTGCATGATGCAATGTGTGTTCAGATGATCCTTGTTGAAGATTAAGGAAAAGTTCAGTCTTCTTCTTGTTAACAAACCCCATGAAAAGAACAAAAATTGCATTAGATACTTTCTCTGTATTTTCCTGTTCACTTGAGCCCATTTGTTCACACTGAATGTGTTAGTATTTCAAATTTGGGTCACAAATATATAGAGTGATCTTTTGAGAAAGATTAATTCATTTCTTAACAGCTGGACATTGCAACTTTGGGCAGATGTTGCTCAAAGGTTGGAGATGACTGCATTTTTTGGGACTAATTTAGTGAAGTAATACACAAATGCAGTGGAAGTGAGTGTTTGTGGCAGGACATATACATATTTGTTAGTGAGATCAGTTCAATGTCTGCTTTTGTCTATGCATGGGATTTGTCAAATTTAAATTAACAGGTGATTAATCCCAGTGGTGCTTAAACTTCCATCCAATATTGGTTGCCTCAGTTTTCCTGCTAGCTTTAGAGAGTCATAACTTTTCAAAATTTCACAACCCACTGATACTCATGACAGCTACAGCCTATACTGTATGAAAATGTCAACATGACTACCAGCATTAGAGCTGAACAAAAATACAAATGCATGTTTTGATATGGATCCCAAAATCAGTGGTGTGAATGGGAATCTTCTAGGGAAAGGCAATTGGTCTATCCATTAGTAAATCACATCTATCAACTCTTCTCCAACTATTCAATGTGGTATTGATACTGAGAATATCACGTGCCTTTCCTACCCTGACTCACCTCATCATTCCACTGAGCAGCACAGCCAGGGGCAAAAAAGTGAAAATGAAGGCTTTTACAGTTTCTCTGCTTCCATCGCCATGAATAATTCAACCCCATCCAAGCCTGAGAGTATTTTTCAACTCTCCCTGAAGCATGAAAACACAGAGCAGCTCCACACTGACTTCCAGGAGGTTCATAAGCTCCTCATACCTAACATAAATCCACTCCCCGATTATAATGCGATCACATTAAGCCACACAACTAGAGGTTTAGCTGAAGGCACAGACACAGGTAGTGTGTTAACCTACACAGGGTCCTGCGTGATCCATTTTGTGTAAATCATGCACTGCATCAAAGAATCTGGATTTAGTAACACAATCTGAAATAAATGAAGACCAGAGGTCAAATGAGGTTTCAGCAAATTTTCCCATTTAACACAAAGCTAGCACGACTTTCCTCAAATGCAACAATTGTTAAATAAAGTAGAGCTAGCTGGTTTGTGGACAGAAGATGAGGCTAATAATGTCAAATCTCGCAATGGTCACCACGTTTCACAAGGATCTGAAAGAACTGTAACAGACAGGTCATCTGTAACCACTTGCAATCACTGCTGAGACCTACAGATTTTCTACATATATTTGGCATTATTAATCTCTCTCTTGCATCATTTTTATTCCGGATCCGAAAAAACTATACAAAACACTAATATTCACACATTTAATATCAGCTCTGGGGATCATTTTAATTGATATTTGATATCAATGCTAATTTAAAGTTTCAAGTCTTGGCAATGAAAAGGTTGTTACAACCAAAGATCAGTAATGGAGTAGTGTACATTAATAATTAGATAAATGTTACTGATGTAGCCTCCTGAATGAAACGTCTATATTATTAACACTTATTCTTAACATGTAGGCAACCAAGACATGGATGAAAACATTAATTCATTGTGTTTTGGCCACAACATTTGTATTGTTGCTTTAAAGTTTGATATTGCTTCTATATTGAAAAACTCCACAATATTCAGAGTAATATTTTTGCCCTTGATCAATCTGAATTTAATATCCACTGTCCTTTTAACTCTGTTTTGGTCCCTACAGTGTAAATAGCTGATGGCTGAGCCAAGACAGTATATTTCTGGATGGTAAAACCATTTCTGTGTTCTTCTCTCACAAGTAACCTCATTGATGAGTGAAGCTTCAATCATCTATTGACAGGTAATATCACCTTAAGATAGAGCAGGCAAAAGTCCAAGAAGAAGAAAAATAAGAACATGTCAATATGTCAAGGTCAAATATTCATAAAGGAAAATGCACATATTGAAAGAAAACAGAACTGTGTGCAGCATTTCTTAAATATACATACACACACACACACACACACACACACACATATACATATATATATATATATACATATACATATACATATATATATACATACATATATATATATATATATATATATATATATGTATATATATATACATATACACATATATATATATACATATATACATATATATATACATATATATATAAAGAATTCAGTAACTTTCATCCAAGTTGAGGGGTTTCCCACATTACGCAGTTCTTATTTAATAGAGAAAAAAAAAGGGGAAAACTTACCTGTATTGGTATCAGTCATTGGTTATCAGGAAAGAGACACATAGAAGAAAAAGAAGAAAACGGCCACATTAGTTTATTGCACTGTTGATTTAGCCATTAACTATCAGTCAGATTTAGTAACCTTTTCCATGAAGACTTAGGAGACTCCAGCTTTTATTTCTGGGGTGGTAAATGACGCCAAGATGCAGAGTCTGATCCAATTCACACAGCCTCAATATTAAAGTAAATTGCATCAGGTTGTAATGTAAGGTGCCCTTTCTTTGCCCTCTTTGTGCGTCTGCTGGAAAATTTGTTAAAATATGTTTTGTTGGCTATGGCCTGCTGAAGGAAGGATGTTGAGCCTTTTCATATTTGCTACATGTGAGGTGACAGTGGTATGTAAGAGCAACTGCAAATTATTTCTTTTCTTCAGTCACATTTGCTTAGTACAGTACTTGACACGAGCATCCAAGAGCAGTGTTGGACGAGTCACCTGTTCTCAACTATTAGTCTTGATGTCCAGTGATTAACTGCAGAGATGAATAACTTTAAAAATTAAGATTTGTTCTTCCTCAACATGAGATAATCACTTTTGTCATGGTTACAAAAATAACATGGGTAACTTGGAACAATCATTGGCAATAGACAACATAAACTGTTATTTTCACATGGGAATCAAACACCACTCTCCTGTGTCATAGTCATGTGTTGTGTTGGATTGTGTTGGCCTATCCATCCACCTCAACCTCCTCCTTACGTGTACTTTCTTGCTTTATAAACTACTTTGCTGCACTTTTCCTTTAGCTCCTGTCATCATTATCATGACCGCTTAATGTTGACTAGCAACAAAATTTATCTATGAGGTCATAATACCCTGCTGATAGGCAACCTGTGGGCTTGTCTCTTCTCCAGATTTATCTTCAATATCTTGCCGAGCGTGTCAGGAATAGCACTTAAAGTACAAACTTGGGAAATTCATTAAGGCTCAGCCTGGAGACCATTAAAATAGAAAATGGGCCGTACTGCATTATAGGGGTGTAACAGTACACTGAGGTGACAGTTCAGTATATAACATTTTCGGTACAGAAAATTCAGAAAACGAAAGAAAGAAAAAAAGAATTGTTTTTCATTTATTCGTTAATTCATTCATCTTCAACTGCTTTATCCGTTTCCGGGTCACAGGACTTCTGGGGCCAATCCCAGCTCCCTGCAGTGTAGACAGGTCCATCGCAGGGCCAACACACAAGGACAAACAGAGACAAAAAACCACTCTCACTTGCATTCACACCTACGGTCAATTTAGAGTCTCCAGTTAACCTATACATGCATTTCTTTGGACAGTGGAAGGAAACCGGAGTACCCACAGGAAACCCACGAAGACACGGGGAGAACATGCAAACTCCGCACAGAAAGGACCCAAGCCAGGAACCAAACTCGCGACCTTGTTATTGTGGGGCAACAACGCTGCCGTCCTCATTTATTATCAAATTTAAAACATAAAACAATGACAACATTAAATATAACAATTCCTACCCACAAAGGGTGGTTCTTTTGAAATAAAAGCTTACCTGGGTCTACGTAGGAAAATAAAAATAAGTAATAAAATAAATATCATTTAAAGTGCAGCATGTAGAAACTACTCTAAGCATTTTCGACTTTCATGCTCTATGTGCTAATGCTAGGTGCTAAAAGGACTTGCCAGATGCCTCAGCATGGCTTGTCTTTACCATCGTTAGACAGGGTCGTTTGAGTAATTAACTCTAATTTGCTCAGGTAGCTAAAGCTCATGATGATGAGGGGGGAAACCACTACTTTCTTCTGGAATGTTGAAAATTCCGCCAACCTACAACTAACCTAGGGTGGATAAAGTGGAAGCCACCGCTTCCCCCCACCCTCATCACCACCACTGTGGGCCCTTGAGCAAGGCCCACATTGTATTACAACTGTCACTTGGTATTGCCAAGTTTGAATGGCACATAATTCAAATGTGACTGTCTTAATGCTGAAAACATCTTTAGAAGTCTCAAAGGCAAGAGGCTGGTTGCTCCTGAGAGAACCAAATACTGGGGAATCAAATAATGTTGTTTGCCTTGGTTTGGTACTTCTCACATTGATGGCGAGTGCATTTGGTTTAGACAATTGAGGACACCTCTAATCACGAAGGTCCTCCATTTTTTAGCCAACAACATTACATACCGGGGCGAAAAAGTGAGTTTTCAGGGAAGAATTAGGGGCAGCCAATGTAAAGGCCCTGTCACCTCTAGACTTAACCCTTGTTTTTGGCACCACCAACAGCAGTTGGTCAGACCACCTTGAGGCTCTGGTTGGGATGTGGTGATGGATAAGCCCAGATATAGAGGCTGCTAGTCCATTTAGAGCTTTAAAAACAATTAAAAAGAAGATTAAAATCAATGTGAAATTGGACTGCAAATGAGTGGAAAGAAGCCACAGTTCACAATTAGGACATAGGATGGTGGCGTTTTAGTCCGTTGCTTGCTTAAAAGGTAAACAGTTTGAAATGGTCTCTTCCACTTGTGGACAGTGAATATTGAATTTGAGCAGGTCATTACAGTTTGAATGTTCACTTCCTGTCCACACATTGGAACGAATGCTCAACTTCAGGACAAAAAGTTAAATCAGTTAGTTTAGCACCTGTTGGTATGACATGCATTCTGGGTTAACTTATGAACAAATTGAAATATGCTTTTCAGTCTAGTTCATTAACGTAAAACACGAAATATAAAGTTATGCACAGCACACAGAGATGAGATGTAGCTGAACTTTAACAGAGGCCTAGTCAGTAATAAGTCACTGTTCCTAATAGACAGAAGAGTTCCATCTTGAATGGACTCAGACTTTCTCAGCTCCAATACTTAAGTCAAAGAACAGATCCTTCTGGTCAAATTAAAGCTAGTTAAACTATTACTTGAGTACAAGTACAGGAGCACTTACTTTTAAAAATGAAGTAATCAAAGCACTTTTCATCGCAATGCAATGTGTCCTGAAACAGTACATTCAAAGAATCTGACTCCAAAATAGAGCAGTTAATGAACTGATTTGAACTGAAAATTACTGAATAAGAAGCAAATGCTATAGACAAACTTAAAGTGACAAAAAGACCAACACTGTAATAGTTTTGTTCTTTTTGCTAAAAGAAAATCACCCCTGTTCAAAAATGAAAATGCTAAAATAAGTTTTAATAAACCTCTTGGCTCAGTGACAAAACTTCTGTAAACTCAACTTAAAGCCAAAGACACAAAGTTTAATTTTGTCTTGCTCAAAAAGGAAATTTTTCTTCAGGATTTCTCTTCTTGATCTCCCCTTTCTTCTGCTCCACTCTGTCCTCTCCCCCTCGTCTCCATTCCTTTCCCTCTCTCTCTCTCTCCTCTAATCCACTCCACTCCTATCTCCTCTCCTCCTTATAGTTTACTGCTCAAACTGGAAGACGTTCTTGTCCAGTTTCAGCACAAGTTGCTTTTCAAAATTATGTGAAGTAATTCTTCACCACCTTGGAATGAAGATTAGCCCAGCTGCACCAAAAAGCCTTTCACAGACAGCAGAGGCAGGCAGGGCTGTATTTATCTTGAGAGACAGGTTGAGCACAGCTAGGCAGAAAGCCAAGACACCAAATCCAAAATTCACCAATACAATTTTTTTGAATGATAACAATCATTCTTTAGCTCAGCGAGTTGAAACACAGAGTTCAGGTATGCCCACAAATGATCAGGGAGCAGCTTCGTTTTCATTGCCTGCTGAAGCCATGACTTGCTGTTCACAGCTGGAGTGGATCACCTTTCCTCTCCCGCTAGAATGTTACCTGTAAACTCAGTGCCCGAACTAAGAGGCGCATGCGCAATGGACAGCTATGGCAAAACCAGTCAAACACAAGAGATGCGCATTAAGTTTATATGTAATGAGTACTTCATAGAAATTTTGTGAAGTCAAAACTACAATATTTGCTTTTGAAATACAGTGGATCATTGACTGAAAATAAATAATTTACTCACATGTATTCTTTCATTGAGACCAGACTACTGTAATGAGCATTTTTTAAAAGTAAAAAGGTGTTCCAGCTACTGCGGTAAGGAAAGAATTAGGCTACTAAATGAGGATTAGGGATGATTAGAGGTGTATGTGTCTTGTGCATAAACATATAAGCTTATCGCTACCCAATAGTGAGGCCATACTGGACATATTTAACACTGACAGAATATTATTGTTTTCGCACTGTTGCCTCAGCCTGCCTCAAAGCTATTCTGCTCATTTGGTTGACATTATGTTTTCCAAGGCTGCAGTTACAGAGACTGAATGAATCTACTACAGATGAATATTTGCTGATAGACCTTTTAAAAGGGTTGGCTTCACAAATTCTGGCTTAGTTAGATGGGTTATGGCTACTGGTTGAAATGGTGTTACTTTAAGAACTTTAAGATAAAGGTTTTAACTTGAACATTTGTGCACCTATACCTTGCCTGTCATTCAAATTTGGCATAATGTTCTTACTGGCCCATAGCCTTTATGTGTGTGGATATGCTTTCCTGGGAATGGCTGCACAGTTTGCTCTCCTCACTGAACTTTGTATGCGGCACTGTTACTGTGTGATCAGCAACAGTGTTTTGCAATCTGCAGGTGTTCCTCTTCGAGAAATGTCAAAGAAATTTTTCCATTCAACCAAAATACAACAGTCATTAGTTCCAGGTTGTTTTTACAGAAATGCCAATTAAAAAGCATAAACCTCAGAGTGTTAAGAGCACAATGTTGAACTTTCAAGTAAGGCTCTACTCAATATAAAATAAAATAAAATAAAGTTCTGTCTTGCAAGCAGTAAATTTTCAGGAAGGAAGGAAGTTGACATTTGACCATTTCTTATATGAAATGTCATAATCACAGTTTTCTCCAATTATATGCGTTAAATTTTCCAATAATTATCATATTAATTATTGAATTACTGTCAAAAAGATGCTTTTACGATGGCCTTGATATCTAACATTCGACCCCCGTGCCTGTGTGGGTTTCCTCCCACCATCCAAAGACATCATGTTTGGGTTAATTGGTGACTCAAAATTGTCCGTAGGTCTGAGTGCAAATGTTTGTTGGTCTCTGTGTGTCGGCCCTGAAATGGGCTGGTGACCTGTCCAGGGTGTACCCCTGGGGAGGAGCTGGGATTGGCTCCAACAACCCCCATGACTCTGAAACGGATAAGCGGTTGAAAATGAATGAATTCTAATCAGTTCATCCCTGTGTCCAAATGGCTTTTTGTGCCAAAAATCAGTATTCACAAGAACATGATAGATGAATGGACAACTCAAAAACTGAAAATTGAAAATTGTACTCAGCGTTATTTAATTACTTAACAATTATGTCTAAAGGAAACAACACTAACTAAAAAAGGGAAAAAGCTGTAGTCTCCCACATTAAAGCCCAATCAGTCCAGACACTGAGGGTTGCGTTATCACAACTCCAACTTATTACCAATTGATGGTGAGCAGAAGGCATAGGAGGCTGCTGGACAGACTTGATAAACCCAATGCAATACAACCTAATGCTTTCCCAGGGGAGGGACATGGAACCTGAGTCTGCCATGTCCATGTGGTCCATGAACCTCCAGTGTTGGGGATACTGTTGGGCAGTGGAAAGAACTCTTTTAGTTGAGGAATATCCTCTGAAAGTGAGCAGCAGAGGTAGCTGAGGTCCAGGAGGGGACCAGGTGTGGAAGAGTTTTGATTCACCTTAAAATGCGGAGGGCTGAGATGCAACACAGACCTCCAAGACAGTGCCTATGGACTTCCAAAATGGGGAAATGTTTCCTAGAGCAATGGTTGAAGAGTTTGTTGAAGTTTCCTGCTGTTCTGTCTCTTCTGGAAAGCTTACGAGACTGCTGAAAAGAGAGTTGACCGCGGGAAAATTACACTTGGGTGTGGAACAGTAGAAGTCTACTGGAGGGTTATAGAGTGAAACCAGTAAGCCCAGTTGGGAAGCTTAAGCCCCTCAATTTTTTCGATGATGTGATTCATTTGGATTCAAGCCCTGTCCTCCAAGTGGGAGTAATGCAATGGGAAGGTTTGCATCTGGCAGGGATGAGAGTCACCACCTTGAGGTCTGAGGCCAAGGTCTTCTGGTCAGAAAATTGTGCATTGCTAACAGTGTTTTATGTTGTTGCCTTGAGTGAAGGAGCAAAAGTATCTTGATGTACTGGTCCTGAGTGAATGAGGGTAAAAAAGGAGCGTGAGACTGGCTTTTTGGTGCAGCATCGGCAACAATGCTGGTATTGTACCGGACCAAATAGAGAGCAGAATTGTAAGACAAAGCCTTCAATTTACCAGTCAATTTAAGTTCCAAAAAAGATCCCTTCTGTGTGGTTGATTTAGAAAACAGAATCGAGAGGGCATGCTTCAATTGGTGCCAACTATCATGAGGCATTATGAAAAGCAATAATGAAAGTATTACATCAAATAAAGTTGTGACGGGAGAAATACAATTGTGAAATCAAGCAAACATCCAAATAAAATTGTAATAAAAATAAGGTAAGAATTTCATGAGAATAAGTTCTTAAAACTATGAAAAAACAAGTCATTAATAATAACCCTTTTGTAAATAGTTTTTCCATTTATTGGCTGATTAAAAAACTTTTCAGATTATTGTGCCTATTAATTTAATTAATTCATTTTTTACTGATTATCCATTTCCAGGTTGTGGGGCTGCTGGACCCAATTCCAGCTCACACTGGGCGAGGGTGAGGTACACCCTGGACAGGTCACCAGTCCATCACAGGACCCACACACAGAGACGGACACACAGAAAAACAACCACTCAGGTGCTTAATTTGGCTGAATTAGTTAGAATTTGAGGAAGCTGTTGTTGGGGGGTAAACTAACGAAGTAACAAGTGGGAAGAAAAAGTAGACAGGCAACTGGAGTCTTTAAATTATTCACACCGCTTTTATCTTGATATGGAAACGCCATATATAAATTTCATGTGGTGTTTTAAGCTAGCTAGCTAACGAAGCTAACACAGACGTTTCATCATTAATTTCTGTCAAGTTTTTCTGCCTGTGAATCAAAACTGCACACTGAAATGGAAGAGTGTCGACAGTTGCCCAGACTGTCTCGATGAATATTTTACACATGGGCATATCGGATTCACTCGGTGTGAAGCTGCCCTAAAGTCCGTTGGAAGTTTTTTGTCTTTTTTGTTTTGTGTTTTTTCAGCCTTACTGTCAGCAGCTGAGCCCGTTTAGGAAGATCACTAGGCTGGGCGAACATAAACAATGTTCCGTCATTCTCATGAAACCAACCTTCAACCTCCTATATAGATAATTGTGAAGGAAACTATTGAACCACTCACACACACACTCCTGACCTATGGACAATTTAGAGTCACCAATTAACCTATTGTGCATGTCTTTGGACAGTAGGAAGAAACCAGAGTACCCAGACGAAACCCACCCAGGCACTGGGACAACATGCAAACTCAACACAGAAAGGCCCCAGGCCGGGAACCGAACTCGCAACCTCCTTTTATGGGGCAACAGTGTTAACCATCATGCCCTTATGCTGCCCTTATTGATTTCATCATGAATAAATTTCCATGAAAAATGTATTTATTTATTAAGAGATGAACACTACTAATCTTGTTCCAGGTTTCTCTAAATCATACTAACAAGAATAATAATATAAAAAGGTTAGTACAAAGTACAAAAATATGAGCTATAAATGCTGCAATAAACATTGTACATATGGCAGTTTGGTAGTGTGGTGAAAGCTCCCTGTTATAATAATGTTTTTTTCATTAATGGAATCATACTGGATGCATGTTATTTTATGCTATTTAATCTGTATCAAAGTCACAGCCGGATACAAAATCTGACCCATTTACTCTCACATTAACAGCACAAACACAAATGCATTAATAGGCTTTAATACATCCAGTACATGCTCTATTATGCTTCATCATGGCCATTCTAAAATTGCTTCAGTCTGAGCATAGAGCCAATCACACCACATGCAAACAAACCCTGGTTCAAAACCTCAAGTCATTCTAACACATTCCCAGAAAACCAATAAATCTTTGTTCCAAATGTTTCTCATTCAAATCAAAAACAGACATGATACAAATCTGCACTATATTTAGGGTTAAGACTCAATGCAATACTAGCACAGTTTGAGGAGCTGTGTCAAAAGCCTCCATGGCTTTGCTTACTTCTCTGCCATTTCCTCCAAATCAGACAAAATCACCTCATTACTTACATATCCTTGGACCTAATTAGTCTGGCATGTCTTCTCTGAAATTCCTCCTGTGAAGATATAAATGCAGATTTTTTTTTCTCTTAAGATCTGCCCACTGTTTGTGTTGCTATGCTGCTGCCTTTTCAATAAACATGCTGTTTTTGTAAAAAAAAAAAAAAAAAAACAAAACTTATCAGCTTTCAAGGCGTGAGGGAATTAGAACAATTTAAAATGCATACTTCCTCTGCAGCCAAAGTGAAATAAATTACCTGTTGTAGTTTGTTTCCCCATTAAGACCATTTCTACATTATTCTATAGCATCCATCTGACAAGTAAATGCTGAGTTATTCATCGGAATGAAGCAATTTTATAGTATTTTCTTTCTTTGCTTTTCAAATAAAAAAGAAAAAAAGAAGTGACACAGGAAGAGAAAGCAGTGACCAACAGTCAGTGAACATCATGGCAAATATTCATCTTCAACCATTTATCCATTTCCAGGTTGCGGGGGTGCTGGAGCCAATCCCAGCTCACACTGGGCGAGGGCGGGATACACCCGGGTCACTAGTCCATTACAGGGCCAACACACAGAGACAGAGACGAACAACCATTCACTCTTACACTCAGACCTACAGACAATTTAGTATCACCATTAACCCAAACATGATGCCTTTGGATGGTGGGAGGAAACCACAGTTTCAGCACAACCCATGCAGGCACGGGAGAACATGCAAACTCCACACAGAAAGAACCCGTGACCTTCTTATTGTGGGGCACCAACGCTAACCACTATGCTGCTGTGTTGCCTATCATGGTAAATAAATCAAATAAAAACAATTGGCTAACCTATGCTCCTCTGTACTGGCATAACTCATTCAGAAGCCACATAATGCTAAACAAAAAAAAGAACCCAGAGACAAAGTTAGTGTATGTGGCATCCAAAGCAGTCTGACAGGTTCCTTTCTGCTTAGCTATCACTTTGACTTCCCTCTGTCCAAGTCTCTCTGAGTTATGCTGAGCGAAGACGAGATGAGAGTGAAAACAGCATGACTACACAAAGAGACATCACATTGATGTATTGCGCCTTTAATCTGCTTTTATGTTTCTCACACTGTCCCCTAATGAGACAGGAAAACAATTTCTGCAGAAATGTTAAATCTGGAGTCCATTTGAAAAGTATTCAGATTCCTTCAATTTTGTTTATGCATCAGCAATATGTTAAAATCCTGCAAAACTCAATCACCGCTCAGCAGAACACCAGTTATGCTAGAAATTACCTTCTGTTCATTGTTATTGTGTCAGCTGCCTCATTTTATTCATAGCGTTTCCCTCTGGAACATCCAAAGTGCCTTCTGACATGACTTGACAAATGTTTGATGTCATGTTTATCTGTTTGGCATGGCGCTGTAGTTTTCAAAGCAAAGTGAACGATCATCATTGATAGGGTTAAAGTCCAGAAATCAGAGCCAGATGGGGATATTAGCAGGGTTCGGTACTGCAAAGTGAATCAGAACTTAATCTATTAATCAGATAAATTCCTGTTTGCTTTGCACAGGAACTTTGTCTACATACAGAACTACAAACAGTGACACATGTTTCAGCGCACATGTAGCATTTAAGATGAAGTCGGACGGAACTAATGGCTGAACTTGCGGCTGACATTCACAAAACACCTTTGTGACACAGCAAAGTTGAATCTATTTACAAAAGCAGGTCAGCGAATGGCGTTAAATCCAAGTCACCTAATGCTGGTTTTTGTTCCTCAAGCCATTCTTGAAGTAACGTCGCAGTGACTGACAGAGTTTTATCCTGCTGAGAGTCCACTGAAAATAGAGAATACTGTTTCCATGAAGACCTGGACTTCGTCTGAACCAGGTTTAAGTTAATGTAACATGTCAAAGCGAATTCCACATGAATGAAGGATCAAAGGTTTCCCAGCAGAATACTGTTCACAGCATTTCCACCAGCTTTTTCCCATAATGCATCCTGGTGCCATTACTTTCCAAGGAAAGAAACACGCACACTGGGCCATCCACATGATGTAAAAGAAAACCAGAACCGCCAGACCAAACCACCCTCTTCCATTGTGCCGTCATGGTCTAATGCTCATGTGTCCATTGTAGGATCTTTGGTGGTGGACAAGGGTCAGCATGGACACATACACAACGACAACAACAACAAACTGTGATGGTGTGTCTGTTCTGACAATTCAGAACCAACCATGAGCTTGTGCGACAGAAATTCCTTTGATCAGACAACATGGTCCAAACTTCATTTAGGGCATCCATTATTGAACCTTGTAAATATGTTAATTAAAAAAAAAATCTATATAAAAAATAAATATTTTCCTTGTTATTTGTTAAGTAAAATAAAATCTAAAAAACACATTGGTCCCCAACAAAGCTTATTAGAACCACCAAAAAAAAAAAAAAAAAATCAGTCACTTGTCACTGTTGATGAGAAAGTCAGAGTGAAGGGTGGATGAAACTGTCACAGAAATGGGTCAGAAGACCGTTGCTGCTCAGGCACGACTGCACCACCTGTGGACACCCTCTGTTGTACAGAAGAAAGCAATGACTCTGTTTTCTCTTGTACTTCAGCCAGGACTTTTTGCATGTGCTCCTGCCATGCCACACAAACAGCTGAATGCCTCAAATAGTGATTTTTGCCAAAAGTAGCATCTTGATTTTTATTGTCTAAGGGGATGCTGTCAGTATCTTGGCTCTTTTCAAGTGCCAACTGTTATGTGATGCAGAGATTATTTTCAACAGGAGAAGCCCCCTCCCCCCCATTAGTCTTTGGTCCAGCATCCGATCTCTGGCTTTTTATCACCTTGAGAGCAACAACTGTGCAGCAAATCTGCCTTGATTCGTTCGTGCTCAATGGATCAGCATTTTGCACCCCACAGAGACACATCTTGGTTTTGGTTTGTTCATAAATGTTATTGTCTAATTTCAGGGCCAACACACAGAGATACACAGAGACTAACAACCACTAACACTCACACTCAGACCTATGGACAATTTAGAGTCACCAATTAACCCAACATGATGTCTTTGGATGGTGTGAGGAAACCCACGCAGACCTACCAAAAGGCCCCAGGCCCAGAACCCAAGTTGTTTTTGAAAATGCACTGCACTTAAAAAGAATATGATTCATTAGTAATAAACATTGTATTAGAATGACTGTAAGAGATGATAGAGTCATTTTTACAGTCTGGTCAATTAAAATTTGGGATAATTAGAAAGTATTATCAGGGGAATGGTGTCCCTGCCCATCTCAAGTAAGTACATCTGTTCTTTAAATGCCCAATTTGCATTAAATACCTGGTTTAGGTTTTATATTTAATACAGTGAAACTACCAAAGATCCCGATCCAGAGATAAATACTGTATTCAGAAACTGAACCTTAAAACCAGCTGTCAGGACTTCTGCAACTTTACGATGTCACAGCACAGCAGTGCCGCCCTGACCAAAGCCCAGCTTACCAAGACCCATAATCCAACTTTAGATGATTTGTTTTCTCCAAATTTTAGCCTAAAATATTTATTTGATCCCTAACAGTCAGTCAATCAGAAGAGAGACCTCTTTTCTGATTGGCTGATGTTGTTCCTAGAGCTCCAGAGAGACTTACACTTGTGAGCCAGTTGACGGACAACTCCTCTCCTGGAGCACAGTGCTGGCAATGCCATTTTACAAGGGGAGAGGAAGTCAGGGTGTAAGCCACTGCATACAGCTTAATGCAGAGAGACTGTAGAGGAAGCCGACTGCAGAGAACACACAGCGTCAGACAAGAATGGAATGAGTGGTAGAGGCAAAGAGCCAAGGAAAAGCTGGAGTAGCTTCAAATTTGAGTGTCCTGAAATGACCCAACCAAAGTTTGAACTTGAACTTCACAAAAACAAATTTCACCGAACTAGGACGGTGAAAAGCAACAGATTCTATTTGGAGAGGGATATGCAGCAAGCATCACTACAAAACGTAACCACAGGTCACGAACTGAGCTGCATAATTAAAAAAACATTGCAGAGGGTGAACATTTTCTTGATTAGACCATATTCATTGTTTTTTCTCTGTATGTATTTACTTATTTAACTTAAATTGATTTGAATTCAAACTCACATTCTTCATTCTCTATCTTTTCCTCACAGTTGAAACCTTTTACAAATACCATCACCATCCAGGTCCAACTGTTGGCTATGATCAGACAATTTTTATCATCATCATCATCATCATCATCAGGTACCTTACTTTCTCTTCAGTTCTCCTGCAGAGTATAATTTAAATTGGAATTTGAATATTTATGAAATGGATATACAGTAATGCAGCTTCAGCATTCATTGATTTAATTTAACAATTGCAATGACCCTGACTGTAAGGATGAAAGGCTCATACACCTACTGCTGTCTGAGAGCAGGGATAGCTAAAGTCGAAGAACGGACAGGGCAAAATAACAAATTTTGTACACATGAAGATATCACTTGGTGTTGGTGCAGGGCAGAAGTACACAAACCCAAACACACAGTAAGTTTATATTGAAGAACAGACAGACTTTAGCTCACAGTAGCAGCAAAAAAAACAAAACACTTGTGCACATAATGTCAAAGAAAGCCTGAGCTTTTGACTGTATGCATCAGTCTTGGCATCCAGGTCTGTGCAAGTCAAATTTACATCATGCTCGAGGATCTGTGAATCATATTTCTTATTTAATTGAGGCTTAAAATACCAGAAAGGTTTGGTGCTATATTCTGTCCAATAATGAGCCAGAACATTAAATGACCGTTACGCCAGCTTAACAGATTTCAACAGTGTAGGCTTTGTTATTTATGAACCAATCTTATCAACTCGAGGGGACAGGGAGGGGGTAAAACATAAACCCAAAACAGTCAATACAAGGAGGAGTGAGTTAGCATTAGCACAACACTGTCTCAGCCACTGACAGCTGCAATCTATCAAATAACACACAAACGCAACATGTTTAGTATACCAACTGTTCTGATGCAGCTGCTGTTCTTTGAATCTAATCTTAACAGAGTCCTGGTCTGGGTCTGAGTCTAAACTTGGGCTGTATAAAAAAAAGAAAAGTAAAGTCAATGTTAAAGAGCCTTAAATCTGCATTCTATCTTATGAACTCCTCCCTTATGGTTGGAGTCACTGGTCCTTCATGCATAAGACTTGAAACTTGACCATAAAACAGGGCTGACAGGGCCTGACAATCACATTTAAATAAAATGAAGGGGGAAACAAAGCAGCATTGTGGTTAGCGCTGTTGCCTCACAACAAAAAGGTCATGGGTTTGGTTCCCTGGCCTGGGGCGTTTCTGTGCAGAGTTTCCATGTTGGATTATTTCACTACAAAATTTCACTGTTTTAAAGACAGTGTTTCCTCTATACCACCGTCGCATTTCTCCACCTTCACAGCACAGCCTGGTGATGAGCGTTAATTACTCACAAGAGCACGGCCTTGAGAGGGTTAGGGTTGTGTAGGGTTGTGAGTGACGTCAGGTCAGGCACTCAGGAACCAGGTCAGAGAGTCAGAGGAGTGCCATCCTGGAAAATAGGGCAGCGACTTACCAGAGAAAAGATAGACTTATTAGCTTAAGATAACTTTTTACAAGTTAAGTAGGCATTCACAAACTATTGATGGCCAGCTAACATTACGTAATGTATCGGTAGCTTAATTTAATTTGGCCAGGTGCCAACTCAGTGATGCTAATGTGGGCATTAAGTTAATATCTACACGCCATGATGGACTAACTGCTGATTGTATTTTCAGATGAAGAAGAGAAAGCCAACTGTTGAAGATGACACAAGTTATCAGTAGCTGATAAGCATCAACCATAAATGGTTGATGCTTAGGTAGATGGTTAGGTCAAAAAAAAAAATGTAATGTTCACACTTATCAGATGTGATGTGAGTGTAAATTATCTGATGGCACTCAAATGTTTTATGCAATTGTATTAGACAATTAACATTAGACAGGGAGGAGTAGAGGAACAAAGTGAAGGAGAGCAGAGCACAGCACGGGGAGAGCTGAGTGAAGGAGCAGGAGAGCAAAGTGATGGTGTAGGAGAGAGAGATGAAAGTAGAGGAGAAAAGCTTAAAGGGAAGCAAAGTCTATCAGGCAGGGACCCTAAATGGGTTGAAAAAAAAATAGCCAGTTCAACTCATTTTTACTTTCTTTTCTTTTTTTTTTTGTGCATCATACGCATGTCAATATTTCTGTTTATGCTGCCACAGCCCCCCAGATAGCCTGCCCCCTATGGATGCAACAAAATTCAATATTTTGTTGAACTGTTAAATACGTCCTGTTCGGTTCAATAACCGAAGGCAAACAATCTCACAAAACGTTATAGCGATTAGATACTCTTGGAGCAGACACAGTAGAAAGAGCAGCATTGCTCTGTTCATGCTCTCTTCAGAGCCAATCAGAAGTCCCTGAATTTCCCAGGAGCCAATCAGCACTCAGCATGCAAATGCTGGAAAAGAGAGTGGAGAGTAAACCTTGAGCAAAGATGGCGAGTGAATGGGACTCAGAAGAAAGAAAATTTGAAGAGGTGCCGTCCTCTTTCAAGTCCGCGGGTTTGGATTTAGCATCGACTAAAATGACAAAGGAAAATAAACAAAGCACGGTGTGCAAGCATTGCTTTGCAGTTGTTTTAACTATTTTAAATTGATGCTGAACGTTGTCATGTTCAAGTAGTTTCTATGAGTGGGTTAAAATTCTGTTTATTAGATACTACACTTTTAATTTGATATTGCCTATTTTTGATAAAGAGCAAGTAAGATAAATGTACCCTTTTTAATGATACATTTTGTGGTTAGACTAAATCTGTCCTATTCTCTGATATTCTATTTGTAACAGGTAGATAGTTTGTAATTATGGTGGCTACAATAATGTTTGCAGTTTATTTTTTATTGGATACTGCTTTGTTTGTTTTGGAAGTGTGTTACAATTTTACAATAAAAGTGTTTTAACTATATCTGTGCTTGCTTTTAATGATTTTTACATGCAACATATTGCCTTTCCTAGTAAGTAATTTCATATTAAGATATCGAAACCATACCATTACTGTGGCCCAAAAACCGTGATGCATACCGAACTGTGGGAAAACTGTACTGTTGCATCCCTACTGCCCCTCTGCTGAAAAAAAAAAAATCCTAGAGGAAGCACAGAGATGATCACTCATTAGCACTCAGAGACACAGGAGGCATCTTCATTGGGCATCAATTTCCTGGAGAGATAAAACCTTAAATGTTTCGATATTTAAAATTGATAATCCAAAATCAACCACGAGATGGCTGTTTTTAAACAAGCCATAAGAATGGAGTTTTTCAAGGGCAAGAGTGGTTTTCCCAGCTAAACTCATGCAATGTCAAGGTGTTTGCCTTTTTCCAACCACGAACCCACAAGTACACACAGGATCATAAAGCATATGTTTTGTTGTCTTTGCTTAGTGACCTCAGTGAGCCAAAGATTGTTATTCCTCAGCAAATGTGGGCAGAAAAGATAGAAGAATACTTTTCAGTGAGTTTTCACTTGTGAGAGAGAAAAATAAAAAGGAGGAATGACATATAGTCAGAAGCTATTTAGTTTATCATCCATTTTAATATTAATTGGTGTCAATGCTGTGTTGTCTAGTGTGAGTTGACCTTTGCCTTCAGAAAGACATCGGGAACCTTAGAACTCTTGACCCTCATGACTACAGTACAAACTGCAATACACAGTACAACACTGAAAAGCATGCATGCTTTTGCATTTGCCATAACTATATTATTGTATGAGATACTTTGTGTAGAATTTTCACGTACTTCCTGTATATATCAACAAAAAGATTTTCACTGGCATACCTTACAACTACTGTTTTAAAACTGCATCAGTGACAACAAGGCACAACTCTTGACAAACTGTGGCGGGTGATGTGATGTTTGGCTGGCTGAACATACTGTACTCTGCAGCTGTCAGAAACAACTGTTATCAAGGCATTCAGATAAGTGGTGATGGGACTTTATAAACAAAGAATATAAGGGACTTGAAACAAGGTATCAATTTTGACAAAGCAGACATTATAGGGTCAGCTTTTTTTCACTATCAGTATGGACTTTAATGGTGCTTTCTGAGATCTGTCAGTGAGTTATAGATAGACAGATGGAGAGGCATCTTTCCTGGTTCAGAACTGATCCCAAAAATATTGAAATCATAAATTTACTGTGTGAATATATTATGTTTAAGTAAAGACCACATTGTGCGATTGCATCGAGTCAATGTTGGTCGAGAGACGCTCTCCGTGGTACTGAAAGGTAACTATAATTTGGGCTTGTTAAATTTACATGTAATCGTTTATTTTGTTCTTCATCACATCCTCCATGAGTCAAGCTGGACAACAGGAATATGAAAGGGGACATGGTCGAGCTCAGAAAAGTCTGCCCAGGACTTGAGACTGGATATGACTTCTTTAACGATTCACACCCTCTTAAAACCATACATGATTCAGTCATATAGGGTGTAGAGATTAAACAGTATAAGATGATCAATAGTAGATCGTAATTATCAGTTTTCCTAGAGCGCAGAAAATGTTCAATAAGTAAATTAGCCACACTAAAACATAAAATAATAACACATCGGTGTCACAGCTAAGCTAAGGGCAATGTCCTGGAACACTACTGAGGTTACCTGTTGCATGCCCACTCTAAAGGGAGGAGCAAAAAAGTATGTCGTATTACTGTCATTTTCGTGCTGTGATGTCCATCGGAGCACAGACAGTACGTTTAACTGATGGCATTATTCTAAACAGAACATTTTTGTTTTCCAAACAGTGTAAAAGGATTTGATCAGCTTTTTTGTCAATCAGCCTCCAAAAATCTTGGAACATGCTAAATTTGATGTACAAATATGTAAGTGGACTGAAAAGCCTACACTGGAGAGCTATCAATGTCCTCTGGCATGTTTTGACTAACACAAACAAGACAAACCCAAGCACTGGAGGGATTAGCTCGTAAGTGAATTTCAGTCATTTAATGTAACAAATTATGGGCACTATTAAAATGTAATAATAATTTTAATATGGGGCAGCACGGCAGCATAGGGGTTAGCACTGTTGCCCCACAATAAGAAGGTCACGGGTTCCATTCCTGGCCTGGGGCCTTACTGTGTGGAGTTTGCATGTTCTCCTCATTTCGTCCCACCCTCCAAAGTCATCATGTTTGGGTTAACTGGTGACTCTAAACTGTCTGTAGGTCTTAGAGTGTGAGTGGTTGTTTGTCTCTGTCTGTCTCATGTTGGCCCTGTGATGGTCTGGCGACTCACACTCAGACCTATGGACAATTTAAAGTCACCAGTTAACCCAAACATGATGTCTTGGACAGTGGGAGGAAACCCACACAGGCACGAGGAGAACATGTAAACTCCATACCAAAAGGTCCCATGTCGGGAACTGAGCCAAATAAAAGACTTTCTTTGCAATACGTCATCAATGCTGAATCAAAATTGTTTTTGAAAATGAACTACAGTTCAATAGGCTATGCCTCATTATTAATAAACATATTTTATTGGAATGAGTGTAAGAGATGATGAGGTCATTTTTACAGTCTGGTTGATTAAAATTTTTGGAGAATTAGAAAGTTTTATCAGTGCAATGGTGTCCCTGCCCATGAAACTAAAACATTCTTGTTATGAACACTATGCCACCTGCATAATTCATTATTTTTCAAAATGCATCACTTTCCAAATGTTTTGCTGTTGCAACGTCATAATGAGGTTTTGTTTTTTTTTTAATCTTTGTACAGACTGAAGGAAGCTTATTTCCTCTGCTTTCAATCTTTAAATAAAACATGTATAAATGTAAAAGCACACATATAGTTCTATTGCGCTCTATAGTTATATTGAACTAGTACTCAAAAAAATATCTAGTATCTGATTAAATCTCACATTTGCCAGTATTGCCATTGTCCCAAAAAATGCAGTGTTAGATGAGTCACACCAAAAATCCAAAATTAAAGAGTCATAATTGATGCAGCTAAGGCAAAAACATCTTCATTATCAGTCCCTAGTGTTCCAAATAACCTCTCATATGAGAGTCAGCCTTCAAAAATACTGGACAACCACAATGCACCTAGATAATGTCTTTCATTGGGGCCTCCTTTCATGATATTTATCTAGGTGTTTCAAACACGTTTTTGTAATCCAGACTCTCTAAAAATATGTACCTTCTAAATCCAAACTGATATTCCCAGGATTTTTTTGAAGCTTCTCCAGAGTCACAGAAGACACTACAGAGCTGTTTTAAAATCCCCAATTTTAGTCCTTACAGCTAGTAAAATCATGCGTAGAGCATTGTTGCCTTTGAATGGTCAACTGTTCACCTGCTGTTTTGTCAGTGAGACTGAACATCAGTTTACAACTGTAATCCTGCCTTTAAACTCAACCTTCTATGTCTTCGTGTGAGCTCAAAGCGATGTTACTAACAATAGTTCAATCTTTGTCTGCAAAATGCATGAGAAAATGATTGCTACCCTTCCACATTTCAATCTGAACAGAACTGAATTTCCTAGCCATTATCTCTTTCCTTCACTTGTTTCCTCCACTGCTGGAGGTTTCCGAACTAACCACTTTAACTTTTACCATTACTTAATTTTGATAAGTGCAACATAAATTAATGTAATTGCTGTTGTTAGCATTTAGTTTTTAGGGTGAATTATGTATAATTGCAATTAGGGCTTAATTTTACTGTAATAGTCCATGTTACAAGTAAATTCCTCATGTGGAAACATGAGGTGATTATATGGTTCACTGATGAGGTATGGTGCGCTGATGAAATACAGTTGGAGAAATGGATTTAATTTGAGCAAGAACAACAACTGTATAAACTGAACAAGTTCTTAACGGTGCCCCAAGGTACCATGGGAATGTTGGGAAATATTATATAGTGACTTTAGAATTCTCAAAAATAAAAAATAAAAAATAAAAAATAAAAGTCTCCCTAGAACCAAACGATCCAGCACAGAAAAACATCAGGCTATGCTATTGTCCGTATTGTTCTAACAGATAGTACTCCTTTCACAGCTGACTGGAGGTCTGTGCTCTTCTCATCTTTTATCAGATATGTCTTGCATGTCTGTATTTTAATAACAAACACTGCACCATTTGACAATTTGTTATGGTACTCCATAAAAAAGGACTAGGTTGCATTACACAACTGAACGATAGCTGTTGCTTTTTAACCGTTCTGTCAGACTACCAGGAGTTGTCGTTATTCTAGCCGTCTAGATTGTGGCTCTTGTTTGGGATGACGCTGCTGAGACTGAGAGTGTCTGGATCTACAGAGTGAGACCGGAGGCAGCAACATACACTCTCACTCAGGAAAATGTTTACAGAGCTTGAAAAAGAATTGGCAAGATCGAGGCAATTCATCTCATATATAAATATTAACCATTAGGATAACTGGTAAATTTACCTAGGCGGCCAAGGTCGCTAGAGGGCTCAGGGCAGTGTGGACACGTGCATCATATCTAGTTCAGATATCAAACTCGCTTTACAGGAACTTGTCCTGCTGCTGTAGTGATTGATGACATCTCTTTAGCAGGCTAATGTTGTGGACAGCTCAGCTAAGATGACAGAAGCCTACAGCAGTTTGTATGACATCTGGGCCCATTTAGCTCCTGCACTGTTGGCCTCAGAGTCTCTACACTGCACAAAACCAGAAGATGCCTATCAGTTAAGCATATAAAAGTTATTCACTTTGCTTGATTTTACAAGGATGCTATGCTATGCTGCTAAGTAGAAATGTCTAAGCCCCTCAGAGACACTGACTTTTTGACCTTCACACCTCTCACTCACAGTCTCAAACTGTGAGTGGGAGGTTGTTTTTCCAAGACAACGGCTGATGAACAAAATGTCCCTCTGTTTATTTTATTTTGTGTTTCCTGTCTCTGGGCTTTCTCCAACATCTCAATGGTGGCTCTTTAAAATGCTCTCTCATTATTGAGGAGAAAATGTTCTCAGCTTTGTCTGTTTTTGTCCTGTCTCTCTGGTTCTTTTTCATGATTAATGGCATTTTGAAAGTTAATGCTCAGGGCAAAGACGTGTGTAAATGGGGAACTACTTTAACATCACTGTGTAAAAACTTCCTTAGCTGGTAGGCCCACTAATTAGAGGTCCACAGAAACAGTCTTCCCATGGATAGCTATTACTTTTGGATTTATTATAGCTGTATAACTTCAGTTCTGACTTATCTGATAACTTTTTCCTGCCAAGTTAGTTTTGATGGTCCACATCATTCTATGGGCTTTCCTATAAAAACTGGATTCATGACTTGGGTCTTTGAACTTCAATATTTGGAAACATCTGAAATGGCACTCTACAGAGAGACCTCAAATCACTTCACAATTCAGGAAACACCCAAATAGTCAAAACACAGGATCATCCAGAAATCAATTAATCAATATGACAACACATGCACTGTACATACAAACAACATGGGCAAATACAGAAACATGCTGCAAATATGCAGAAACAGAAACAAAGACAACAACAGCTTGTACTACTTGCAGCTCACTTTTGCATTTGCTTGTGTTTTTTGTAAGACTTTTTCTTGCCTAGAATTGAGCCCTCAGGGCCACCATACTGTCCTCGCTGCTTCTCATACAGATGTCAATTTAGAAAAGCACGTTATTTGGTAAAATAAATTTAAATAACCAATACCTGTAGCTCTATTATGATGAAGTCATGCCACTGGCACTTCAGTCCACCTTAATACATCAAGCCGACAGTCACATTCAACCTATTAAGTCGTTGCACAACATAGATCATATTGAACCAAGCTGATCTGAACAGTGAAGCTGCCACACAACTGGATTCTATTTTTGCAGGATGAGATATCAGACATCATTGCCTTCAGAATAAGCCTGTACTTGCAAACAAACGCATACTTGCCAACTTACACAGCCAACGGCTTCATGAGCCGTGGCAGCAGCTGGAGCTCTGGCTTTGGCTGTGCTTGTGTCATAACAGAGTGATAGCGTGATAACTTCTTCAGCTTTGCACCGTGTAGTCATTGGAAAGGGGAGGAGGGAAGAGGTAGTGGGGGTGGGGGTTGGAGTTGTCACAGTTTATTTCTGGTCGAACATACGTAACTCAGCAAACACTCAGAAATATGCATTTTCCTGAGGCACTGTATTGTAGCCTGGCAGGTTCAGGTACACTATGGAAAAATTAACACACATTCAAAGCGTCCCAGACAATCACTTAAAACGAAATTGACCGGATACACTTGGAGGGTACACTTATGGTCTTAACCACTGACAGTATATTGTTTTTTGGGGAGGGTTTTTTTTTTTTTTTTTTTTTTTTTTTTTTTTTAAACCACAGTGGTGGCGCCTTCAGCACTGGGACAGTATAGTGTTTGCTACAGTGCTGTGACATGGACTAGCTGCTACTACGCAAACAGAAGAAACAGGAGAAAGACATTTTATAAGAATGAAGAATCACAAGAATGGAGAAACTATATGATACTAACACAGATGAGCTACACTGTTCAACCAGCATTGACAAACCATCTCTGACCACAGATTCATGGACAGGATTTACAACTGAACCTTATGTAACAGTTGCCCATCATTACATACTCAATGCTGTCTCAAATAGTTCCCGGCAGTAATTGAACAGTGTTTTTCCTTGAAATGCTCATTCCTAACACTTGTTTCTAAGTTGCTCTCTTCATAGAGAAGCATACTATACCTAACACATAACTCAGGGGAACCTCTTCTGAATTTGATGTGTTTTAGTGGATAAATCAAATCAAAATTTATTTATAATAACACTTTTCATTCAGATCAGCAACACACAGGTTAAAAAAAGAAAAACAGAAATAACACAGAGAGAGAAAAAACAGGGAACCACAAAAAAGTAAAAAGCATATAACATATGCAGTTACACACTAGTAAAAGTGACATGGCATTGAGGAACCAGATGATGAAACACGATCTTAGGGAGCCATCCCCACAAAGAGGCGTCACAGCCCACAACTACAGACGCTTCCACCCACGGCATGGCAATGAAGCCAGGCACAGGGCCCCCCACCGAGTAGGCCAGAACAGCCCCAAGGACGACACCCCTGCTCCCATGAGGAAAACCATGAAGTTGAAAGGAACTAAAAATGAAAATAATAATAATAGAATAGAATAGAAGACTGTCTCTGCGACCCGGACGGGCCTCTGGCAGGTTGTTCCAGAGATAGGGTCCATAGAATTGAAATTACACTCCACCACAGGTTTTTGTTGTTACCTTTGGAACAACTAAAAGTCCAGTGTCAGATGACCTTTGGGTCTGCAAGGGCTCATATTGTAGAAGTAGTTCAAATAAATAAGAAGGGCTAAGACTGTTAAGTCACTTGTAGACAAATAAGACAACTTTAAAAACCAATCCTGAAACTCATGGGTAACCAATTAAGTGATCTACAACAGGAGTAATGTGTACTTGCACTCGTCAGCACTCATGCACCTGAATTCTGGAGTAGTTGAAGGTTTAAAATGCTATTTTTGGTAGAAAGCAGGGCATTACAGTAATCCAAACGACAAGAAATAAAAGCATGCATCAGCACCTCCGTTTTAGCGAGAAAGAGAAATGGGTGGACTCTGGCTATGCTTTTAAGATGGGAAAATCCTGTTTTTGGTATATTTCTGATATGTGGAATAAAATCAGAGCAGCATGATGACGCAGTGGTTAGCACTGTCGCCCCATAATAACAAGGTCGCATGTTCGGTTCCCAGCCTGGGTCCTTTCTGTGCGGAGTTTGCATGTTCTCCTCGTGTCTGCATGGGTTTCCTCCAGGTACTCCGGTTTCTTCCCACCGTCCAAAGACATGCATGTCTAGGTTAACTCGTGACTCTAAATTGTCCGTAGGTGTGAATACGAGCGCGAGAGGTTGTTCATCTGTGATGTGGTGACCTGTCTAGGTCTGGCTGGGATTGGCTCCAGCACCCCCACGACCCAGAAACGGAAAAGCGGTAGAAGATGGATGGATGGATGGATGGAATAAAATCAAGCTCAGAGTCAAAAAGAATGCTCAATAAATGCTTATTGTAGCCTCAGGACAGGAAAGTTGAAAGCCTTAAAAAATTTAAGAAACAAACAATGATCCCCTGTCACATCGATGAGTCAAGAGGTGATCTTAGTAATACACATTGAATTGTTTATCAGCACTTTTATGGTCATATTGTGAAATGTCAAAATTATGAAAAAGGTATTTGACATAGCTCTGACACTGAACACATCATGCTAGGATTACAGTTGAATTTACTGGAAAAACAAACATAAGAAACCAGCTGAATTGATACCAGACCATCCCACACTAAGTCCTTTTACATTAGGTACTTGCAACTAGCCACTCAGTGCTCATTTAGATTTTTTATTCCTTCCTTGGAACTGTTTCCTAGGGCTGCCACTAAATCATCATTATCAATATTGATTCATCTGCAAGTTATCTTGTAACAAGTTTGAAGAAACACATCAGAGAGGCAATTGAACTAAACATTCAGTATTAGTGATTTTATAGGCTCTTCCACTGTCTCCACAAACCTGCAAGTGTGCAACAGCAGTAGAATAAAGGCTGCAGGCTGCCCTGTTGCAAACACAAGACTGGTCTGCCAGCTCATGCTGGCAGTGGAGGGCAGATAGAATGTCCTTAAATACCCTCAGCTGAAAACTAATACTGGCTTCAGTTGTTCCCTGGAAACTCCCAGTTTGCATTAATATATATACATGGCATGCCATGTAGACTCTTGCTTGTGACTGTCATATAAAAATACCATAATCTATGATGTGCCAACAGCACTTTGTTAATTCATATGTGCATTAGTTCTTCGAATCAACAGACAAATTAACAATGCATGTACAGAAGACATGTTACAACACCATGCAGAGGTATTCATACTGATGTTATTGCTAGTATTTTTTTTTTTTTAAATGATACTTGCTACTGGATTTAAAGGTTTTTATTCCCAATTAGAGCGCAAAGTGATTATGACCAGTGTGAATTTTATAAATCTATGTACTGTATACCTCAGATCTCAGCGCTTGGACTAATTTGTTTAATTTTTTTTAAAGCATCCACAGACATCTGGAAAGGTGTCTGTGGATGCTTTTTTTCTGACAGTCTTTGCAGGACACATCATATTATGTGTCCTGCTCGTGCAGATGCCTGCAAAGCTACAGGACCAATTTGTAAATATTTGTCAATAAGCCGATACAGCTTGAACCTCCCCCCGAGAGAAAGCGGTGGAAATGATCTATTTTAAAGGCTGAAAGGGCTAAATGGTCTTCTTCTCCTGAGCTGGATGTCTGCCCCTCAGATCCTGGCGAGGAGGGAAACCTTTACCGCGGCCCACTAAACTCCCCCAAGTCTTCGGAAGGGCTGTACCCAGGATACACTGCTTGGCTCCAGTACCAGCCGAATCTCCAGAGAATAATCTACACTTTTTACTTTCTCTCGCTTTATAAAAATGTTTCACAGCCCTCGACAACACCTTACAAATAACTTTTAACATTACCACAACCCGGCGTACAATTCGGCCTTAATGAACAATTGAAATTTCAGCGTTTTGATTCGATTCTCCCGTTTTCCTGCTATTTCGTTCCGACACACCACATCGCGTCTGGCGGAAAGGGGAGCGGAGTTCAGCGCTTCTGAAGTTGAATTACTCCGCAGATCGAGTGTGTTTCCGGCGGATAAACACCACTGCCAAAATTCAAACGAGAAAAAAAAGAAACAAACAAACAAATACTCGCTCCTTCTGGAAAGCCCTAAAGTCACGTCCAGCCGCGTGTGCGAGCAGTCTGACGATTAGCGAGCCGCAGTTAAAAATTGCACAAATGCTGCATGTAGTTAAGCCAAAGCGCCGTCCGGTCCAACCGGACGCCAAAAAAAAAAAAAAAAAAAAAAAAAAAAACACACAACGGCGGCCGAGATAAGAAGCGTCAGGTTGAATGTGAAGGTTAGCTCGGGGAGCAGAACGTACGCCCACCGAGCGGTTATACCGTCAAACACACAGTTTGTGGAGAGCTTGTCATTGGCTCAGACCACTGACACAAATAACCACAACATGAAAACATACCGCATATGCAAGAAGATACTCGGATCCACCAAAAATCAACGGGAGTCCCGGCGTCTGTGCATTCCTCCCTCCGCTGGAAGCGCCGTTCGTCTCCGTGGGATAAACCGACCGACACACAGCGCCAGGGTTTAACCTGAAATGACCCGCGTTGGTGCGAATCAGGCGAGGGCTGCGCTCATGGGTATGCCTGGATGTGTGTGTGTGTGTGTTTATGCTAACGCTGCGTGCGGCTACGAGACTCTGGACGCAAAAAAAAAAAAAACTTCAACATGCAGCCGAGAACTAAGCGTTTAAAGGCGGATCACCAAGTTGCACCGCAGCAGACTGATCGCTCCTGGGAATCCAGAGCCGAGCTGTGGGGCAGGAACCTAGAGAAATAAGCCTCGCCCTAATTACTAACTACCAAGTTTTTGGTTTTGTTTTTTTTTTTTCCCCCTTTCTTTTCTGATGGCGGTTGGTTGTTTTTACAGTAGGCCTGGTGCATGCCGACAAGGCAGGAAACACATTGCTCCAGAATTATTATTATTATTATTATTATTATTATTGTTGTTGTTGTTGTTATTATTTATTTATCTATCTGATTGCCATAGTATATATCTGATTCCCCTTTAAGTAGAAAGTATCTATCTGTCTGTCTGCCCTTAGTCATATTCACATCATTCAACTGTGCGTGTTTGTCCTTGGTCCTTTCAACCACCTTTGGTCAGCATTTGTAAACAGATATTGTGCAATATGTCTTTGTGCTTGGCTTTTAGTACTGCAACATATTTCATGAACTTTGCATCATTATAAATATCGCTCATTGATCTCCTTGAGGAGTATTGGTTTGTCCCATGTGTCTACTCCGGCAAAATCTTGCAAGTAAATTATTAGTGTACGGTTTCAAAGTCTTGCAGCAGTGATATTTGCATGTCCTTATAACACATACAGTACACTGGCTAGCACTGATCCCTTGGTGTGGGCCTGTTCACTTATATTATATCACCTTTGCTTTCTTCTGTTGGCTTGGACGTTTTCCAAGTGTGTAAAAGGGTGTAGTTTAGCTGCTCCTTTTTCCACTGCAGAAGCGGATGTTTGAGCTATAAGTGCAAATATTACAGACACCTATTGTAGATTTTCTTCCATAATAAGAACTTTTAGTTCCAATAGACAAATTATTTTAAATAAAAACTGTTGTTTGGTTTAATATAGCTAAGGCCATTGCAATTTCGCAATATCCTTCTGTTTACATTATATCCACAGCACTCTTAGCGTGAGTTCATAATAAAACCTGCTCTGTCCCTGTTTCTCCTTGACTATTTTGATGGTGTGCAAGAGCACTTCATTCGTAAGAGAAAAATGCTGAGTTTAGAATATAGAATGCAGTGCAGAACACGATGGTGTGCCATGTTTAAAATTTAAACATGATGTTACTGTTAGCTTGCTTTCCCTCCTAGTTCCTCCCTGTCAATGTAAAATCGATGCTCAGAAGAAGCCCCTGTTCTTTGATTCTCAGGGACTAACACCAAAGCTTGTGCATTCAGTGGATGTTTTTTAGTAGCGGACATGTTTTCTGCTGTCAAATTGCATCACAGCTAACCAGCAAAATATCTAAACCCAATATCTAATTCATAGCTCACAATAATATGGTAACAACAGCTGTTTTCAGATAAATGGCATGTAGAAATTATATATATATATATATTAAACTGGATTTTTTTGAAGAACAAGAAGAACACAAGCATGACAGAAGCATGTCACTGAGGCATGCCAATCCAGAACTGTATGTGTGAACCCTGTGACATATTGTATGCAGGAAAAAATGCAGAACCTGTTTGCATAAAGTGTGCTTGCCTTTGAAAAGTACATTGTGTTGCTGATGTAGTGATTATAGAAAATACACTAAGGTCTTATAGCAGGATCAGGGTCAAGTTCATCTTGAATTATTTGCATATTGTTCATGTTGTAGTTTCAGATTTTTCTGCAGGGCAGTAAATTATGAGTTAACTTCCACTTTAGCAACTTTCCATCCTTTACTTAAGTTAAACTAATATATGTTTTCATACGAACAGTCTCATGCTCCATAATGTGTCTACTTTGTGTATAAATCACGTCTGGTCGGGTTCTTAATTAATTCTGTGAAACGGTCTCTTTGTGATGTCAAAACAAAGCAGTCACCGCCCTCTGCAAACCTCCAAGTCCAGCCCAAGGAGACACACCATCTGTGCAGGATTTGGTTTCGCCAAGCATTTAACTAAAATCTGCTGAATCTCCTGAAAAGGAGCTGTAAAACTACAATGAGATGGTTTCTGGTTCTTACAATCCCAAATATATTTTGTTATTAAATATCAAAACTTGAAATATACAAGAACTGTGTTTGTGTAAAATCTGAGAACCTTATTAGTGAATGTGATATTTGAAAGGCTTGATGAAATCACAAAGAACCACTAAAAAACTCTAACTCCAAGGAGGTTTGTAGGCTCTCTCAGCTTTTTTTGGTTAGACAACACATTTAGTCTTTTACTTAGTCTCACTGCTGTCAAAAGCACCGCTTCTAGTTGCAACAATCCAAAATGTTCTAATAACTTCACTGTCGAGTATGTGCTGAGCTGAATAAAGATAAATATATCTGTGCATGCAATTCTCAGGAGATTGATGATGCAATAAGTGCAATAAGTTTTTTCCCCTTCTTTTTATTTGCTGATTTACAGATTTACAGTAGTGGACGTAATAAGATATCAGTGTTTCAGATTTAGCCAAAAAGCTAATTTCCCCTTGTAATTGCTGGATACATGAAATAGTTGTGTTATATTATCATTTCACACACTTTCTAATTCTGTTCAGATTATTTCAGCCACATGAGTGATGTGGCATTTACATTGGAAATGTGTAGTCATTGTCATGACGTCTTACGTTTGTTGAATCCTAATTAAAAAAAATTGAAAAAGTAATTGCCCCCTTGTTAAATGATAAGGTAACTGTGATTAATCATATTATTGTGAAAAGCTGAGTTCAATTTCATAGCCACACCAAGGCCTGATTGCTGCCAGACCTTTCAAATCAAGAGATCACTTAAAAAGAGCCTGTCTGACAAGGTGAATAGGCCATATTGAACTGAAGAGAGCATGCCGTGATCCAAAGAAATTTAGGAGCAGATAAGAAAAGTAATTGACATGTCTCAGTCTGGAAAAGGTTACAAAGCCATTTCTAAATCTTTGGGACTCCAGCGAACCACGGTGAGAGCCATTATCCACAAATAAAGAAAGCATGGTATGGTGGTGAACCTTCCCAGGAGTGGCTGGCCTACAAAAATTACCCCTAGAGCCCAGCGACAACTGAGCCAAGAGGTCCTAAAGGAACCCAGAACAACATCTAAACAACTTCAGACCTTACTTGCCTCAGTAAGGCTCAGTGTTTATGACTCAACCATAAGAAAGAGATTAGGCAAAAATGGCATGCATGTTCCAAGGTGAAAATCACTGCTGACATAAAGGCTTGTCCTCACTTTTGCCAAAAAACATCTTGATGATCCCCAAAGCTTTTGGGAAAATATTCTGCAGACTGATGAAAGTTGAAAAAGTTGAACTTTTTGGAAAGGGTGCATCCCGTTACATCTGGTGTAAAATTAACACAGCATTCAATTTAAAAAGAACATCATGCCAACAGTGAAACATGGTGGTGGTGTCATGGTTTGGGGCTGCTTTGCTGATTCAGGGGCTGGATGACTTGCTGTGATTGAAGAAACCATGAACTCTGCTCTCTCCCAACAAATCCTGAAGGAGCATGTCCAGCTATCAGTTTGTGACCTCAAGCTGAAGTGCACTTGGGTTCTGTAGCAGGACAATGGTCCAAAGCACACCAGCAAGTCCACTTCTGAATGGCTTAAAAAATAAATTTAGGGTTGTGGAGAGTGTTAATCAAAGTCCAGACCTGAACCCAATTGAGATTCTGTGGCATGACCTTTAAAAGGCGGTTCATGCTTGGAAACCCTCCAATGTGGCTGATTTAAAACAATTATGCAAAGAAGAGTGGGTAAAAATTCCTCCACAGCCATGTGAAAGACTAATTGCCAGTTATTGCAAACGCTTGAATGCAGTTGTTGCTGCTGAGGGTGGTTCAACCAGTTTAGGGGGCAATGACTTTTTCACGTGAGCCATGTAGGTTCACATGGCTCTGCATTTTTGTGTTTACTTGTGAGTTATATTATAAACTAGTCTTTAAGTTTGTTTGATCTGAAATGGCTAGGAGTGACAAAGGTAGGGAAAAAAAATCAAGAAATCGGTAAGGGGGCAAATACTTTTTGACAGCACTGTGTCCCCTATCCTTTGCTTTGGTCCAAGCAGGAGGTTAGTCCTTGGATTTATGTGAAATCTCTCTAACCTCTAAATCTGTCATGAATTTGTAGCCGATATCCATTGGATTTAGTTTGACCAGGTTGCATTAAAATTTATCAGCTGGAATAACTCTAAAGGTAGTCTTGCATGTATTTTGTATAGATATCCACTGTCCCCAGAGATAAAGGTAAATATCAGAATCAAAATATTGGATGCATTACCATCCAGTTTGGTGCTGTCATTCTATCTTTTCATCTACAGACCTGGCAAGAGACCATCTCTTGTTCCCTTTGAATGTTTTGAAGATGTGTGGTTGCTGAAGAGACATTTTATGGAATAAATTACATGTTACTTCTAATTGTTCCTGCTTCAATTTAGCAACCCTATAATGTCCAGTGTTTCCTCTAGGATTTTTTTTTTTTCCCAGCAGCGTGGGCAGCCTCTCCGGGGGGCTGTAGTGGAGTAAACAAATTACACTTGACTGCAGTTTTAACTTTTGCAAACTATTTATTGGCTGGCCAGGTGAAAATGGCTTTTTCCCTTACAATCTATACATCTCAGCCATATACAATGTCAGATAAAGGCTGAGTGTAAAATAATAAAACAATAAAATTAAATTCATTGTTAAAATTATTGTTTTAACAGCTAGCTGTAGAATCAGTGGCAAAGTTTGCATCCAGGCTCAGAACACTGAATTTTTCCTGGCTTTTTCTAAAAGACTTCTGAGGGTCTGCTATAGGGAAATTCTCCCAGAGGTGGCCCGTTGATGCTTAGCAGCATGCATGTTGGAAGGTGATCCCCAATTCATCTGAAAATACAGTCAGCAGTTAATACATCATGGTGTGTAGATATTGGTTTAATGGTATCAATTAGTTGACCCATTTTAGCAGTACTGAGTTGGCACTGGGCCCAATTAACTTAAGCTACCGGTACGTTATGTAACGTTAGCTGGCCATCAATACTTTGTGAATGTCTATTTAACTTGGAAAATCTATGATGAGTTATCTTAAGCTAATAAGTCTACCTTTTCTCCGATAAGTCGCTGCCCTATTTTCCAGGACGGCACTCCTCTGACTCTGACCTGGTGCCTGATGTGATGTCACTTTCAAGGCCATGCTCTCACAAGTAATTAACATAAACTCCAATCGTCAGGAGATTGATGATGAATGATGAATAGTGCTTCATTGTGTTACGCCTCCAAAATTCATTACATGTTTCTCACAAGAACAATGCAAACACATCATATGGTCTCTCCAGTACTGTGGACACACCTTACTCCTTCCTACAGATTTTCCAAAAAGCCTTGCTTTGATTTCACCTATTGGTCATGGTCAAAGAGTTTCACTGACTGATACTACATGTATCAGTTCTTTTAGGGGCAGTTTTGTGGAACAACATTGAAGGACTATATGTTTACATCCACTCTAACACTTGTATACTACACTTACAATATTGCATTCTCAGTAGACAGTTCTTGAAGTGCGGTAAAAACCATTTAGTTGATTCATGTGAATAAATCCATCACTAGTTCCCATGGACAGGCTTAGGAGCATTTCAGGTTGAGGACACCGGCAATTTATGAATCAATTATAGTTAGTTAAACAAATATCTCTCATCATGGAGGGTCAGTGAGCTACATATAAATTCCTTTCTGTGTTTTGTCTTGTTCATGACTCAAAAGCCCTAAACAATCAAAAAGTATCAAAGGTGAAATTATTAATCAAATAATTCAATGCTAGTTTAGTGCATCAATATAGAGAAGTCCCCCAGAAAACCTTGATTGCAGGTTTTGTCAGTTGTCCCTTGATGCAAAGATACTGGTTGTCTGAATGTCTGTTTCCTTTGTGGGCCTTTTAAATATAGTTTGTAAGAGTAACCATCCACAGGGAAATTAGTACAGAGACCTTGGCAGGAAAACCAAAGATCCCTCATCATGTTTGGTCTCAACAAACAGACCTGTGGAGTACAAGAACGTTGCAGTGATCATTGTTCCAATTCCCATATTTTAGAATTGTGAGACATCTGTTCCTTTTTTGTAACCAAGCAAGTGTCTTGCAAACACTGCACAACTACCAAAGAAAAGGCTCAGTGCCAGTTCTCTGATTGGCTTACCAACCTGTTATCAGTAGAGATCCAAGATAGGAGATGTAAAACTGTTGTGTAGCACCACATTATGTAGTAATGGTGCATTGCGTAACATTGTAATAAATGTTCACCGAATTTTGTAATCTGCTATATTTTGTAATAAAAATCTTGAATGCATTTTGGAATCACTTTTTTTAAGAGAACATAATAATTTGGTGCATTATGTAACAAACCATTGAACCTGATGCCTTAATTGTCAGACCAGAGGCAAACAGCTTTAGAGAGGACATTAGAGAATTGCTTTAATAAAATGTCCAGGTTCGGTACACAGGTAGGCAGTCAGCTCAGACGCAAGGCTTAAGAGGACCCAAGAGAAGCAAAACTGCTCGGAGCACTGGGAAAACAAGCACGAGGAAAAACACAGGAAAGCTACTCACCAGGGACGCAGACTATCTGACAAAGACATTTGGAATGAGACCAACGTCCATCCTCTTTCGTTGGTCGCGTATTTATGCGTTTCTAAAAAAGAAGTCAGCAAGGTGATAGGCTTACAGAACAGTACAGTAACGCTAATGTCATCAATCATCAATCGTGAGTGTGTAAGTCTTCTTCTAAACGTCTAAATGAATTGAAAGTGTATAGATTCAGTAAACTTTAGCGGCTGGAGTGATGTGTTTTTTAAGTGCCGAATTTAATTACCGTGCAAACTTTAACTGGACCTATTTGCTATGTAACAAGCTCTTTGACATGATGAATCCAATTACTTAGCTAACATTAGCTGGTGCCACCTGCTATTTGCTTTTTAACATGATAAATTATGTTACTTGGCAATCATTAGCTGGCAATATATGTTATATATTTAACTTGCTTGACACTTACTCTCACACTATATATATCAATTTGCAGACAATGGCGAGAAAGTCTACAGACATCTCTTCTTATTTTAAGAAGAAAGTTAGTGCGGGAGAGAGAGCAGCATCGTGGGTGCAGAGCAGCAGCAGAGGGGAGCATTATCCAGGCCCATTTAATGCTTAAGTTCTTTTTTATTGTCATTAAATTACACAAATATATACAACAGCCCTCAAGAAGTACATTCATACAGACCCCACACCCACCCCAGTCCATCATCCCGTCCGCATATACAAAAGAAAATAAATAAATATATAAATCCCACAATAAGCAAAATTAAAAAACAATAACAACAAAACAAAAATGTTTGTGCTAGTACACGAGCAGTGACAGATTAAGTAAATTCACAAATCAGATTGTTCCAGCTGAGTACACTGGTTTCCAAACGTTACAAAATAGGTGACTACGGTTGTATCTTCCCAGTGTTATTTTTTCCAAAGGAAGGAGTTGTAATATAGAATTCAAAAACATGTCAACAGGCTACTTTTATTCAAGTACTGGGGATATCAAACATTCTTTAAGTTGAATTATCCTCGTGTCTCCACCCGTCAATTACCACTACTACTGCTTTGATGAATAGGCAAGTGGACAGAAATACATTTCATGATACCAGACTTTCTAGCGCAATCCTTCCATGCAGATAAAGTGTTAACAACAGTAAAATATTTATATATATATATATAATATATATAAATTGCATAAGTCTGAATTAATCTCATTTGTAAGAGGAATGTAATTAATTTAGTCAGGAGGAGGACGCAGAGGAACAAGCAGAGGCAGAGCATGATGAGAATACACAAGCACAGACAGGATCAGTAAGAGAGCACAGTGAAGATGAAGAACATCAGAGAGCAGCAGACCAGGAAAAGGAGGAAACTATGGTTGCAGAGGCATGGCAGGACTCAGCCAAAGCAGGTGTTCGACCTATTGCTGGACCACCAGTTGAAGTGATGACTGTAACGAAATTAATCACCAGGCCAAACAGTAATATCACTGGTAACATCATTTGGATAAATATATGATTAAAGCGTGTTTACATTAAGTTACAAGCCCTGATATAATCACTTCTTCTATATGTGTATTGGCAGTTTGAATAGAATTGTGTATAGGCTATTTTTACAGCTGCTATTGATAAAAAAAAATTTTACAATATATTTATTGTTTTGGACATAAAAAAAAATGCAGTTACTGGAAAAGTAACAATGTGAACTTCCCTCCTCCACCCACCCTCGACAGTGTACACATTCAAGGAAAGAAAGAACAAGAAAAATAGAGCAAATAAATAAGTAAATAAACAAATAAATAAGTAAATAAACAAATAAGTAAAAACCCAAACACATACAAGACAAAACAAAAAAGGTAGAAATGAGAATAACCTACAAAATCAATAGTGGTCCTGTTTAGTTATACGAGGCATGTCAGCTTCCACAAGTGCTGTCAATCAAATTAATTCATTAACTTCCAGAAACTGTATAAAAATATACCCATATCTCTGTGAACTTATCTAGTTTCCCTTTGGCAACATAAGTTAATTTCTCTAGGGTCAAGCATGATGCCATTTCTCGTAACCACATTTCAGGTGTAGGGCTGTCCATACTTTTCCACCTCAATGTGATCACTCTCCGAGCCTTAAGCAAGGTTGGATCAATCATGGGTGCAATCTTGCAGCCTGGTGCAAAGTGCTCAGGATAAATACCTAATAAACAGAGCTTTTGCCTCAAGTGGAACCACCATATTAGCCATATGTGAAATCGTGTAGGTTACATCTTTCCAAAATGACATTATTATGTCATTTATGACATTATTCCTACACTTAGTTCAGCTGTCATGGATGTTGGGGTTGTGTCTATGCAGTTTTACTGGTGCCACAAACTGTCATGCCCTCTGCCTCCTAGTCTTCTCCTCCTCCCTGCAGGTTGCAGGTCACGGATTGATGATCATCCTCAACCTGCTTAAGCTCCTTGCTCTAGTCAGTCAACGCTGGATTGTTGACCCTGCTGCAGTTAGCCTGTCTCCAGCTCTTGAAAAGATGGGTATTGTTTATCTGTTCAGTCTGTCAAATTACCAGTCATCTCTAACCTGTTTTCTCCGCTGCCCAGGACCACCTGCAACCTTCAACCAGCCTCCAGCCTCCTGCACTCCTGTTTGGCCCTGCCTGCCTGCCACACTACCCCAACCATCACCTGCCCTTCATCTGGCCCGCACTACTCCCCCTAATAAAACTCCTTATACCCATCAACCGCCTTCTGTCTCTGCCTTAGAGTCCGCAACGCAAACGTTCTGGATAGCCACTTGTATAAGTTTTAGTGCTGTGTTTATAGTCCTTGTTTGTGCCTTTAAGCAAGCATTTCCCATTAATTTTCTGTAATGTCTATTTCTAAGTCATTTCTCCATGCATTGAGTCTACAGTGGGAATTGTCCTTTGATTTGGATCATAACACCATACAATACTGACAGCTAACCTTGAGCATCCCCATTACTTGCAGTAAACTTCTCTATAGCTGATATGAAAGGTCAATCCAGGGAAAGGGTTTGTGATTTTTATGAAGCTGATTTATTGGTATATCATATTTACAGACCAGTTGATTCCCGTCTATGTACAGGTCATTTGTTTGACATAAACCTCCATTGCCCCATTGTTTAAATCCACCATCCACTCTACCTGGTACAAAATTATTGTTACCCCATATTTTGGAGAACTGGGAGAGAAGCATGTGCCTCATGCTAAACAGAGAAAGTATTTTTAACAAATAGGTTTTTTGTCTGTTTCTTAAGTTTTTTGTTTTTTTTTTTACATTAGTAGAATACATATATGACTGAATAGTTAGGACTGATGTTGTAGTACATTCAGTAATTAGCCATGCTGGAGGATGGAAGCAGAGAAATAAAACATTATGTACACAGCTGTGGTGCCCAGTAATACCATTGTAAATTAGGGACTTGAAGTACAACGCCATCATAGGGAAGATACAATAGGGAGAGCTGCAGTCTTGGACACCTCTTACTTCATATAAAATTTGAGAACAGCTTTCTGAGTTTACAAAGAAAGGATTGTGAAAGTGGGAGAGGGATAGATTGAAATAAATGAAGGAACTTCGGCAAAATTTATATTTTAAGAATATTAATGCAGCCTAACATGGAGATGGGCATAGGCATCCATCTGTTCAGAGATTCAGTAACAGACTGTACTAAAGGATCATAGTTAGAGGCAGCAATATTTTCAATTTCTGGAACAATATTGACCCCCAAGTATGTAAAACCCTTTTGAGAAGCTGAGAAAGGTGTGGTAATCTGTGGGCTTTGTCCCTCATTCTTACTCAAAAATATAATAGTGGATTTAGAGTTATTAACCTTATATCCAGAGAATATCCCAAACGATTGTATTAGATTCGCTGGTGTTGGTATAGATAATGCCAGATTGGACAAATAAATAATAATATAATTTGCAAAAAGTGAAATTCAGTTTCCAACCCAACCCTATTTCCAACCCAAGAATTCTTGGATGCTGCCGAATGGCCAGGGCTAATGGCTCAATAGCAAACAAAAACAACAGTGGAGATGGGGGAAGCCTTTTTGCGTGCCTCTGTGTAATTTGAATGGTTGGGATATCTGATTGTTTGTCAATATGTCAGCTGTTGGATTTGTATATGGAAGCTTCAACCATTTAACATAACTGTCACCCAGTCCAAATCTTGCCAGGATCTCCATCAGGTATTTCCATTCAATCCTGTCAAAGGCCTTTCCAGCATCCAGCGACAGTTTTGCAGTATCTTTAGCCCCACGCTTTTCATATATTTAATACTCTGCATATATTCTGAAATGCTTGGCATCCTAGAGCAAATCCAATCCAGTCATCAGGGATCAGAGATGAAACATACTTTTCTAGCCTCCTTGCTAGGGCTTTACAGAGTATTTTTGTGTCGCAACACGTAAGAGATAGAGGATGATGAGATCTCCTTTCTATAGGTGGTTTGCCTGGCTTTGGGATCAGGGTGATTAGCGCAGTTCATACGGATAAGGGTAGCATTCCTGTCTCATATGCTTCCTCAAACATTTTTAGCAGAAGGGGGATCAATTTGTCTGTGAACAATTTGTAGATTTCTATCTGTTATTGATAATTACTATGGAACTAGGCCAACTATTTTGTTATTTATAACACTAATAACCAAAAACATGCAGCAACAGGCACATGAAACAATTGAAATGTGACGCCTGATAAAGCAGGGATATAGGGATACAAGATACAAGGGATAATCATCTCATCAGTTTGGACGGCATTACTTTGGCCTCCAGCTCCACTGTAAGAAACCTTGGAGTAATTTTTGACCAGGACATGTCCTTTGTCCCTCACATAAAACAAGTTAGTCGGGCAGCTTTCTTCCACCTGAGAAACATTAGGAAAATCAGAAACATCCTTTCTCAGGATGATGCAGAAAAACTAGTCCATGCATTTGTAACTTCTAGGCTGGACTACTGTAACTCATTACTATCTGGATGTCCAAACAAATCTCTAAAAGGCCTTCAGTTAATTCAGAACGCTGCTGCACGAATATTAACAGGAACTAGGAAAAGAGATCATATATCTCCCGTGTTAGCTGCTCTTCATTGGCTGCCAGTAAAATATAGAGTAGAATTCAAAATCCTTCTTTTAACGTATAAAGCTCTTAATGGCCAAGCTCCATCGTATCTCAGAGAGCTCATAGTTCCTTACTGTCCTAGCAGGCCACTCCGCTCTCTAGATGGAGGTTTACTTGTGGTTCCTAGAGTCTCCAAGAGTAAATCTGGAGGCAGATCGTTCAGTTATCAGGCTCCTCTTCTATGGAACCAACTCCCAGCATCGGTCCGGGGGGCGGACTCTTTAGTAACTTTCAAGACCAGGCTTAAAACTTTCCTGTATGACAGAGCGTACAGTTAAAAAGTCCTCTACTCTTTAGGTATGCTGCTATAGGCCTAGGCTGCTGGGGGAAGGACTGAGCTTCTCTCTCTCTCTCTCTCTCTCTCTCTCTCTCTCTCTCTCTCTCTCGCTCTCTGTCTCTCCCTGTCACCCTCTCTCCCTCTTTCTCTCTAACTCCCTCCTTGCATGCGCTGATAAAAACCATCCTTCTTAAAAAAAAAAACAACAAAAAAAAACCAAAACAGTTTCACCCAGTTCTAAGCATTTATACTGCATTTACTAACCATGTTCTGCCAAAGTCTCTGTCTCTCCCAGTTCCTCTCCTCTCTCTCCCTGTCCTCATCCTGCAGGTGGTGACTCATCTCCATCCCATGTTCCTGCAACACCTGCTGGTCCCATATAGCATAAATTCTGTATTACAGCTCAACTCCATGAACTTCATGCAACAACATGTTCCTGCCTACACCCCCACCCTCCAATGCCTGCCTGCCTGTCTCTCTCTCTCTCTCTCAACCCAACCGGTCGAGGCAGATGGCCGCCCCCCCTGAGCCTGGTTCTGCTCGAGGTTTCTGCCTCTTAAAGGAAGTTTTTCCTTGCCACTGTTGCCAATTGCTTGCTCATCGGGGGATCTGTTGGGTCTCTTTAAATAAATTTATAAAGAGTTTGGTCTAGACCTGCTCTATATGTAAAGTGCCTTGATGTAACTTTGTTATGATTTGGCGCTATACAAATAAATCTGATTTGATTTGATTTGATTTGACAAGTATTTCTGTACTTGAGCACTGTATTTCAGTTTGTATGCCAGTGAGCCATAACAATAACATCAACAAATGTACATGTAATGCATTTTTAGGTTTTTAATTTCGGGGTATATTATATGTAACATATTTTAGTGTACATATAAAGATGCAGCAACAGTCCAATAAATCAAAGCCGTATTGAAGATAATTGGGGACAAAACTTGGCTTGTTCCTAGTAACAACATAATTGTAATGGAGACCAGGGGTTCCATGACTTAAGAGAGTAATTGATTGTTGTATTTATGGATACAAAAAACACAGTGAAATAATAGGCACACACATGTTAGTGGTGAGATTTATTGAAGATATTTGCTGTGTTATGTGGAAGTTCCAGGTGGGGGTGCCTGGGAAGCACAGGACTGGCCATCCTGCCTGTGTAAAATGAAAACCCCAGTGTTAGTCATGAAAAATGTCTGGAGGCGTCAGATGAAACCAAAATAGAACTTTTTGGTAAAAACTCAACTCGTATTTGGAGGAAGAAGAATGCTGAGTTGCATCCAAAGAACACCATACCTACTGTGAAGTATGGGTGTGGAAACATCATGCTTTAGGGCTGTTTTTCTGCAAAGAGGACAGGACAACTGATCTATGTTAAGGGAAGAATGAACGGGGCCATGTATTGTGCGATTTTAAGCTAAAACCTCCTTCCATCAGGGAGAGCATTGAAGATGGGACGTGGCTGGGTCTTCCAGCATGACAATAATCCCAAACACACCACTTGGGCAATGAAGGAGTGGCTCCGTAGAAAGCATTTCAAGGTCCTGTAGTGGCGTAGCCAGTCTCCAGACCTCAACCCCATAGAAAATTTGTAGAGGGAGTTGAAAGTTTGTGTTGCCCAGCAACAGCCCCAAAACATCACTGCTCTAGAGGAGATCTGTATGGAGGAATGGGCGAAATTACCAGCTACAGTGTGTGCAAACCTGGTGAAGACTTACATTTGACCTCTGTCATTGCCAACAAAGGGTATGTTACAAAGTATTGAGTTTTGTTATACTTACTTTTGTTATTGACCAAATACTTATTTTTCACCATAATTTACAAATACATTTTTTAAAAATCCTACAATGTGATTTCCTGGATTTTTTTTTCTCATTTTGTCTCTCATAGTTGAGGTGTACCTATGATGAAAATTACAGACCTCTCATCTTTCCAAGTGGGAGAACTTGCACAATCAGTGGCTGACTAAATACTTTTTTGCCCCGCTGTACACTAGAAAGAAATGCATACAGAAATACAAAATGCAGATGCAGGTGAACTAAATATTTTTTGTGATGTTTTAATACAAATTGTGAGTTGTGGACACAAACATTTAGAGAGATTTAGAGAATACATTTTGAGAATACAAGGCAGCACGGCGGCGTAATGTGTACTTGCACTCGTCAGCACTCATGCACCTGAATTCTGTAGTAGTTGAAATGCTATTTTTGGTAGAGAGCAGAGCATTACAGTAATCCAAACGACAAGAAATAAAAGCATGCATCAGCACCTCCGTTTTGGCGAGAAAGAGAAATGGGTGGACTCTGGCTATGCTTTTAAGATGGGAAAATCCTGTTTTTGTTATATTTCTGATATGTGGAATAAAGTCAGAGCAGCACGATGACGCAGTGGTTAGCACTGTCGCCCCACAATAAGACGGTTGCGGGTTCGCTTCCCGGCCTGGGTCCTTTCTGTGCGGGGTTTGCATGTTCTCCTCGTGTCTGCGTGGGCCTCCTCTGGGTATGCCGTCCACTGTCCTTGCTGTGATTGCATGATTGACTTGACCAAGAGCCTGTCATCTTCTACATCTTCATCATGTCAGTGACCACCATCTTCTTTCTCTCCTTAGCAGATGCTTTTGACCACAGCTTCTGAGCCAAGCCCATGTCCTGTCCGCTGGGTTCTTTCCACAAGTTCCTGGTGCTTCAGCCTGGATATGACGTTGTTTACACAGCCTTCCACGCTCTTCCCATCTGAACCCTGACCCCAGCATTCCTGATCATTTGACTGCCTCAGTCCAAGCACCAGCCCGGTCTTCTCCAACTTGTACCCAAGACAGATGCTCTTTAAGGGTAGTTGCATTGCAATTTCTCCAAACAAAACAGCATCCAAAAGGCATCCCGACAGTCCAAGCCACTTTCTAATGTAGTTGTTGGCTGTGGCATCCAGCTTGTGACTGTTGTTGATGTCATCCCATTCATCTTCAGTGGCCACCAATGAGGCACCTTTCCCACCACCAATGAGGCGCTGAGTGCAGGCCTCTCCACTCCACAGTGTCAGCGCTGTCAGCAGGGTGAGGACAGCCAATGTGCTGCTCCCTTTGGGGGCACTTTGGCTATGGATGGCCGACTGGCTGGCTGGCTGGCTGCCTGGCTAACTGGGGATGGAGGATTTGATGGAGGAGTCAAACTCTCAGCCTTGTTCCCTCCCTTCCTCCCTCCCTGCCTGCATGGCTGGCTGGCTAGGGCTTGCTGGATAGCTTGGGATGGAGCAATGATGAAGGAGGCATATTTTTCTCTCTGCAGACCTCTTCCCTGCAGGCCTCAGTGCATTGGGTGTCAGCAGTGTGAGTACAGCCAATGCACACTTCCCTTTGGGGAGACTTTGGCTGGGGATGGAGCAGTGATGGAGGAGCCACACTCCGAGCCTCCTGCACTCCCTGCGTCACTCCCTGCCTAGCTAGCTGGGGATGGACCAGTGATGGAGGAGGCACCTTTCTCTCTCTGCAGGCCTCTTCCCTGGGCACAGCGCATTGGCTGTCAGCAGTGTGAGGACAGTCAATGGGCTCTTCCCTTTGGGGAGACTTTAGCTCGCTGGCTGGCTAGCTGGGGATGGAGCAGTGATGGAGGAACCACACTCCCTCCCTGCCTGCCTTGCGGGCAAGGGAGCAGTGATGGAGGAGCCTTTGTCTCTCTGCAGGCCTCTTCACTGGTCGCAGCGCATTGGCTGTCAGCAGGGTGAGGACAGCCCATGTGCACGTCAGTTTGCGGACACTTTGTGATCCCCCCACCCACCACCAAACAGGCACATTTCTCACATGTCTGCAGGGCTCTCCACTAGGCACATTCAGAGCCAAACTTTGGCTAAAGGGAAGAGTGCAGGCCTCTTGTTTATAAAGGTTAGACTCTAATCTGGGTTTTGCCTGCCACATAGTTTTCACGTCTTGTCCTCTGTTCTCAGTTCTGCTTCTTCTGCTTAAATAAATAGCCATTTCTGCTTCCCTGAGACAAATTTAAGGAACTGCCATTTGTCTTTTTGTGTTTTATTATAACCAGCTCCCATGATAAAAACCTTCTCAGCAACAGAAACGTTAAAAAGATTAAAAACCAATGTTAGAGCTCAGAAGATCTCCATGAGACAACAGGCTCATCTGACATTTACTCTTAACAGCTGGATTAGGACCAGACATAAAACCATTTGTGGAAGCAGCACTGTGTGAAGTTTTCAAGTTTTTTCCAGTTTCTTACCCAGTCTCCATCTCCACACTGTGGAGGGCCTGTCACACAGTCTGACCTTGTAGATGCTTTTCATACAGTTTGTACATAGCCTTCTTTTGTCCTCTTTGTGCAGAGTCAGTTTCTGTGGTTTGTTGACCATCAGGAGGGGGCTGGTCAGGTCTCCCAGCCCTGGGCTCAGGAAGATTTCTGGGTAGGGATCCGCAGCTATGGGCTCTCGCCCCCCCGATGTACTCCATGAGGAGTCTTTTCTCTTCACCAGTGGCACCAAAGCAGATTTCAATCCCAGCAGAGAGCCCAGGGTCTCGGCATCATTCAGCACCAGCCCCACTGCATCCACCAGCTGTTCCAGGGTCAGGATCTTTGACTGGAGCAGCACACCCTTCAGACCAGGTGATGTGCTGCAATTTGGATGCTGTCTGGTCCTGTTGTTCAGGTTCATTCAGAAGCCAGTGCAGAGAGAGAAAAAACATCAATCCATCCATCCATCTTCTACCGCGTTTCCATTTCTGGGTCACGGGGCTGCTGGAACCAATCCCAGGCAACATTCTGGATGAGAGGTAGGATGCACTCTGGACTGGCCGCCAGTCCATCACAGGGTCCATCACAACACACAGACAAACAGAAGAGAAGAAGAAGAAAGCCTTTATTTTATTTATTTTATTGTCATTGTTACACACTCTGAGAGAATCACAGACACATACAATTGCACACACAATAAAAATGTTTCTCAATTTACACTCTGAAATAGACATGTACAGAAAAGGCACAGGGCCCCACACCATGCACATGCTGCCCCCCACCAGACAGTGCCTCTTGGAGCAATTTGGGGGAGAACGATACTTTGCTCAAGAGCACCTTGGCAGTGCCCGAGAGGTGCCAGTCCACACTTTGGCTGGGCTGGGATGTGAACTCAGGTCCCAACCCACTGAGCTGCTGCCGTCCCCAACAGACACAAACAACCACTCATACTCTCATTCAGACCTACGAACAATTTAGAATCACCAGTTAACCTAAACATGCATGTGCATACATGGTGGCAGATACAAGGAGTCAGGGAGAACATGCAAACTCTGCACAGAAAGGACCCAGGCCGGGAACTGAACCGGCAATCTTTTTACTCTGGGGCGACAGCACTAACGCCTATGCTGCCGTGCTGTGAGAAAAAACATTCCAAGACTTAAAAATACTATGATAAAATGGAGGGAACTCACTAGAAACTTTTGGTCTGTTAAAAATATAGATCTTTATCCAACCCCACTTGGGGACCCCAAAGTTGCACGCCTAAAGATGCAGCTAGCCACATCCCTCCACATCAGATCTGCCAGACCTGTATTTTGGTACAAACTGAAGCCTAAAAGTCACAGTCCGGCTAGCCCGGTGGATGAGGCCCTGTCACCCCTATTCTCTGGCTACAAACAGTACCACCTGTGGCATCCAGTGTAGACCATCCCAAAAGAATTCCACCTTTTTCTTCTGTATATCTGCTAATAAAATTGGGGGAAGATTTACACAGGTTAGCAGTTGTGCTGCAGGTGGGATGCTACCAAGTTATTTAAAACCAGAACTCTACCTCTCATGGACATCTAAGGGAGCAGTCACTTCCGTTTTTGCCTCTATTTTCTCTGTCACGGTCTCCCAGTTTTTCTCCACGACATTTTGTTTCCTTTAATATATTTCCAAGAACTTAAAACCATCTTTGATCCATTTGAGATCTTGGGAGAAAACTGGGAGACTGCCACACCAATCACCAACAGCAAGGGCTTCACTTTTTTTCCAGTTCACATTTGCTGTTGATGTTATGTTAAAATCATTCACAATATCAGCTAAAAGGTCTGCACTTCCCTTCTTTCTCAATAAAAACGATCATCAGCATCATCAGCATAAGTGATAAAACCATGCTTCCATTACAACCAGGTAAAACCAAACCTTGAAGGTCTGGAGTATAACTTGTTGAGAGAAAGCTCTTTTTTTTACTTTGAGGCTTTCAGTACAGCCTCAATTTTCTGTGGACTCAAGTTCCATTATGTCGGTTTCCAGAACCCTCATAGATCTGGTGATGTCTCGGATGGCATTAAGAGTGTGCTGCTGAGTCTGCCCCCCAGACCAAAACTGGAAGATGGATCCATAGAAGAGGAGCCTGATAACTGAAAGATCTGCCTCCAGATTTACTCTTAGAGACTCTAAGAACCACAAGTAAACCTCCATCCAGAGAGCGGAGTGGCCCACTAGGGCAGTAAGGCACTATGAGCTCTCTAAGATATGATGGAGCTTGGCCATTAAGAGCTTTATATGTTAACAGAAGGATTTTAAATTCTATTCTGAATTTTACTGGCAGGCAATGAAGAGAGGCTAACACAGGAGAGATGTGTTGTCCTGTTAATATTTGTGCAGCAGCATTTGGAATCAACTGAAGGCCTTTCAGAGATTTGTTTGGACATCCAGATAGTAATGAGTTACAGTAGTCCAGCCTAGAAGTTACGAATGCATGGACCAGCTTTTCTGCATCCTCATGCGAGAGGATGTTTCTGATTTTCCTAATGTTTCTCAGGTGGAAGAAAGCTGTCCTACTGACTTGTTTTATGTGAGGGACAAAGGACATGTTCTGGTCAAAAGTTACTCCAAGGTTTCTTACAGTGGAGCTGGAAGCCAAAGTAATGCCATCCAGACTGATTAGATGATTAGATTGTATTTCTCTGAGTTGCTCTGGGCCAAGACAATAGATTCAGTTTTGTTTTACAAGTAGAATTTACAAGTAAAAAATTATGGGTCATCCAGACTTTAATGTATTCAAGACATGTCTGCAGTCTGACTATCTACTTCATTTGGCTTCATTGATAAATGCAGTGAGTGTCGTCTGCATAACAGTGGAAATTGATGCTTCCTGATAATGTTGCTTAAAGGAAGCAGATGAAGAGTCAAGAGGATGAGGCTCTGAATGATTGCAATCTAATGTCACACCATCTGTGCAAATAAAATCCCCACTCAAAAATAAAAAATCCTCTGTAGTACACCTATTTAAAACATCATTTACGTTTGATAAAAACTGCTTCCTCGCTGCACTGGCGGTTGGAGCATAAATATTGATAAAAGCAGCTTTAAAATGGTCGAACTGAGCTCTAGTTAAAAGCAACTTGCCATCAATAAAATGTTGGACCTCTAGGGAGTTGGGCTTAAAAGCTTTGGAGAAAAGGAAACCAACTCCTCCACTAACATAAGGGTGGTGGCTTAAAAACACCTCCCCTCCCCATTCTCTCCGCCACTCTGCTTCATTTTTAAAATTGTTGTGAGTTTCTTGTAAAAAGGAACTAAATCAAATAAAACCAACATAGCTGCCTTTTCCATCGTCCAGCATATGTTTTTTGCTTTCTTTTTTGCTTTGTTTCTTCAGTCTGTGAATTTCCTGATCAGTTATTCCAACTTCTTCCCTGTTGCTCCTGCTGGCCTTCGCTGATAAATAAAACAGACCAGTGTCTGGAAAATGGTAGTCTATTTTGACTCAATGTTGGTCTTTTATTTGTAGTAAAAAACTTTTTATTTTTTCAGGACTGTACAGTTTTCTTTCTTGGCTGTTACTCTGACGGAAAAGACCCTCCATTCACTCCATCCACTGTAGCTAATGGCTACAGCCAGCAGCACCGCATTAGGCTCAATTTTTTGTGATTTTGTTTATATTCGCTTCCTTGTGAAATGACGTAGGATCACGTGGTGCATCGCTTTCTGATAAAATAAGCTTGATGAAATCCTATAGTGTGTGCTGGTCATTATTTAGAAATCTTGTAGTGTATGTGTGTTTAAGATTTAAGAGAAGATAATCTTAGATTAGAAATCCAAGATTTTCCTTATGTATGGGATATAATCCAATTTCAGAATCTAGCATGCTAACTATAATTGAAAGCTGCGGCATCACTCATTTGAATATAGTCCCCTATTTTGTTTGAAAGAGATGTTTATTGGCAGACTGGTTTTGGTTTTGGTTTGGTCTTCAGCATAGAACTGAATTGCTCAAGGGGAAAAACTGCCTCAAAGTCTGAATGCAGCAGACACGAGCTAAACATGTTAGTTGTGGAATCAGGAACTGATGAGCGAGAGTAAGTAACAACAACAACAACCAGAACCAGGAGATGGTTTGTGCAAGACAGAACATGGTGCAGGCCAAGGTTGTAAGTGGCTAGACAGAACCAAGTAAATGTGCCACTGCGCACTAGCACTGCGGGGTCAAAAACAAAGTGGTGGAGACTGGAGAGAAAGGTCCGGCATATGTCCAGAGCAGGAATATGTGGCAATCAGCAATGGTGACGGGCAGGGGTAGGACTCAGTTGCCAGGGGAGAAGAATGTAGGTCAGCCACGTCCAGACACAGACAAAATGAGATAGGAGCGACAGATGGTAGAAAACACTCAACAATAAGGAAGACAACACACCATAGAAACAAAAATGGAAAGATGCTGACTACCTAATATTGGAGATAAGAAATTATGCAACACTCCCTGGCTTGACTGGGCTTAGGGTATGTTCTGACATCTCAAAGTTGCAGAAGTCCTGGGACCTTGTTTGTAAAGTCAGTTTCTCAATAGAAAAGTTTGAATTGTTGTGTAGACTGTTTCGATAGTTTCATAATATAAATCTAGACCCTCAACCTGCTTTTTAATCAACAGACATTTACATTTACATCCTAGGAAATACAATCAAGGACTTTAAAATACAAATGGTACTTCAGTGAAAACTACATCCATCTGCTCAAGTTTCTGCTTCAAAGAGCATTCGTTGCTTTTTGGTGGTTTGTCTGTAGTGTCACTCAGCAATGCAAAAAAACAAAACAAATAGTGATGTGTCAGGTACTGACCTTGTGAACCTGTCCTCTCTCTGAATTTCTCTACCTATAAATAAAGTATCTGTGTGTAGTTGAGTGTCTGCTCCCTCTGGCAACTGGGCCATTTGTTCTGGGAGCTGTCAAGTAGCATTATGCTCCAAATCAACACAGAGCCCCCCAGACCGGATCAAAAAACACAAACAGCAGGTTTGTTGTGACTTCCATTCATTGTGAACAGTCTGATCTGAACCGCACCCCTAGTCCAGGTGGGGACCGGAATAGTATTGCAGATTGTACTAAAGCATTAACAACGGATTTGGAGTGAGCACGTTAGCATTTTTTATGTAGAAAATTCTATATCTGGCGACATCACTTTTCTGTCTTGCAGGGGACCAAGTTACATGGACCGATTTGGTGGTTATTTGGCCACATTTTGTCTTTATGATTCAGTTCTTGCAAAAAATGTTGGGTGTTCTCTACATTGTACTATGAAATGAACGCTTTACCCTTGCCATGTTTTGCTTTCCAAAAAATTGGAATTGACTTTTGACACCTATTTAATGTCCTGATGCTATTTTTCTGTCTGAATGCTACACATTTAGCAATGACCTGTTGGAAACTAGAGGTACAGCCCAGTAATAAAAAAAATATTTCAACTGAATGAATACAACTCAGGGAAATCCAATGTCTTTGTACTAATGACCTGGCTTGACAGGCTTGATTGGCTGGACTGGTGACCTGTCCAGGGTGTACCCCCCCCACTCAGTGTGAGCTGGGATTGGCTCCAGCACCCCTTACAACCTGCAAATGGATAAGCAGTAGAAGATGAATGAATCATTAAGATTAATGTTTAAAGGAAAAAGAGTAATTAAAAGAGGAACATTAATTATTAAGAATTGTTATGTAAAATCACAGAAATAAGTAAATAAAAGTGCTGTGAAAATACGATAATGACTCATTCAGAATTAAAATTATTAAGACGAAGGCCTGAATTGTTAGTGGAGCAGTATAGAATTGAACCATGGATTAGTTTTAAGCCCTCCAAGTCAAGGGCCATGGTGTTGAAGAAGGGAAGGGTATCTGATACATTCTAATTCCTAATATCAGGAACAGTCATTCCATCCATTACAGTGCAGCCAGTCCAGCCCAGAACATGGGGAAGATATTTGACCCAAGCTTGAAAGATACCAAAACCAGATGGGAGAATACACTGCAGTGCAGGATCACCTGGTCAAACATCATACCGGCAGATTTCTGTTGCATCCGGTTCCTGGTGCAGGCAACGCTTTATCAAGCCCAGCAACCCTCCACACCTGGGGAAAGAGCAAGACGCCTTCCTGTCTGCTTTGCTCTGGAAGGGGCTCCTTTGATCATCTCCTCAGCGGCTGTCCAAAGGCTCTGGCAGATGGCTGATATCAATGGCGACATGACCAGGTTTAAAGCAGTTGCTGAGACTTTAGTGCCAGCCATTAACATCGGCAAACACCACCAAGCACCAAAGAAAGCAATAATTTCATCAAAGCTGGAGAAAAACCCCAGACTCAGCCAAAACAAATAACAGGCCTCCTCCACAGCCTCGGATTGGCAGCTGAGGGTTGACTTGGGAAAGTGGCTGACTTTCCCACAGCACATTCCAATAACTTCACTCCATCCAGACATGATTTGACTTACCTAAATAAGACATTGCTGATTCTGTCACAGGTAGTCTTGGAACCATTTACAGAACTCAAAATCAAAATCAACCTCACATTACCTCTGAAAGAGCAAAGAATGGTTGACAGTATTAAACACTTTTGTTAGTCAAAGATGATATAATAGCATGTGTGACAGTGGTAATAGTATTGTGGTTATTTCGAATTTCTGATATGATTACTGTGGAGAAACAATTTGATTTGATTATTAGTTAATAACGATAAAACTTCGTCAAAACAGGACAGTTTGGAAATAGGCCGGTAGGTATTAATATCTGTTTTGTCCCCACCTTCCTATAATGAAAAATTCCTGTTGAAACAGACAGACTGGATATACAGTTAGGACCAGAAATATTTGGACAGTGAGACAAGTTTTGTTATTTTAGCTTTTTACCAAAAGATGATGCAGTTACGTGCAGACCCCCAGCTTTAATTTTAGGCTCATCACATCCAAACTGGAGGAACTGTTTCGGAATTGCAGCTCTTTAAGATGTAGCCACCACTTTTTCAAGGGACCAAAAGTAATTAAACAATTGACTCAAAAGCTGTTTGATGGACAGGTTTGAGTTATTACTTCTTTATGTCATCATCAATTAAGCGGGTAAAACTTGGAGTTCATTCCAGGTGTAGCATTTGCATTTGGAAGCTGTTGCTGTGAACCCACAACATGAAGCCAAAGGAGTTCTCAGTGTAAGTGAAACAGACTGAAAAAAAAAAGAAAAATAAATAAATCCATGAGAATGACAGCAGAAATGTTGGGAGTGGCCACATCAACAGTTTGGTACGTTCTGAGAAAAAAAAAAGCACACTGGTGAGCTCAGGAACTCAAAAAGGCCTGGACATCCACAGAAGATAACAGTGGTGGATGATCACAGGATCCTTTCCTTGCTGAAGAAAAACCCCTTCACAATATCCACCCAAGTGTATCAGTGTCTAAGTCCAGCATAAAGAGAAGATTTCATGAGAGCAAATACAGAGGGCTCATAACAAGGTGCTAACCATTAATTAGCCTCAAAAATTTAATGGCCGGATTAGACTTTGCCAAAAAACATCTGAAGAAGCTTGGATTTAGCCAAAAGCAGCAAAGTTGATTGGATAGCGCTTCACAGTACAGACGAACAATGACCCAAGACATACTGCGAAAGCAGCCCAGAAGTTTATTAAGACAAGGAAGTGGAATATTCTACAATGGCCGAGTCAGTTGCCATATCTCAACCCGATTGAGTATCCATTTTACTTGCTTAACAAAACTTAACGCAGAAAGACCCACAGACAAGAAACAACTAAAGACAGCTGCAGTCATATTGCGAATTACGGTAGGCTTTGGAGGGTTGACCCCCCCCCCCCCCAATTACGACTTCATTCCCCCTAAAAGAGGTACAAATAACAAATTGGGGGGGGTTGAAACCTGGGTTTCCTTTACACCCTGGAGAAAATGTTGACCCCCCCAATTGTCATTGTATAATTCGTACACTGGCTGCACTAAAGGCCTGGCAAAGTATCACAAAGGACGAAGCCCAGCGTTTATTGATGTCCATGGGTTCCAGATTTCAGGCAGTCATTGCCTGCAAGGGGTTCTCAGTATTAAAAATGAATAACGATCATTTGTCCAATTACTTTTGAGCCCTTTTTGAGCAATTAGAAAGGAACAGAGCTGGTGCTTTGTAGATTAACAGTAACATTTTATAATCTATCCTTTGACTCACAGGTGATTTGAGGTCTGCTGTAATATGGTCCAGCTTTCTGGTGGTTGAAGAGACTCTGGCAGGTCGGAGTCAATAATTACACCAAGATCTTTGGCTTGATCTGTAGTTGTCAATGACACGGAATTAAAGGGAGTACTGATCGTTGACCTTCCATTTTAAACGCCAGAAACAGTCACTTCTGTTTTGTCTGCATTGAGCTGCGGAAAATTCTGACACTTCCACCTGATGATTTGATGAATACATTTACTCTGTGAAAGATCTGAACACATGCAAATAAGTCCCCCCTGCTTTTACAGTTTGCCAGGGATTGTGTAATGTTCAACAGTCTCAAATGAAGCACTGACATCCAGTAATACCAAGACAGGTTTTGGAAGCGTAGTTATTCACATTTGAGATTACAAACCTAAAAGAACAAAGTCAAAATTCATGCAATACAAGTAGCTCGGCAAACTCACCTGAAAACTTTGCATTGCATTTGGGAGGGTTTGAAGATAGTTAGAAGTTACTCAACAGGGGGTTTTGACATATTTATATTTCTGTCAATGTTCATATTCATATTCATATCGTAAAGGTGGTGAATGCCCCAACAGTACATGATCTTGAAAGTAATCCCAGACTACTGGGCCTCTGCTATACTGGGCCCACAATGGACGTTGGCCACTAACAGCTTGGTCAGAGATTATGATGAGTTGTGCCACGATCCTCTAAAGTAGCCACAAACCTCTTGGCTCAAGACGAAATCAGCAGTAGGTTTCAGAGGTCTGGAAAGCCTGACTCCTCTATCTCCAAATGAAAAATCATGTCTAGAAGAATGTGACTCATATAAATTTTTTATTATGTAAATGTTCAGTTCATACTCGTAGTTTGAATGTAAATGTGTGTAAACTTGGACTGTTTTCAAACTATGTTTAATAAATCTTTAATGAATTAAAAGAACATATCCAAAACACACCCTGGAACATGAGACAGCATATTAGAGCATCTTTTGGCAGCAGTTCAACACCCATTGAGTGTTTTCAGGGTCATTTCAGGCCACAGATTCAGTGAGACTGCTAGAAACAGACTGAGATTTCTCTGGGTTCCCACTGCTTGGCTCTGTAAATGTGGAATCCTAACAGCTGTTTGGACACTTTAAGCACACGCCAACGTCAGTCTCTCAGTGTCATCACGAAGCTTACCCCACCTGCCAAAAAACCAAATAGTTCCCTGGATCCTGGCAGGTCTCCCACAACACAGATAAATGCGTATTTTTGTGTCTTTTACATATTTGTATGAATCCTTCACCATTTTTTCTTACCTCACTGAGCCCAAGCACGTTTAAAGTATGAATGAATTACATTTTTAGTTTGAGGATTTTATCTGATTAGCAGAAAAGTTTTGTTTTTGTGCCACATTCTGGAGCCAAAGAGGCAGTCTGCTGCTGCCATCAAGTGAATTCATGGAGGAACTGCATGTATGGGGATCGTTTTAATGCTCACTATTTCATAATTAGTCTCCATTTGTTAACCATCTAAATTCACATTTTCCTCTTTCTAATTAAGTAGTGTCATTCAATCCCAATAAATAACTTGATAAATAAAAACATAATAACAGAAAGAGGTAAAGTGTATTTCTATTGCACCAGACCTAACTGCAGCAAAGTGTCACTTGACTTTTGACAGTGATTAGTGAAGAAAATTTTAGTTCATCACCTTGCTGCCTACCTGCGTATGGTGCCCCCTTTAGCTGCGTGGAGAACTGATCCAGAAACTTTCATGGAGCCAATCCCAACTCACTCTGGGCTAGAGTGGCGTACAGCCTGGACAGGTCACCAGTCCAACACAGGGCCAAAACAGACAGGTAGGCAGAGACCAACAACCACTCACACTCACACTAGGCCCTACGGAGAATTTAGAGTCACCAATTAACCAAAACATGCAAATAAAATAAATTTTTACAGACATTTTTTTAATAATTCTAGACATTTTTGCACAAGTTTACATTTTTCAGTGTACAAAAATTAAACTGTAAAGAATGAATAGCTGGGTCAAATGAAACCATATGCTTTCTGGTTCTAGTATTGACAACAAGGAGAATATATATTCATATATTCTCAAATTTATATTCATATTTATTAATTTCCATCATGGTGCCAAAGCTGCATTATCCAAATACCAATAACTGAATATGATTTACAAAAGTAATGGCCAGACTCTGAACTGAGTCAACCTACTATGATGTCACCCTTTGGTTTGTTATTTGCCAGGGCCCTCCAGGTTGTAATTTGTCTGTGACCTTGTTGTTGTTGTTGTTTTTGTTTTTCAAATTAGAAGAAATCCTGTTTGGAGCAGTAGGTAAAGCTGCAGATGAGTTAGGGCTGGATTGACTTTTTCTTGTTTGTGTGGCATTCTGTCAATCACACAGTAGCCTTGCCCCTCAAATGTATACCCTTTACTATGTCCTATTTCTTCTAAATGGGAACATCATTTAAAAATGAACATCATGGTGTTTTGAGGACTTGAAACTGGACATTGAGAACATAAATGAATAGGAAAATATTTACTGAGGTAATAAATCAAGTAAGAAGTAGGACCATTTTCCCATAGACTTGAATATAATCCAAATTCCTTTATAACCAGTGGAGTTGTCCTTGATGGTCATTAAATAGAATGCAGGTCGAAAGGTTTCTCAGTAGAAGCTGCCCATTGACTATTTGGGTGTTTGTCTGTAAAGATTTTTATTCTACAAATAGCAGGAATACTTGATCTGCTCTGCTTCTCTGTCTTCTTCTGTTGTTGTGCAGTTGTGAAAAACCTTCAGCTGCATCATGTCAAATTTTAAAAGATGCGGGGCAGTGTTGTCTGGTAGTTATGCCCTATTCCAAAGGTGCTCTACTGGATTCAGGTCTGGTGAGTATAGTGACATATTTGATCCAATGCATAATTTATTCACAGCCATCTTAGATGGAATACTGAAAAATGCAATACAAGAATTGTGAGCTACTCCTGCAAGAAAAGTTATTATACCTGTGATATCCAACTTTGGCTACCTAAATGAATAATTTTACCTAAGTTTTGGCCTCAGTCCTGTCTGATGTAACACTGCTCCACGTGGAAAATATGAAGCTACCTTGTTAGACTTCGTTAGAGAGGAGCATCAGTAGGTTGCTGACTACACTAAACTAAAGACTGATGCTGCAGCAGTTATGAGGCACAGGAAGAGTCACTCTACCAAGCACAGAGGGTGCAGTGACTGCCCTCAATTATGCCATTCAAAATGTCCCATTTACACAACCTTTTACTGAAAAAGGTAGCTACTATATAGTAGAGAAGTTCAGTTTTTGTTTTTTGTTTTTTTGTTTGTTTTTTTTTTTTATGTAAGTTCACAGCAAAGTTTCAGGAACAGGATTAGACCTCCACGAAAACTCCCCTGAGTGTCCATAAATACCAAGCCAACACTGAATTCTCTTGCTCTTTTTCTGAATTCTCGTTTTCCTCTCCTTCCCTCTCTCATCGAACCCCAAGGGAGTCAGTCATTGCCTGGGTGTTACGACAGATTCCCCATGACACCTCTCCTCACTGCAATTGAACCTCAAGAATCAAAGAACACCCTGTGTCAAAACTGTCCAATAAATGTTTCAAATGTACCCTGGTGATTGCTCTGTCCCCGCTGGTGTTACTGAGCTGCCTTTTTACATCAACCTCAGTTATGTCAGGTGGAACATCCTTCTCAAATTATCCAGATCGCATGTGTTTCCTCACTAGGGGGAGTACTTGTTTCTTATATCCCTGTCACAGTGTTGCCCCCAACATATGATATCCTTGATGATAAGGCGGCTATTATTAGGTGACTGTATTGTATTGTCATTATCAGCTTTGTGTTATTGCTGCCCATGCTGCCCTCAGTTTGACCTCTTCAATAGTTCGCCTGAGCTGTGCTGGAGACTTAAATAGATAGGCTGCTGAAACCTGTTGAGCTTCCTCCACTGCCTGCTGACAGAGATAAGAGATCATACACCATGCGGTGAACACGGACCACCATTCGTCTCAAATGAGAAATGTTGTCCTCAGCAAAACAACTTTAACAATATAATTTATTGGAAGGTTTTAGATGCTCAGAAGAATCCAAAAGATGGTCAGGAAATATATGGAAAAAATATGTAACATATATAACAAAAATATGGAAGAGCTCATGAGATGTCTTAAGATGAAACTGAATGAGAGAGGCAAAGTTTCTTAGTCATAAGCTTTTGGAAAGCAATCCATCCTCTGGATATCTGTTTCAAGCCTTCAGTAAAATCAAAAGAAATTCACATGATTTTACAAGCAACCTGTGATGCTGGTGCTTCCAAATATAAAACTAAATTGTGTAAAAAAGAACAAAACAGATATGTCCCCATCCCATCTTCCAACCTGAAGCTGTCTGATTATTTAACCTTACTTTAAAATGAAACTCTGCTCTTGTTTTCACCAGAAACAGGTCATTGACGAAACAAATCATTTGTGTCATCTGTTGATCTGGACAAGGTTATGAACACATTTGCTTCATCCTGTCTTAATTACCAAAGCTCCCTAGAATTCACTTTGTCTGTCAAAAAAAGTGGTTGCATGATACTACTTTTAACCTCTTTAGACCCACTTCCTTTGTCTTTTAGGTTCAATTTAAGGGTAAAATCATTTGAATTCTGTTTGATACCAACCTCTATCTCTAAACCACTCCACTGTTGCACAAACAATTGGGATCCCAGACTTTCTAATCAGGGCCCCAGTTTGAGACAATACTCCTAACACACTTGAATAAAGTGTGTTTGGAGTATTGTCTACGGAGGATTTTGTCAACCTTGCCACCTCTCAAAGATCTCGTCGAACCTAAATAATGAGATGTCATTTTTAAAATAATTTAAATATGGTCATTATAATATATAACAATATATTAAGTTATAATAAGAAGGTTGTGAGTTTGGCTCTTTCTGTGTGGAGTTTGCATGTTCTCCCTGTGCCTGCGTAAATTTCCTACAGGTACTCTGGTTTCCTCCCACTGTCCAAAGACATCGTGTTTGGGTTAAATGGTGACTCTAAATTGTCCGTAGGTCTGAGTGCGAGTGGTTCTTTTTCTCTGTTTGTCTTTGTGTGTTGTCCCTGTGATGGACTGCTGACCTGTCCAGGGTGTACCCTGCCCCTCGCTGGGAACGTAGGCTGGGATTGGCTCCAGCACCCCCGTGACCTGGAAAATTATAAGCAGTAAAAGATGAATGAATGAATTTGCAATAAAAGTAAGAAAAGATAAAAAACTAGATTTTTCCTCTGGACCTGTCAGTAGCATGGTTCAGCTGTACAGTTTATCTAGAGCCCTGTCTTCCAGTCTATGTTGCACCCAGTTAGGATGAGCTGCAGTTTGTCCTCTCACATCGGCTCAATAGCTATTCATTACTGCAGCTCGGCCCTGCACCACCTCTCCCTCCATCAATCAATGGGACAAAGTGGGCATTGATTTGCTTGAAGTGCGTGTGAGGTAAACATGTTAATAACCTGTAAGCCCTGCAGTACTGTCCCAACAATGGTGAAGTGTCTAGTGCTGGAGTATAACTCAAGAGATAGAGGCTGAAAGGACAGAGGTGGCCATACATACAGAACTGTGGTTTGTATCATTTCATTAAAAACCAGCATATACATGGGTTGTTGTACATGGGTCAAAATGTGCCCTTTTGATATGGTTTATGATGTAATTTGTGTATTTGTGTGTGCTGCTTGTGCTCCCACCAATGATGAAGATCTGCATCACCTCAAACTCCAGTCCCATGCCTCCCTCCCCTCCTACAAGTGAGTAAGAACATAAGCAGGGTAAAAAAAAAGAAAAAAGAAAAAAGGAAAGCTATGAAATTCAGTTTATTTACAACAAAGCAGGACAGGAGACCAACAAATCCAGTAAGGAACAGGCACAAGTCCAGCTGGTAAAAGTGAGGGATCAGGGCAAGAAGGATGCAGCAAGCTCAAGGTATCCATCCACCCCAACTCAGAGGGGAAGAAAAACAATATATTACAATATATATATATACAATATACACATATATACAATATATACAATTTAATTTGACAAATTTATTTTTCTTACTCTAAAGTCACTTACCGTTATTATGGTTAGGTTTATCAGGAAACCTCCATCAGAGTCAGAGGAGACCACGCACCTCATGTTGTAGATAGTGTTAAAAGGAATGCTGTAAAGAAACATCCCATTACCTGAAAAGATGAATTTAAAGACTGCTTTTCTTGGTGTACGTTGGCCCATCAAAAGAACATAAACAACTCATTTAAATCTCAGTTAGCATGTACTGGAAGTTCAGTCAGCACACTAAACAAATATCAGTAACTGCAACTTACGATAACTGTTTTATACCTGACACTGGTCGCTTTGGAAACCAAACTGTTTGCCAGGACTTAATTTCCCACTCTTTTGATCTAATGAGTTGCTCACTTCTGTCTTACTTGGGCAGCTAGCCCTGCTTTTTTCTTAGCATTGGGAAGATATTTTCAAGGTGCCAGCAACATCAGACTCTGATCACAGCAGGATCTTCAAGCTTCATAGTGGTGTGTCTGAGCAGGAGTCAGAAGCAAAACTCCTCTGAGACTCCCCAGACAGCACTGACCCGGCACAAATCATGCTCGATCTCAAAGCCTCCACCAGCTGGCCAGAGTGGATCCCCACAGCATCACACTCATGCATCTTGGTGTCATGCCTCCCTCAGATAAGACACTATCACCAGACCAGACCTCCTTCTTCCAATGCTGATGCTCATGAGTCCATTGGGTCAGAGTCTGGGTGGTCTGGGTGTATGCATTTCCTGTTTTATTTTGAAGTCTACGAACATTTTCCCTGTGCTTTTCCTGTGTGTTTTTCATGTAACAATCTGTTTTTGGATTTCCTCTTGCTTCTTGGATCTGTACCTTTGCCTGTGCTGACCGATCACCCAACTCCAACGGCTCTGCTTTGTGGGTCCTGCTTGCCAGTGTGTGTCTGATATGTGGGTTCTAAAAAGCTTTTTTATCAGAACCAGCATGAACTTCTTCTGCAGTTTGAGCTACAGTAGCTCTTCTGTTGGATCAGCCTTTGCTCCTCATGTTTATCACATGACCCATGACCCTGTCTGTGTATCAGTAGTTTTTCTTTCTTGGTCCACTTTTGGTAGGCCCTGACCCCAGCATACCAGGACCATCAAGACCATATTGTTTAACAGCTGTTTGCAGTTATCTTTGCAAAGCTAGGTTTCTAAACTCTTGTTGTTAATAAATTCCAAACTGTGGGGTGACTGATGGTGAAACCATAGCTTTTCTATTTTTGCATGTGCAATATACTGTGGATGACAAAAAGAAGCTTTAATGGGCTTGTAGGGCAGGACAATTGGTTAATGCTTCAAATTCTGCTATTGTGCTACTAGTGCTTCAACAATGGTTTTCAAATGTGAATATCATCCCTAATCTTTTTGGGGTTGTCAACAGACCCCTGAATTGTCACACTGATGCAATGTCATTGTTAATATATTGATCAGTTACTGAAGTTCTGTGTTTTAGTCAATTGATGACACCTAAGAAAGTGTTAACGTGCAAAATGCAATGGATTACACTCAAATAGATCACAGATAAATGTCTGAGTCTGAAAGATTTGATGAGTTATAGGTATGGGCTTTACTGAGGTATCCAAAGTGTTTTCTGACTGGATATAAAATAGCAGATTTCTAACATCACATCCTGCAAGGCTGGGTGGTTGGTCTTGGTGGATGACTGCACAGCACACATGTCCTGGCAGGTGCTTTTGAGGCTTGGTTTGACACTTTAGCTATATTACTATAGAACTGAGACTTGATTTTAATTAGAGACTACAAGGAGGCCTAACTTTACACTACTGTATATGGGCCCTTTAATAAACACACAGAAAAAGAAAATTCAATCCCGTCAGCATTGCTGTGTCTGCAGGCAGTGAGGAGAGTGCAATAATCAAAAACCTCTTGAACGGAAAAGACTTTGGCAATAATGCCCATCATACTAAAATATGACAGACATTAGATCTTGCTTGCTGGCTTTGCAGTTTCACATTCTTTAAAACAAATCCAATCCTGGGTGGATAAAAAAAAGAAGAAATATAACAGAAAAAAACAGACAGACTGACTGATGGTTGTAGGCCAGACTAACTGCAACAACCAAGGACTTGAGGGTCAGCGTGCATGGACACAAATCAAAAGCAAAACCAAAGCAAATCCTCCCTTGCAAATAGACTGTGTAATTATGTTGGTGATTGGCGCAGCGCAACACTGAGTGATGGGGCATTTATCCTCTCAACTTCTGGTAAACACACCAAAGTTGTCTTCTCCTCTATGAATGGCAGTCAATAGAGGGATAAATGACAACATTTCCTGTCAAAGGCTCCACATCAATAGCAGCTGAGTCTCTGAGAGCCAACAGAGAGAATTACATGAAGACATTTTTTACAGTACCAACTGAATGGAGCCCTGAAATTACTGATGGCCATAAAAACTGAGATTTTGAGGCTCTGTAGGGAATTCAATTCAGATGTAATTAGGTTTTTAGAGGAACACTTAGTATACAATAATTGGTGGGGCTTGGAATGTGGCAAAATCATTAAGAATAGATACATTTGAGCAGATGAGCAAGAAGGAGGAGGCCAAGAGTGTAAACCACTTCATGTAGAGGTAAAACTAAGAGTTTAAACACCTCACAGCACAGCAAAGCCACACGAGTGACACCCACAGTGACCAGACAGAATTCTCAATCAAGAAGAATGTGGCATGCATAATCAGTAAGACTAACCATAGCGAGGTAATTATTTACATGGCTAAATTTCAGGGGGGAAAAAACATACAAAAAAACAAACAAATTAACAATTTGAACAGTTCCATTTTGAAAAGAGAACATAGGTGAATGCATTTGGCAACATACACAAATGTAGCTGTTTTATGCAGGAAATACAATGAAATAGAATAGTATATTAAGATGTTCAAATAGAATTTAAAAACAATAAAAACATTGCTGAACAATTGGCTCTTTAACACAGTCATCATGCTAAACCTGCCCCAAGCTCATCCAAAAGGACAAAGAGACATATGTTTTGTAGCAGCTGTCAGTAATAACAGATACACTAGTGAATAAGACACCTGCACTCCAATAGATGGTTCCCCCCTGGAAATAGTGTTGTTAAATCTTGTGAAGCTGGACAGGAAAGCGTCTTGGTTAGATTGTAAACATAAGCTGTAGGAGCTAGCATGGCAGAAGAATTCTACTAAGTGACAAATGGACCATTTTCCTGCTGTAACCTCTGTCCCTGTCATTAACCTTACTGCAGCCAGACAGCGACACCGCTCCTCTGCTGCGCTTATGATTTCAGTGATGACACAACAGAGAACATTTGCTGAATGAAAGATCAGTCTGACCCTCCCTCTCACAGCTGGACACAGGACAGCCATGTGATTTCACATTCATCATTGTTTAATCATACCGTGTTAGCTCTGTGTTGTTACTGTTTGTAATAGACAAGACTGGAATGCAAGCGATGCAGATACCCACAAAGTTGAACCTGTTCATTTGCAAAGCAAATAATAATGAGAAGCGGAAGGGGTGAATAAGTTGAGCAGGGGCATCAAGGTAGATTGTGTTCTAGTTTATAGGTGAGTCCCTTGACAGTGTTGAGTTCAGAAGAATGTGGTTGAGGGTTCAGGGTGAATCCAGTGGTGGGCAGTTGAGCTGCTGCCACTGATGGAGAGAACCAGGATCAGAGACTTAGAGTAGGACCAGCAAATGTGGAGAAAGAGAAGTGGCTGGAGAAGAGCAGGTATTTAACTAGTGAACCTGAAGTACAGGAAACAACATAATTTTTGCTCTACATAAGATTAATAAACAAAAGCTGGAGCACTTACGAACCACCTTTTCCATCCCATCACATAGCACAAAAGTTGTTCTCTGAGACATGACGTCTAGAGTGAATTTTCTTTTAAAATACAGCAAGCTTGATGCGGTTCAACTCATCTGCAATTTCCCGCTCTTGTCTCAGCTGCTGTGGATCCCCAGCACTGAGCGCTAACAGAGTGAGTGGGTGTGGGAGACTAATTGAGTGTCAGGGTTAGGTGAATAAAACCACTCCAGTAATCGTCTGGCTCAGCAGCAAATGGGAGTGATAAGCAACGCTGAGTTGATATGGTGTCAAAAAGAGAAGTTCCCCACCTCTCTGCTGCCATCACTCTTTTCTTTCTCTGGCTGTCTGCAGAGGAGTGTACAGACTATATCTCCAGGAAGAGGAATGCACACTCAGCCCTTAGTGCTGATAACAACATCATCTTTTGCCACTGAATGCTCTGCAGAGAACAGGGGGCCCGTTGAGTACATTAAGAAGTCAATTGCAAATAGTGCAATGTTTGAAGTACTCTTCACAGCTAACAGCATGAGGCCCAGTGCAGGCACAGACACAGCGCTATATGCTACACCTGTATATCTCTATATCACTAGGTAATGAAGAATAAACTGCTGTTTGGAAGCTGAATTTTTGCAATTTGGCTACTGCCATCTTGTTGTTGTTTTTTTTACAAGTAGAAACTATATTTGGAGTCAGTGGCTGGATCTGACCTGATGATTGAGTGGTACAGTCTGTCAATCATACAGTAACCAAGCCCCCATAATTCGCTCCAGAACTTTATGGCCTATTTTCCATAAAATTGGTATACTGTTTTATTAAAAATTTTAAACATTTACTTAGCTAATAAATCAAGTGAGAAGTAGGAAAATTTTCCCATAGACTTCAATGTAATCTGACTTCCTTATACAACGATTACCTCTGCCTTCACACAACAAAAGTCACCCCCTGATGTTAGTTAGAATGCTCAAGACTCAAAAGGCTCAAAAGGCTCTTCAGTCTTGAATTCAGACCCAACTGACTTCAAGAGTTTTCATATTTTTTGCCACAACCTTATCCACAACCTTATCCAGCTGATCACTGTGTTCCAGTTATACATACTTACATACATAATCTACTCTCTCTGCTGCTGTCAGCTGTCAAATTGTTGAAACCCTCCTCTGCAAAATTCCTCTCCAGTCTTCATATGCAGCACCAGCTCCAGCTCAGGCTCCTCAACGCATCCAGAATTTCAACAGTCTCTCCTCCCCAATAACAGGACTGCCACCAGTGTCTAGATCCTGGAGAGGAACCTCCTACTGTATATCTCACACAACATCACCCTCTTTTCACATAGACGTTTGGCTGAAAAGGTATAAGATGGGGTCAGTAATTTTATGAAAAACATGTTCACTGTAGTTTATTTTACTCAGTACTATAGATACTCTTTCCCATGGCCGGGAATACAGCACCAAACGTGTATTCAAGCCACCGTTGAAAACATTACCTCCCAAATTGACAATTTCCTCCTGGCTCAGTGACATAAAAATGATATAGCTCCTTTTGAAATGAAACCATAGATTTTGGAGCCATAGCCCACAGCCAAATGTATGAAAAGATTTATTTTGTTAACTCAAATCAAGGGCAGCTGTTGCCCCACAATGCGAAGGTTGGGGGTTCAGTTGCTGCCCTGGGGCATGTGTAGAGTTTGCATGTTTTCCCTCCAGGTACTCATGTTTGGAAATTATGTTTCCAAACAAAGGCATGTTTGGGTTAATTTATGACTCCAAATTGTCTGTAGGTGCGAATAGTTGTTTGTCTCTGTATGTTGGCCCTGTGATGGACCTGTCCAGGGTGACCGCAACCTAGCCCAGTGTGAGCTGGGACTGGCTCCAGCACCGGCGACCTGGAAAAGGATAAGCATTAGAAGATGAGCGAGTGAGTGAGTGACTGTAGGAGCTTCCCAGATGCTTTGCAGCCATTTATTGTAAACTCAAATGTTATTAAGTGATGGTCGGAGAGAAGAGGACAGTGGGGAAATATTAACTGGTCAATTTCAATACCATACCACACCAGATCAAGGGTGTAATTGAAACAGTGAGTAGGTTCATTTACACTCTGGGAAGAGCCAACTGAGTCCAGCAATGACTTAAATGCAGAAATGTTGAGGCTGTCACTGATAAATTTAATAGTGATTTCAATAGTATAATATTGAAATCACTCACTATAGTGATTTTAACAGTACTGAATATTAATCCTGATAGGAACTCAGAGAACTCCAATAGAAACTCTGAGTATGGAGCAGGCGGACGATATTCTGTAACCAGCAGAAATGGTTTTTAAATTTTCCAGTTTGAATAGGAGAGACTGAGGTTAAGGCTTTCAAGGAGCTATAACCAGATTTTGGTCTAGGATTGATTAATAAACTGGAATAAAATATCTCAGCTTCCCTTCCTCCTCAACCGATGGTACGAGGAATATGACAAGGACTGAGTGGCAGGTTTACATTGATTTATACTGATGTACTCATTCTGCTGAAGCCAGGTTTCAGTGATGCAGAATAAATCCATAATATGATCAGATCATTAACTAACAGGGATTTGGATGATCCTGACTCCACATTTCATTTGTGGAATATTTAGATCCCAATTGGTGGTAGTTTTGATTTCAATTAGTTGTTGTTTTTAGCTCCTTTTCTGTTTACTTTTGGTTTCATAGAGCTACCAAATGTAGGAGGTTGGGGGCAGACACAATTTCTATAGACATAGCTTCTGTTTTATGCTGGGCAGGCAACTGTTCTGACTGAGGCATAGAGAAGAGTGTTAAACTGCAGCTCTTCCTCTTGGTATGGACTCAGGAATGTCACGGTTTTAATGTTCTAGTAAATTCACTCAGACTCTTGGATATGAGAGCGGCGCCCTCCATGGTGGGATGGATGCCATTTCTCCTAATCAGAGTAGTTTTCCCCCAGAAAGTCTTCCAGTCATCTGCGTAGCTTTCATTGTTTTCTGGACACCACTTTGACAGCCAGCACTTAAATGACGACATGCTATACGTGCTCCATATACATATTTCCTCAGGATTATACCAGTAGAGTAGTATTCAATATGTTCTGTGGTTGTAAGAAGTGAGCGGACCTTAAAATTGTCCCTATTATGTTGCTTTATCCATGACTCAAATTTTAGCTTTATTTAGTGAGAAGTAAACTTACACTTACAGTAATGTTTTAAGAATAATAATATTTACATGCTTAAATGCACGCTTACATGTTTTTAACTTCGAACGTCACACAGCATTTAAGCAATTTCTGTCAAGTATTCGTGTCCTCGGGAACACAGCTGATGTCCTTTCTGACAATAACCTCTGTAATCACTGGTGTTTGGAGTATTTGTGATACCAATTTGATGAAGATGTTTTCTGACTTTGCTTGCATTTTGTCTGTTTGCACATTGCAGTGTGATGAGTTCTCGTGGCCACTGTAGAAATTCCTCCAAGTGAAGAGAAAAGCTCATTGCAGCATCATATATAAACTCCATTTCAGAGAGAAAACTGCAACAAGCAGCCTGTGTCAGCTCATTTCTACCATTATTAAGTCAACATGGGCCATTTTCCAGAACACCACCACCTCTGTGTGAATCAATCTTACAAGTTCCACCTTGGATACCTGGCATTCATAAATAATATCTCTACAGATTTCAACATTTCCTTCCCAGTGCCTGCTTCTTCCCCCTACAAAGTGATCCCCAAACGCGCGATCCTCTCCAGTCTGGCTGGAGTCATGAGAGAACGTGATCTCTGTGCTGTGGGTGTGAGCCACCTCAGTGCTGGTGTCATGTGGTTAATAGTGTCAGTTTAAGGAGCGCTCCCCTCGCGCTGTGTCAGAGCCCGTGTTGCCATGTTGCGGTGACGCGCCCGTTAGAAACATTCCGTGCGCTCTCCGCGGTGAGCAGTGGCTGCGCGCGTTCGGTTGCTCGGTGCCAAGAGGGCTTCACCTGCCGTACGTCAGGAGGACACCCAGGCGGCTTTCTGTTTCTGGTCGGCTGCGTTCAACCCCAAAGGTTCCGCTGCTGCTGAGAGCGCGGGGCAGACGCTGAGGATTTCAAATAAAGATGTCTGGATCATTTGCGGGATGCGGGTAAGTTGAGTGTTGACGAACCCAAATTGGATCTGCCCCCCCACCCCGCTCCTACATCCGCAGGGGACGGGTCTTACTGGCTAATCAAACCTCTTGTATGTGTGGGACGTGAATGGGAAAAGTTTGTGGCACGGAGACGAGCTGCTGCTGCCATGTCTCGGGTCAGGGAGTGACGCGTGGACGCTCTGATCCAGGGCTCCGCTCGGGTTAGTTTTGGTGCGTCTGGAAGTCGTCGAGCTTTGGACTCTTTGGAATTCCACTGTGGTTACCACGAGCAATGAATGTGGTGCAGTAGCGGAGACAGTTTGGATGACAATGATAAGATGATGGTGACGATGACATAAACGGCACTGACTGTAGTCACAAGTGGCCCGTGTCAATTTCCTTTACTAGATGGAGCTGCAGGCATGAAGAGTCTCAGTGAAGACATCCTGCATGCATGCACATGCCACAAAAACAACAGCAGCATATGCATCACTTCGTGCAGCAGGAAGTGTGTTTGCATCAATCTTACTTTTTATGAAATCAGTGAAAGTTCAACAATGGAGAAGAGCAGACATAAGAGTGGGAATGGGTTAATGCATTAATTAATATCCAGCAACTCAGTTAGCGCTGACTGCAGGGGCTCTCTTTTCAAATACTTGTGGCCATTTCAGAAAAAAACAAAAGAAACGATAATGTGACTTCCTCAAACAGATTAAAATTCGTTCTTGACATTATTGTTGGAGAATAACCCGCCCCTCCGATCCCTCTTCCGGCCGGTGGGGTATAAGGGCCTCCAGTGGAGGGAGGCTCTCAGTACCTGACTGGCAGTGAGAGGCTCCTCTCCTCCTGCAGGCTTTGGCAGTCCCTCTCCCTCTGAAAGCTCATTTCCCATGCTTTTCATGCCTGCAGTTTAAACCCTTTGATGTTTTCTTGTGCTGAACCCTGTGCATTGAAGCCCCTCTTGAGTATGTTAATGTTCTCTGATTGACTTATGAATCTTTTAATTAACCCACTTGTATGCACGCAGCAGCATTGTCCTCTGTGAAATGCCATCGGGGGAAATGGAGCCGTGACAGAATGACATGCTGTCATTGGGAATTTCAAAGTCAATGGCAGTTTTGTGGCTAAATGATTACCAGCTTGATATTGTCTGCAACTTATTTCTGTGAGAAATCCTCCTGGATAAAAAAAGAAGAAGAAGAAGAAGAAGAAAAAAAGTAGTGCTTTGTACATTGGTGGATCTGGTGATTAAGACTTCAGCTGCAATATTAATGACTCTGGAAGATATCAAAGGATGAACCTCAGAGATGCAATAGCCTGAAGTAAGCCTACATTAATAATGTGCTTAATTCCATCAGCAATTCCAGTGTTTCTTCAGCGCTTTCATGTTCAGCCCTCTGCCAAAATCAAAGCTTTTAAATTATTCCATACATTTCATTTTCTCAGAATGTACATTGCCGTGATGTGGGCCATTTTTTTCTTTTCCTTTTTCCCTTTTTCATGCCCAGTATCTACACATTTCTGTGCAGGAGAAAGACTCATATTTGTCATCAGAGATTTTTTAAAAGTGATTTTTGAACATGGCTAACCCTAAACCATGCACACCTGCCACCTGCATGCGTATGGATGTATAATGTGCACGTGAAATGTGATTAGTCAGGTGATTACCACTAACAGTCAGCAGGTGGCAAAATGCTCTCAGGGATAAGAGGAGATCTATTACAGTGCAGTGGAACAGTGTAAAGGGCAGCTCAGAGTAGTCAGGGACGCTCGACTGAGTTTCAAAGACATCGCTGCTGCCTCTGTCTCATCCCATTTAAGTCTTCTGAGGATGAAACTCAGGCTCTTCTCTCCTCTTTAAAAAGCATATTTATCTTCACTGTCAGGGACTATGGGCCGTTGAACTTGTGGCGTGTCATGTATCAGAGGGCAAGTTATGGTTACAACCATACTCTATTGATGCATGCTAATATATTCAACAGGCCAAGCATAAAGCCAAAGCCACAGGGTTACTGAGGTTCACTGTGTGCAATTTGATTTATGACTAATTTGGCAAAAATATCTTGGTTAAAGCTCCATTTACCTTTAAAAACAAAATTTAAGTATTTGCTCTTCCTTGGCTTCATCTGCTGAAATATTCGGCACAACTGAAGGCTCCAGAAAGAACAAATAAATGGACCTTAAGATTATTTCTTCTGTTGCTTTTCCTAAATGTAGCCTAAGAAGCTGCACCATTAGTGCACAAAATGTACATTGTATGTAAAGTGGCCCTGTCTGGTGAACTCCAGTTTGAAAATAAAGTTTTCTATTTTATTATGTAGCCACTTCAGATAAGATTTTAAAATCTGCTAAGGTTTTTCTATTCTAATGAGATGTATATTTAAGTTTTTGAATAAGAGAAGAGAGAGTTGACAGAACAAATGAAAAAATAGTAAAACAGGCCACCTTTTTAGGTGAAATAAATAAGAAATTATGAGAAGTTAAGAAATTAGAGAAAATGATGGCAAAAATCTGAATATTACCTTAGATTTAATCCATGAGCTAAGCAGATATTTATGCATGAAGTAAGTCCAGTTGTGCTACTGATAAATTGTGATTGAGGTTAAATAAATCCAACTATATTAATGATGTGGCTATAAAATATGTATATATGTGGTCTATATATAAGACATCTCTGTATCTATGCATTGTAAGACACAGACAAATAGAAGGAAGAAAAGAAATATAACAAAAAAAAGAAATATAACATGAACATTGACCCAGCACTTGTGATGGGGCAACCTCTTACAACTGCACATTGTGCCCACGTTCCATTCCAACTATATTAAAGTGAGAAGTAAAAATCCAACAGTCATACATTTCAGCACAAGAAATGTTTAGTTTAAAAGTGATTTGAAATATGTTGATGTTCTGAAACCAAGTATGTGACAAGGTCTCTTTGATATATAATCCTACATGTATTCATATAAAGTACTCATAAAATAAATAAATGAAAAATACAAATGGATTTTATATACTATGTTATAGCATTTCAAAAGAATATAAAAACATAGTGTATAACCAAAAAAAAAAAAAACATGTACACACAATTCTATACCCTGTACTATTGTTTTGTATAAATAATTTTAATCACTGCAATTAAATTTTTAACATTATTAACTTCAAGGAACAGAGGTTTTATTTCAATGTAAAAATTGCCTAAGTTTTTAGCCAATTATCAGGTGCTTTTGGGTCATTGGTTTGTTCTTTTTCTTATCCGTAGTTTTTCTTTTCAGAAGTACCGGACATTGTTCTTATCTGAAAATAGTACAAATACATCAGTCATTGTCAGCTCACCTCAGCCTCACAAACGTATTCACAAACGTATTCCTATCCATGACTCACGTGTCTTCAGATCAGATTTCAGCACTTTTAGAAAGTTAAACTTTATGTCTCTGCCAAAGCTGAGTTTTGAAATCTTACTGCAGTGCTGCTGTCAGCTGGACTCCAGAGCTGAGAATTGCACTACTCCCCCTGAAGCTGCCCAGCGCTGTGCTGTCCTCCATTTCCATCGGCCGTCTCTATTCCCATCAAAGTTGGTTTCTGTGGTTCGGTCATTTTAGGATGAGAGGCGGTTTGTGAAGTTCACAGTCTGCCACTGGGTTTCTCCTGGATCTGTCTGCACACTGTGAGGCAGCTGAACAAAAGTGCATTGAGTTAACTCATAAAAAAGTGTAAGAAACTTTGAGTTGTGAATCTGGTAAATTAAGACTACCAGGTGTAGTAGTGTAACCAGGTCTCGATGTTATATAATACTTAATCACAGATAAAATAAAAGGCCACAGTGTCTTTGGAAAAAAAACAAACGAACAAAAAAAAAACCTCAGTGCCATGTTCCATCCATGTGACTTTAGAGAGGAAGCCAAAAAAAAAAGGAAAAAAAGGGAGCAAGCCAAAATGTGGAAAATATGTACCATAAAATATGTACTAGAAATTTTATTTATGTTGAATTGATGTGGACTTTTAGAATGCATTTCACATAGTCCCTGCGAACAGAGGATATGCTGACTTGTGAAAACTGTCAAAGTTTCCCTGGTTGGGGTGTTGCTATAGTTATCTTAGAAAGAGCATCATCTAAATCTGTTTTGAATATGATAGGATGTACGTATCGTACTTGTTTTATGGAGAAACAGTTGTCATAAATAAATGATGTTTAACATTATGCAAGTTAAATTGCTTGTTTTGATTTTGTATAAGCAGTTCTTCTTAGATCAATTTTAAATGCTTTTGAATTGCACCTACATTCAAACCAGTTGTTCCAGGGCCTCAGACACAGCCTATAAATAATTTGCTCAGCAAGTGACATCTCAGTTGTGGCCACAGCACCAGCTCGGTGTGCAAGTTATATGTAAGACAGTACCGTCCTCATCCATAGTCAACCTCCTAACTCTCGAGGTGGGGTTATTGTTTTGCTTTACCAGCTACACAGCTTGCTAATGTGAAATGCACATTCATAGGCCTGAGCTAACGCAGAGATGAAACAAAGTCAGCGACACAGTATCAATGCTATTACTCATGGAAATTTCAGCTCTTAATGAGTATGTCATGAATAGCAGCTATTGCACTGTTTATCATGCATACTATCTGCTACAAGTGATAGCATAATTAAACGCATATGGCGAGAGAAAACAGTAGATGAGTAAGATGAACCATGTAATTTGGAGAGTCAGGGAGTACAAGGGTAAGAAAAAGAGAAGACAAGCTTATAGAGCAGCCTTTGATGCTGAGTCTGGCGATGGGAATCCTAGTGTGCCTTCAGGGGAAAGCTCCTCTCACACAACATCAATAATGAATGAAAGATATCTTGTTCAGTGGAAGACTGAACATAACTGGCATACTGATTTGTTAGCATGAACCTTATGTAAAAATTGCATCAAGGTGCTATCTGTGGTTCATCAGTCAGATAAGGAGCTGACACTGATAACAGTAGTAGACCAAGGCGTCTGTGTTGTACAAACAATAACACAGAGAAACACAAAGAAGTTGGCTGTCTTTTTTCTTTTTACCAATATCTGTTATGTGGATGTGTTTACTCAACTGATGAAGTCCTAATTTGTGTCCTGTAGGTTATATAACAGGTTCCAGAGAATATGTAAGTTTGTATGTAAGTAAGCATTTCCCCACATTAGACGATGTTTGTTGTTATGGTCAACAAATATTGGCAGTTTGGTTTGCTTTGACAACTAGTCGTGGATAATAGAAACAACATAAACACACAAACACGAGCGCAGTGGAGAACATGAAGAATGTACACAGACAGGCCACTGGGCAGCTGATTTGAACCCCAGAGTTTGTGAATGTGAAATGAGGATGTTTATTTTGACTGTTGTGTAATTTATTCACTTTAAAGGTGGAAGTTTCCAGAACAAACTCAAGAAACCTGGAAAGAATGAAAACAAGATAACACAATCCAGATGTTATTTTCCCTGGCAACTGTAACCACATCTATGTCCTTTTCAGTATATTTATATCAGATTGTTTTGGGGAAAATATTCAGTGTTCCATGCTTTAATCTGTTACCTCTAGAAAGGGCCATGGGTTGAACTCAAACCCAGAGCTCTGTGGTGAGGATGTGGCCAAGATTGTCTACCAGGGAATCAACAACAGATGGTTTAAGATGGTGTATAAACTTGGGAGGTTTTGACAGACAAATAGTGTAACACTAGTCTTATGCTTTTATATATATACGTTACTCAACGTGATCATTTTTATAATTAAAGGTAAAGTTTTCTTATGGGAAAAGATTCAGTATGGAGTGTCATAGAATATTTGTTGTAGTAGACTTGTGCAGTAAAAGTTGAAAAACTCTGATAAGCTCTGATCACAGTCGTAAAATTACTCTGACCTAACATTTGAAGTTTTCACTCTTTATATTGCCTGATGCTTTTTCATTTCGGTGCAGTATGTTCTTTATGCAGCATTTTATGCTCAGACACAGTGAAATGACTGACGGACAAATACTACGCTAACAGCACCTTGCTTATGTCCATGACCTTAACTCCTACAACGTGAACCCCTCGCAGCACAATAGCTTATTGATTATTGATAATGAACCTGCAGGAGGAACACAGTAATGTTAATCCCATGTTCAATTTCCATACAAAAATGTCCATGAAATGATTGTGATATAGTCAGCTGTATCTCTGGGAAGAGGCAGAGCCGAAGTTAATTCAGTGTGATGATGATGTTGAGTGTGGAAGCACTGACTCTTTCATGTGCTGCCCTTCTCTCTGTACAACTATTTTAAAAGGGAGGAGAACTGGGATTTCTCTGCGGCAAATGTTATTTCAAGGGCATGTTATTCTGCTTTAAATACGGTTTTAATTTGCAATGCAAATGAGTTTCATTTTCAACTGAATAATCTTCCTGGTTACCTAATACTTTGGCATCATCATACTTTGTAATGTGTCTGTGGTAAACTGTTAGCACTCTTTGTCAGCTCCTGCTCACTCAGTGCAGTCTAAACTTAAAGGTCAAACAGCGTTTAGCTCACACACGCAATGAAACACACACAGGCTTTGTTTGACACTTTCTCAATGCTTACCACGGTGGTTTTCCACTTCAATACAGGTCACATTATAACCAGTGTTTTTAGAGAGAATGAACACTTCCTCAGTCAGGTGTCCAAAGTTTTTACTGGTGCGGCATATTTGTTAGCAGTATGGCAGCATAGTGATGAATGCTGTTACCTCACAGTGCTGTAATTGGGTTTGGTTCCTGCCCTGGGGCCTTTCTGTGTGGCATTTGCATGTTCTCCCTGTGCCTGCGTGGGTTTCCTCTGGATACTGAGTGTGAGTGTGAGTTGTTGTTGGTCTCTGTCTGTCTCTGTGTGTTGGATCTGAGTGTCTGATTGGCCTTTTTCTTTTCTGAGTGATACAGTAAGAAATGTAGCAGATATAGAAACTAAATCCCACAATTTTGGATGGTGGATCCAGGTGAGTGGACCCTGGGAGTGTGGCTGAGGGCGTTGACTCTTTTGTTGTGACATCGTAAAGTTTCAGAATTCCTGAAAGCTGGTTTTAATGCTCAGCTTCTGTGGACTGAAACCTTTGTTGCTTTCACTGGATTAATATAGAACCTAAACCTGTACAATATTGGCCCTTTAAATTCTAGGCTAAACATTTACTGAAACTAAGCAAATCAAAATGAGACGTAATGTTATTGATCGTACAGATGAAACTTTAAATTGTGACAGCAGTGAGAGAGGGTAGGTATTAATAGAGAAAACAAAAGAAGTTTAAAGTCAATAAGGTGAAAGGAGAAATATTATTTACAGAAACAATGTCCAACAAACTGCAAACCCTTTGACCATGCTCCCCAACCACCGAGCCACAGACTTGCACTGGTCAGGGGGTCATTTGGTTCTGGGCTGCACAAAAAGACTGAATTAATTTTTTTTTGTTTATGTATTTATTTTTTGACTATCAGAGTCATTAAGCTGTTTTATTTTTGAAAAAAAATGACCAGATACATCTGTCTGTGTCTCTGGACACATGTCCGGACACTCATCTTGATCACATGATACGGTACAAAAATGAAGCCCACAAATTAGCAAAAATTAGTGAAAAATGTTTTTGGAGAGCTTTGGAAAGGAGTGAAGGCCCAGTGAGGAGATAGAAAAAGAAGAGCCTACAATATCAGGAGTCCTACTTAAAATACAGATTTATTGCTACAGATGATTTCACGCACTGAGCTCGCTCTGTATAATATGAGGTGGCAGGCCAGCAAATGAGGCAATGGAACCTTCAAAACTCCTTTGACACATGGAGACATATGCTTTATCAGCGCTTTGGTCACCCTTCATACATTCAGCTTCATGGTGAGTTGTATTTTTATACACTTCTTTTTTTTTTTGTTTCTGTGAAAAGACTGTTTTTTCTGAAATGGTTGGGGAATGCTGCTCTAAAGTACAGTTGTTAGATGTCATCAGAAATAAGGGCACAACAGTTGCAATTTTATAAACCACTGTAAACCAGTAAGTGACCAAATAAACCATGGCTAGTTTTGTTAATTCAAATTCAGAATTTACTAATCTTTTGCTTCTTTTTCCCATCATTGAATAACAATTTAAAATTGATTAGAGCTGTGAGTATTGATGGGTGTGATAATTATTGTATTGCATGATCAATAAGTCTAACAACTGGTAAAAGTAGAACACATTTGACAGATCAGAGTTCTTACAAACCAAGGATAACTGAACAAAGGATAACTGAACAAACCTTTGTTTAGTTATCCTTCAGTTTTATTTGGAATTGTTTAACGGACAAAAATATTTGTAGTGTATTATTTGGTTTTTCAACATGTATAACTTGTAGTTAGCATAAACTTTATCATACTGATAAAGTGGGTGTGTGGTAATTTCACCTGCAAGATTTTTTTAATATCCCTTTTAATATTGTCTGGATGTTAATGAGCCTACATTATTAAACTTTGAAAACTGGTGCAAGTGCATTTTCACCCCAGTTTTCATTATGTATAGTGAATGTACATCCATTTGTATCTCCACTCTGACTTTATGTGGAGGGACATTGTGTCTGCTCAGCATTCTGTGTGAATGGAGCACCAGACCCTAATGGAGAATGTGTGGATTATATCTTACTGCTGTCAACTCTTTCATACATTTGAGAGAGTTCCGTATTGGAAACTTGAAGTTGATCAACAAGGAACGCATCACCAATCTATTGTGTATTACTCTCTAAGGTAGTACATCCAGCTCAGTGCTGAATTCTTTCATGCTGTTTCCACATGGACAAGTACTAACTAATGAAGGTTTTCCTAACACTGCAGCAAAGTTGCTGTCAAACTTTCTGAAATGTGGAGGGGTGAAAAATGTGAAATGGTTGAGGAGTGCATTGCGGTGCCTTGAATGTTAACAGGGCAAACCCACTATTTTCTCCATTATCCCCTTTTCTCTCAATCTTCCTCTCATGATTCCTCTTTTAGCCACTCTTTAAATTTTTTTATTTATTTACATTTTTATCTTTTTCAGTGATTTCAGTTAACAATGGATGAACACACGCTGTTCTAATGTTCCTTCTCTGCAGTGAGCCAAATCACTATGTCTAAGTTATGTCTAAGTGTGCATCAATTCATCACGTTGGTCTTGTCTGATACCAACTTCTGCCCCTTATCTGTTTCCGGGTCATGGGGGGTGCTGGAGCCAATCACAGCTCACATTGGGTGAGGGCGGGGTACACCAGTCCATCACATGGCCAACATACAGAGACAGAGACTAACAACCACTCACACTCACACAGATAATTTAGAGTCACCAGTTAACCCAAACATGATGTCTTTGGACGGTGGGAGGAAACTACAGTGCCCAGTGGAAACCATCCTTCTTATCGTGGGGCAACAGCGTAAACCTATGTATGTTCACCACTACACCCCATCGCAGTGCTTCATACCAACTTCAAATCAAATCAAATCAAATCAGATTTATTTGTATAGCGCCAAATCATAACAAAGTTACATCAAGGCACTTTACATATAGAGCAGGTCTAGACCAAACTCTTTATAAATTTATTTAAAGAGACCCAACAGATCCCCCGATGAGCAAGCACTTGGCAACAGTGGCAAGGAAAAACTTCCTTTAAGAGGCAGAAACCTCGAGCAGGAACATGTTGTTGCATGAAGTTCATGGAGTTGAGCTGTAATACAGAATTCATGCTATATGGGACCAGCAGGTGTTGCAGGAACATGGGATGGAGATGAGTCACCACCTGCAGGATGAGGACAGGGAGAGAGAGGAGAGGAACTGGGAGAGACAGAGACTTTGGCAGAACATGGTTAATAAATGCAGTATAAATGCTTAGAACTGGGTGAAACTGTTTTTTTTTTTTTTTTTTTTAAGAAGGATGGTTTTTATCAGCGCATGCAAGGAGGGAGTTAGAGAGAAAGAGGGAGAAAGGGTGACAGGGAGAGACAGAGAGCGAGAGAGAGAGACTTGTTAAGCATTTTTACTCCTGCAGCTTTCATGATATCAAAGACGGGGCACTGAGTTATATACTGCAAAAAAAACATACGCTTTTTACATACAGTGCATTACAGTATTATTAGCATGCAGATTAGTTTGGTGCATAAATGGCAGACCTGAAACTTGGTTCACATGGCTTTGGGTTATATGACAGAGAATACTCTATCCATCAAAACTAAGGCCCATTAGAATTTCACTAGGTTTCCATCAATAGCTCATTCATTTAACAAATTGAAAGAACTGTGTGGGGAGATGCGGCCCTTTTAACGGTCCTGCAAAGTGAGGCCTCCATGTCCTCTATTATCATAAATCAGCTCTGGGTTCTATAGTAATACAGTGAAAGTACCAAAGTTATCAATCCACAGAGAAATGCTCCAGTCTGTATCCAGAAACTGAGCCTTGAAAGCAGCTGTCACGACTTCTGGAACTTTGTGATGGCACAATAAAGTTGTAACTTACATGGTCTTTAGTATCCCAGTTTTGAGGTTCATCCCGGGATACGGCGTTGACATGCTCCAGTATCCAGGCTTCTCGGACTACTACAGGTGGCAAAACCGGGTTTCTCGAAGCTGGGAAAAGAGCATAACCTGGTTTCTGAATTTGTGATACAGTGTGCACAAACACAAAAACAGGATACCTCAAGAACCCAATCAAAACTGGGATACTAAAGACCATGTAAACACACTGATTGACCAAATTACTTTACATGGTTTGAAATATGAAACAATGTGTTTAATGGGCTAGCTATAACTGTGAGGAACAGCAAACAATTTGCTCATATTAATATTTTTCTGAATTTCAGAAAAGAAAAAAATAATAATAATACAGAAAAGAGTCCTGGATAAACTACCCGTTTGAAAAGGTAAACATTGTCAAAAACAGATTGTGACTACCCTTTGCCTTTACAACAATGCCAGTTCACTAAACTGCAGTTGTGCACAGTTGTTCAATCTCTTTGGCAAGTATGTTGTTCTAAGCATTTTCTGAGAGCTTGCCATATGGAATGCTCCAGTTCCTGTTGTGTCTTTACGTAATCATAGACTAACTCAGAGATGTTGAGATCAGGCTCTGATTTTGGTCTCCATATGCTTGAACATTGATAGCTTGCTATGTGCAAACAAAAAGTGAAGGTAACCCTAAAGTCAAAATAATTGTATAATTGGACCAAACGCCATGTCAGTCCCTCAGTTGCTACTGCAATGAAGCTGGCATGGCTAAAAATGCAGTTGTAAGCTACATATACACACACAAGTACACACAAATACTGCCCAGTACTTAGTACGTAATTTGCATTGCTTTGTTTTGCAATTTCCAGCTGATGACATCTGCAGTTGCAGTGCGCTTCTATGTTTACTGCTGCTGAGTGATGATTCACCTCTTATTGAACCTTCAGAGTTTACTATTGTCAGAGTGGCTTTTGGCAAATTTGTCACCATGCTCTTCCAAGTGTTTGCTATCTTCCACCTTGTCTGGCAAGAGGGGAGTCCCTGGCATCTTGCCACTCTCTTTCCACCCCCACCTGCCTGATTTTCCAAGACGACAATGATAAGAAAATCCTCCTCAATGCAGACGAGCACATTGCCCTTTTATTTGGCCGTCACTCAGTGTTATTTATGCTAGATGTGTTTGCATGCGGGTATTCCAGTGGCTATTTTTGGGAAGTAACAGATATGAGGGCCGTTTCAAACCTCAGATATGTCTTTGTTCAACCCCCGTCCTTTGGAAGCATCTGCTCTCACTTCCCTCCTTTCCCACTTGCCCTTTCCAATCTGCTCCCTTACCACTGTTAACATCCTGTTAGAATGCGTTGCATTGTCGAAACATTTATTTTGAAACTCTACCTCAAAGGCTTTTTACTGCTCTTTAAAATATCCTCTGTCAAACCAGCAGTCTGCTGCTTAAATGTGTTCACATACCACGTTTCATGTGATGTTTCTCAAACAGTCCAAGTGACCACGGAGCTATGTGTTGTTTTCAGTATTAACCATAAAACAGACAATTAAATCTGAATTTTCAAATTTACATGTGATTCCGTGTATCGGAGCATTTTTGTTTTCATACCATAATTTTGTGTGAGCAAGAAGCTTGATTACAGTTACCCTGTTCCGAGATTAAGTTAATTGTCTGCAACTATCATCAGTACTCAAATATAGAGTAGAATTTAAAATCCTTCTGTTAACATATAAAGCTCTTAGTTCTTAGTTAGCGCCATCATATCTCAGAGAGCTCATAGTTCCTTACTGTCCTAGTTGGCTACTCCACTCTCTAGATGGAGGTTTACTTGTGGTTCCTAGAGTCTCCAAGAGTAAATCTGGAGGCAGATCTTTCAGTTATCAGGCTCCTCTTCTATGGAACCAACTTCCAGTATCTGTCCGGGGGGCGGTCTCTTTAGCTTAAACCTTTTCTGGATGACAGAGCTTATATTTAAAAAGTTCAAGTCCATCTACTCTTTAGCTATGCTGCTATAGGCCTAGGCTGCTTGGGGAAGGACTGAGCATCTCTCTATCTCTCTCTCTCCCTCTCTCCCCCCCCCTTGCATACACTGACAATAACCACACTTCTTAAAAATCACTGTTTCCCCCAATGCTAAACATGTGTACTGCATCTACTAACCATGTTTTCACGAAGTCTCTGTCTCACCTGGCTCCTCTCCTCTCTCTCCCTGTCCTCATGCTCCAGGTGGTGACTCATCGCCATTCCTATGTTCATGCAATGCCTGGTGCTCCCTTATCTTCATGAATTCTGTACTACAGCTCCATGAACTTCATGCTGCATCATGTTCCTGCCTACACCTGTTTTTAATATCCCTCTCTCCTGCTCATTCTCACCTTACACTACACCCCCCCATGCCTCTCTTGCTCTCTCTCTCTTCTCTCTCCCTCTCTCTCTCTCTCTCTCTTCTCTCTCCCTCTCTTTCTCCCTCTCTCTCTCTCTCTCTCTTCTCTCTCCCTCTCTTTCTCCCTCCCTCTCTCTCTCTCTCTCTCTCTCTACCACTCTCAACCCAACTGGTTGAGGCAGATGGCCACCTCTCCTCGCCTGAGCCTGGTTCTGCCCGAGGTTTCTGCCTCTTAAAGGAATTTTGCCCTTGCCACTGTCGCCAAGTGCTTGCTCATCAGGGATCTGTTGGGTCTCTTAAAATAATTTTATGAAGAGTTTGGTCTAGACCTGCTCTAAATGTAAAGTGCCTTGATGTAACTTTATTATTATTTGGTGCTATACGAATAAATCTGATTTGATTTGATTTGATCAGCCTGTTACATGATGGGAGGATAGAGTCGGACAGCGACAGACTGATTACTTTTGAGAGCCAGATTGCAGGATCCTAGTTGAAGGGGAAGGTCGTGGGTAGTAATCCAGACCTCTGCCCCTCCTTGTAAGTGGGCATCTGGGACTAACCACCTTCTAATACTGTTCAGCTTTGCTCATCAGAGTGCATCCAGCCAGGTATGGCAACAGGGCCAAATGAGGGCTAACGCGGACTGGACACTGACCTCTTTGTCCAGTGAAGGAAAAAGGGGAGTCTTGTGCACCCAATTTTTGTTTTCAAAAATGAAATGAAGGTATACATTGAATAATCATTCCACCCTGGAAAAAGAACGGTTCAAATATCCATCCATCCATCCATCCATCTTCTACTGCTTTTCCATGTCCAGGTTGCGGGGTGCTGGAACCAATCATAACTCACACTGGATGAAGGGGTACACCCTGGACAGGTCACCAGTCCATCACAGTGCCAACACACAACAACAGACAGAGACCAACAAACACTCAGACCTACGGACCATTTTGTCACTTATTAACCCAAACCAAAACTGTATCTTGAAATGACTTTTGAACCACTTTCATCAAGACATTTGAAAGGGTTTTTAAAAAAGTTAGCTAGAATATAGAAAACACAAACAAACGAAACTAGCTTCTCTATATTCAAGAAGAAAAAGTCGCCTTTTTTAAGAAAATGTATATCCTAGATGTACGTCACGTTGGGACTACAGATGGGAAATAGCTTCGTAAGCTAAATCCGGTACGAGGCATCTCTTCTCTTTTCAAGACTAATGTTATCTTGTACATTGTCCCTGATACAAATAAACTTATTAAACAAAAAAAACAAAAAACTAAACAGTGATCAAAACAGTTCTATGCAAATTGACTACACAGGACTCAAATCACATCAACAACAAAACAAAAAACTCCTAAATTAAAAACAAACAGGCCATATTGTGAAGAGAACACCAACACAATCATTGGCATTATCCTGTATTAGTTAATAAATAAATATAATGATTAACTGTGTCATCTTGGTGGCGTTCCCATATGTTGTTTATTATATTAAACATGACAGCAGCCGGTCACTAGGGCTGCATTTTTCCATATACAACTGCAGTGAAAGTCTCATAACAATAGATCAGGAATTCATGAGACACAACATAACCATAACCTAACCCTGAAATTTTGCTTTTGCACAACTCCCAACACTGTGTCAGCAGCCACTGCCAGTGATGAACTAGTATGTGAATATACAAGTCGAACTGCTCTGATAGCTCTTACACCCTAACCAAACTTTATCAGAACAGATGAGCACCCAGACAGTTCTCCTTTTTTTTCAATCTATCTCTATTTAAAAAAAAAAACAACTAACATTTTCAAAAAGTGGGTGCCATTGAAAAGAGCAGTATTATAATAATAATAATGTCCCAACCAGATTGACAGCATTTTCAGCTGCTCAGTACAATGACTCGTCACATGATGAAACTTATTTTCCAGGCCTCTGACCTGGTATAGGTAGTCCAGTCACGTCACGCAGGCACTCTGAGTTGTCTTAAACACTGCGCAGATCATCTGGCCTCAGCTGCTTTGATCTCAGGACTGGCTTCTCACAGGCAAAATCCATACTAACGCTTTTTGACTTTACAATGCCGAACCAATCTAGTAAATGATACCAGGCTGTAAGGGGCCTTTCAAATGGTTCTGTGATTTCCACCTCTTTAGTGAGATGGGCTCTTCTGAGGCATCCAAAGAAAGAGGGGAAAAAAGACTGGATGGCCCACAGAATACAAATGGCTACTTTCATATTTGGCCCTGGAGGAATGAGTTGTTCATGTGCACCAAAGGTACAATGATCTGTTGTGTGCTGTTGAAAGCAGCTTTTGACAACTGATACTCGCTTGTCCTGGGGGTGAGTGAAGATATAATGTGACAAATGATTAGATGAAACATTATTGATCGCTGTGTGGAACTGAGGTTGCTGCAGTTATGTTGTAATATACAATTACACAACAGAGAAAACTGAAACGGCATAACAAAAGACAGAGGAACATATGCTACCTTTTATATAGACAGAGAGCAAAAAAAATAAAACACACGAAACATCCAATTCCTGATATTCATAGAAATAAAAAAAAAAAAAAAAAGGCTTTAAATTTTTCTGTGGGAGAAGTTGGATTCGCAACTGCAGTGACTATAAGAGACCACTTATTATACAGACTTTTGACCAGACCAGAATATAAAACTGATTTCCATGGCCACTGTTCACCCAAAAATCCAGTGTGATGCTAAAAGAAAAGGGGAAACTCACAGCTGGCCAAAACAAACTGTAGTCAGCTGATCTGGATCCAATAGACCATCTTTGTGATGCCTTTAATACCCTTTCGTAGTGGTCTGTTCCTGACATTTTGGGCCGCCATACATATTGGCTAGCTCTTTCTCTGTACTTAACTAGTTTGGTTAGTTTGGTTTCTCTCTAAAATCATCTCTCTTGTGGTAGCAGGAATGGCAATGTGACACCCTTTAACAACTAAGCACACTAGCTCAGATAACTCCCTTCTCACCTGGTAAAGGTCTCTGAATGACTCAAGAACCCTCTCCACACACTCCAGCCATTCTCATCTGATGAAGCCCGACTGTCTGGAGCTGTGTGTGTGTCTTTTTATCTCCCCGATCCTAGAGTGCCAGGCACTTGATGTGTGACAGCATCAATGTGTGCAGCCACATCATCATGTCCAACATGCTGTTCTGGGCCCCTGGCGAAAGCATGTGCCACAGCCAGTGTTTTGCCCAGTACATATTGAGCTATGGCATTGAAACACGTTAGCCGCATCAACAACCTCTGACACCTAATGGGGACATTATCCAAGTCTTTACTATTCACGGGAGGCACCAGGGGTTTGTGATCAGTCACAATCCTGAAGAGGTACATCTTGAACGTTTCACCGGGCCAGACACATTCTCTCTCTGTCTGAACACATGTTGTCTGTGTCACTCAGATGTCTTGAGAAGTCGGCCATGGGCTTCCATTGGTCCTCGTGCAACTGGAGCAGGACACCTCCTAACCCGTAGCTTCTGGTGCCCGCTGATACCGTCGTAGGCCTTGTGCCATCGTAGCAGGTGACAATGGCTACTGCAGTTTTAGGCTTGTCGAACGCTGTGTGCTGTGTGGGCCCCCATAACTACTCTGTCTTTGACTTCAGCAGGTCATATAAGGGCTGACCCACTGTGGAGAGCTTTGGTACATACTTGGCCAGTAAAATGACCATCTCTAGGAGCCTCTTTAGCTCAATTATGTTTTGGGGCTGGGGAAAGTTCTCTATCCCAGTAACTTTGTCTGGATCAGGTCATACCTGTCTCATTGATGAGGCAACCCAGGAAACTGACCTTTTCCTGATTGAACTTTCACTTTGGGGTTAGGGTTAGGGTTAGGTTAGGGTTGTTCATAGTGAGGCCTTCTGCATCCATGACTCTCAATACTTCTGGCTATGCACTCATCATAGATTTCCTAATTTTCTCCACATATGAGGATGCCATAGATTTTCACTTCTGTCTCTTCAAGCCCAGTCATGTTTTCTGCCATTTTCCTTTGGAAAATTTCACGAGCACTTGTTATCCCAAATGGGAGGTGGTGGAAGGCATACAAAAGCTCTCAGCCTCCTGTGGTCCTTGTGCAGAGGGATATGATAGAACCCACTTGCTGTGTCCAGTGATGTGAACACCTTTGACCAGGCCAGCCTTGGCATTATCTCCTCCATAGTGGGGAGCACATACACCTGAGGTCTGCACAGCACTGGACCTCTCTGTTGTCGGGCTTGAGCACTGGCTGCATTGGAGCACACCATTCTGTGGCTGAGTAACCTTCTTGATCATGCTTTCATTCTGATTCTCCGAGAAAGTACAGCTGTTTTACTTCTTCTGTGATTTCTCCCACAGCTGTTGAGTGGCATATTTGTTCCCAATGTCCCTTTTCCAAGATCGTAATCCTGCTCCTCTGACATGAAGATGAAGGAGCTGAATATCTTTTCAGCCTTGCTTCCCATAACATAGATCAGCAAGCTTACCTGAATCTCCCCATTGTCCTTGTTCATCTTAATATTCAGCCTGAAGCGCAAAAATGTTTGTTTCAACTCTGGCCAATCAAACTTAAACTCACTCAGTGGATTAAACTGCGACATTCTTGCACTTGCATAGCCCTACGCTCTGTGACACCATGTAATGTCTGTAGATTGCTATCTCAATGGCATAATAACACTCCGTGGGTTTATTGTATGCAATGATCTTTAATGCTCAGTACATGCAGGCCACAACAGCAACTGAACTTACACGTCTACATGCACATATACTCTCGCATCGTGATAACAGTGACAGTAACACCTTTCACTCATCACACTGACACTATGAAATCTGACAACTAAAATTATGTGATGCGGGCCAACAGGGAGTGGAGTCTCAGATGAAAATATCAACATCTGCTGAATCCAGGATTGAAAGAACAGTCTGTTTTAATACCCTGTATCGGTTTAGTGTCCTTGGTTGAATTTATATTGTGGGTTGGGCAGGGAATCATTGAGCACTGAAGCTGAGGTGAGCAGATGGATGATAGTGATAGTCTATGTGAAGATGTCTCTACTTCTCACTTGATTTATTCCTAATGGTCTCAGTCCCTAGTTCCAAGTCTTCTTCAATACAACATGATATAATTTTTTTAAACAATGGTCCAATTTAGAGGGAAATAAACCATAAAGCAGGGGGTGGAGTAAGGAGTGGATACTGTGTAGCTTCAAAATGGCAGTTCACAAACCAATGAGCGATCAACTGTGGCAGGGGTAAATCCTGATGGGTTGATGCTTGCTTATACCCGAAAAATAAAATACAAGAATCTAACCAAAAATAATCAAAAGCAACTGAAACATTAAATATAAGGATGTGATATTATAAAACCTGAAAATATTGTAAATTGCAATATTTTGTCTGTACTATATAAGGATATTGCGATTAGGATATCATCCAAAGTTTAGTTTCTATTGTTTTCTATGTATTACATTTCAAATGGCAGAGAATATTATAAGTGAGTAAGCTCTTTTGACCTTGCATCTGTTTCTATTTTCACCATTCACACTGAGTCAGACAAATTTAATGTGGTGTGCTTGATTACATCAGGATTGAAATTAACCTCCATCACCTGCCCTCATCAATCTATTACACATACCAATACACAAACAAACAAAAACGCTGATTAATTGCATGTTGCAGATGACCGATGGTGAACTCAGTTTCGCCTCTGCTGTTGTTATTGTGAAGGAAGGCATGATGGCTACCAGGGATCACTATGAAGGATGGATGAAGAAACACAAACCAATGATCTTTTTCCCATCCAGCCCAAAGCCTCAGAGTCTGAATAATTCAATTTGTATCCACCAAAGCTGCATTTGTCATAGCTGGCATGTGCTCTCAGGCTCTTTACCCAGCATGCTTTGCTTTCTACACTTTGATTTGCCAATTCTGTGCAGGTTTGAAGTGAACAGCTTGACAGGGTGATGGTATTTCACACTATTTACTCAAAAATGTTATGTTTCTACGTTTTGGTTGGTTGTAGGCACCACATTTTTTTTAACAGGATACAGGGCCATTATAATAATGATTTTTAGAGAGAGATGGTTTAATCACCTCTATCCCACAGCTTTTGTGCTTTTATAGGTTCTAATTTTACTGTAATATTATCCATGAAAAGACTTATTTATTGTTTTCAGAACCAAAAACCATTTCAATGTAGTTTTATAGCTACTCTCACTTGCTTTTCCCTGTGACTATGGTAAAACTGGTGTGTGGGCCATGAGCCTTTCTTTTGGAGTGATCAAAAAAAAAAAAGAAAATTTCAGATAAACATGCAGGGAAACCAAATGGAGTGAGGACAACAACGAGACTGAGTCATGCAGCTAGTATGTTGTATAACCCAAAGCCAAAACAGACTTCCTTACAGTGGCGGCTGGTGTTAAAAATTTTTGGAGGGGCGCAATGTACCTTGGCATACTGTAACAGTACACAGAAGTCACGGATCAGTACAAGCTTAGCGGGGAAAAAAGAAAGTAGAAAATAATGTTTTGGTCCTTTTATTTCGAAAAAGGTGAGCATCCAACAATGGTTCATTGGTCATAACTTTTAGTGATGTGGTTCAGTTATGCTGCAGTGAAAAAAGAAAACTGTACATAAAGAAGGGGTGTAACATTTTAACAAATCTACTGTTCTTTTGTATAGTTTTTTTTTTTCTTCCTGGTTTGGGTTCAGTTTGTTTTACACATTGGAAGGAAGAAAAACACGAACATTTCCATTGTTCTGTCTGGAATTTATATTATTGGCAAAGATAAAATTCCTTCCTTTCAGATATTTGATAATATCAAAAATCTGGGAATGAATTGTCGAATCACGTTAGATAAAAAACACACGACACAATACTGATCGCTGATGTTTCTTGGACACATATGAGATACATACAGATGTGTCCCATGAAGAATCTAATTCAAACCAATTAAAAGAGAGCCTCAGGTCACGTGCTTATCAAATGTTTAAGGGCACCATCTTTCAATAATTATTGGCATCTTACAGCATGTTTTTTCTTTTGATTTTCATCTCTTGATTTAATGGGCGTAGTGCCCTAGCACCCTCCTCTGACCAGCTGCCACTGCTTCCTTAGAGTAACAGAGATTGTTCATAGTTCCTTGGCCTGTCCAAATAACACAACACTTGATCCAGGGCATTTCATTTGAAGTACTGAGATTCATTAGAAAATATATTTGTGGTTTAAAGAACCAAAAACACATCTCAGTGTTTTACATTTCCTCACAAAGATATCTTTGTGGAGCTCTAGTAACAACAGGTTGGTTGGCCAATCAGAAGAGAGGATCTGAGTCTCAGAGGCACCACCCCGAAAACATGTACTAGGTCTCTATACTCTCAAAAAGGGGCTATGGCTTAACTAAGGAGGGGCCAAGTAGCCAGTAAGATAAGGGGGAAGGCGTGATTTTGAGTACTGACCCCAGTCAACCAGGAATTAATGCAAGATCATCCACAGTAAAGACATAAGTCAACCACTTTGAATGCCACTATTTATTAATCAAAAACATCAATAAGCCATCAATGTTTCTGAAGAACAGTGAAGTCATCTTTAACTAACACATAATTGTTATATCTATGAAGGCAACTAGAGGGGGAATGTATGTGTGTGAGTTGAAGTGTGTATGTGTAACTGTATGGTGGTGGGTGTGTTGGAGAGTGGATCACAAAATGGCGGATCAGAAGGACTACATCCAACACTTCGTACGGGGAGGGGACAGTGATGTGGTGTTGGTCTATACGTGAAATTCCAATCTGCTCCCCGCAGAGTTAGGGCCAAGAATAAAACAATCAGTAACAGACATTCTCTGTCGCTGCATGAGACTTGGCATTGACATGGCAGTCCGTCTAGCACGTCAACTTTGACACTACTTCTCTATTATGACCCAACGGCTCTTGGTGCAGTCCCACTTATAGTGAAGATCCAAAAGGAAAACTGAAATAAAAAAATAAAAGTTGAAACACAAAAACAAAAAGTAAATTTCAAACAAAAGTTACCCAATTTCAGGATAGGGAACAGTCCCTCTCATCCTCAGAAGTTGCAGACCACGGTCTGAACAAAGCAATGCTTTAAAGCCACTCCATTACAGCTGCTGTAGTAGGAATGTTGTGTGTACAGACTGAGCTTGCTGGGGAAAAAGCGAGGATTCACTGCTGATTCTGCCTTTTATCTTCTTGGAGCATTGGCAGTCCCGTGAATAAAATTTATGGTGTCTCTGTCCAATGGGGGGCCCGTGGCCTGCTGAGCAGTTTGGCGCTATTTTCAAAGAATCCCATATTCTTTAATTCTTAGCTCAACTCTTATCAGGAACTGGATATGGTTGTAGGCCTCTCTTTTTTCTCAGTGCATGGTCAGTACCACAACAGAATGGTCCCACTGGACCTGAGGACCTGAGAGCAAAGATGAGCTAGTAATAATTTTTTTTTTCAAGATGGCGTGGTTGAGCTCCCCTTAGACTGTGCTTCTTTTTGTCAAGCGGGAACTAACCGCGCCCTTGACACAATGCTTTTTCCCCTATATCTGATTTCCACTGGCACCACAGGGTATCTGTGAATGTCCCCATGCTGACATATATCCACCCATGATGCCTCTACCAAAGCCCTAGGCCGAACCAGGCTTTGGTGGACAAAGGACTGTGTACAGCTGAGTGCACCTTTGCCTGATGTATACCCCCTTGGATCCTTACCGGGACACTGTATGTTTCTGGACCCGGGGAGGGAGTCAGAGGGCACGCCACCCAGACCATCTGACCAGCCTCCATGAGGGGGCACTCCCGGCGGATGTGTCCGGGTCAGCCGCACCTCCAGCAGCCCTGCCCTGGTGCTTAAGGACCCCCCTGTGAGGCAGGAGCAGTGCCCGTAGTGGCTGGACCCTGTGGTAGAGGAGAGAGTCAGAAGGTTAGATCAGGGTTGAGGAGAGGGTGGGAGCGGAAGTCCTCGCCAGCTGCGGAGTGCCGGTGTTGGCCGGCCGATTCCCTGTGGTTGTCCCTCCATGCCTCAGCCATGGACTGCCAGGTGATCCTCTGCCAGGGTGACCCTCCGCTAGGGTGACCACAGCCGCCAGGTCCTTGGGGTGGGGGCACGGCACCTACTCGGAGGGTCTGCTGGGGAGGCCGTCCACAAATCGCTCAAGCACCACCTGGTCAAGGATCTGCCCCTCATCTGCGGACTCTCCCACCTGCAGCCATCTGGAAGTGGCGTCCCTCAGCTACTGGGCATATATGAAGGGGTGGTCGGCTGGCCCCAGCCTGGTAGAGTGCAACCACCTCCGGTGGTCCGACTGGCTCATGCGGTCGAGGACAGCCCAAACCTCCCCTATGAGGACACGGGCAGGCCGAGCGCTGGTGTCTACGCCTCTCCCAACAGTAGTGGGAGCAGCCGCATGGCCCAGTCCCCTGCTGGCCACCTGCATGCCATCACCGTCGCCTCAAATGCCTTAAGGAAGGACTGGGGATTGTCCGCCGCTGTCATCCGCTGTTATATCATCCCTGAGAGGGGAGATGGGGAAGCTGGCCGTGCCACCTCTGCCTTTGCAGTCAGCCTCTCCAGCAGGGCCCTTTGTCTCTCTGCCTGGGTGTGGAGGAAATCCAGGTGTTGTCTGTTGTCAGCAGCTTGCCATCCTGGCTGATGAGTTTGCTCTCACTCACAAAAATGTTTTCTCGTCGCCTGCTCTTTGTGCCACAATTGCCGGTGCTGGGTGTTGATCTTATCCCTGGGAATGATTTAGCTGGGTGGAAGATGTACCCCTCCCACTGGTTTTACCCATGAGTTGGTAATCCGTGGTGCTTCAGCTGTTTCGTTCCCAGGTTTTAAATTTGGCACACGACCACAGCATGCCATCGGGGAACTATTTGAACACGTGATTATTGACCCTCTCTTGGCCCTTTACCAAAAATAAGTCTGGCAACCAGTACATCTTCATCACGATGTGTGCTACCATGTCCGAGGCGGTTCCACTGTGCTCATTAAAGTCCTGTGCCTTCATCAAAACACTTGTCAGATTCTTCTCCACCTTTGGTCTACTGCAGCGCATCCTCTCCTGTGTGAGCCAAATGTTATGTGTAACATCTCCAGCGCGTATAATGTGCAAAGTCAGTGCACACTGGAATGCTTCTACCTGACACTGCATAAATTCTGTGCTGAGCCAAACTGTGAGTGGGATGAGGGATTAGCATTGTTCTTGTTCACTGCCAGAGAAACACCACAAGAATCACTGGGGCAGTGTCCAGATAATCTCGTTATTTTTCTCGTTATTTAATCTCATTTCATTTTCCGTAACTCCTACTGCGGTCTGCTGTGCCTGCTGTGTGAAAAGTGGCTGTATCACAGGCTTGGTCTGAAGATAAACATCCTTGATTATGCACTGGTCCTTGTTACTTTGAGACTTCAGTATTAACGTATAATATAAAAATATAAGAAGGGGGTAAGTAATGTCATGGCTGATGACCTATCTAAGTCATAATCATATACATTATTTAGCTGGTCAAACATTTTCTTTTGGAGGAAAATGTTTGTTCTTATAGGGGGTCTCCCTGTTTGTGTGAGTGTGTGTGAGTTTGTAGGTGTGTCTGCAGATATATAGGTGGAGCCCTGGCTGCTGTTTCCTGATTGTATCCATGTGGCTTTAACAGTTACAGATTCTAAAAAAGTTAAAAAAAAAAACCAACAAAAAAAAAAAATCAAATTCTACATGACTACATAACATGGGCATATATGGGCATATATGAAGGGGTGGTCGGCTGGCCCCAGCCTGGTAGAGTGCAACCACCTCCGGTGGTCCGACTGGCTCATGCGGTCGAGGACAGCCCAAACCTCCCCTATGAGGACACGGGCAGGCCGAGCGCTGGTGTCTACGCCTCTCCCAACAGTAGTGGGAGCAGCCGCATGGCCCAGTCCCCTGCTGGCCACCTGCATGCCATCACCGTCGCCACTGTAGATAATTAGTGATGTAAAGTTGAGCTTGGTGTATCCTGCATCTATCGGCTGACTTAGTGGTCCTATTTGTTTTGTTGAAATTGATCTCCATACTATTATTCTGAAGATGAGTTTTGAAATATCTCTTGAAAGTCAGCATTGTGAGATTAGATCGATCACTTATTGAAATTTAGAAGCCAGTTGTAGGAAATGGGTAAGAAATATTCATAAAGAGATACCATGAAAACCAGGCTACTTGGTAATCCATATATGAATATATGCCAAGTTCAGATTGCAGGGACACAAAGAGCTTGCTGTTATCATCATATTCAGTGTTCAGGATATTGCATAAAAATGGCCACAACTTTTTGAATGTTATTTTCTATGCGACAAAAAATCTTTGTTGTTACTTTATTTGTACACAAAATGATGTATAAATCATACATGGGCAGGTTGCTCTAAAAATAAACTTCCTGAAAAATAATAGCTGTGCTTTTCACTACAAAGATTCTTACATCTTCCGCTAAACTGGTGAGAAAATTACAGCTTAATAAATGTGCTGTAAACGCCTGCCAAATGCTGCTCACACCTCCACTGATTTCTGTAAGAGAAAGCAGAGCTGGGAAGAAGTGAGGCCTGAATCTGCATTGTACTTTTTCCTGCAGGTCAGATGTTTTGGTAGTCTCTTAATCAAGTGGTAGCCATATCATAATCCATGGCCTCCTTTATGATCTGTTTTCCTCTAAATGGAACCATCATTTAAAAAAAAAAAAGGAAATCATATTTTATTGAAAACTTGAAACAAAAGCCTAAGACCATATACTAGGAAAACATTTACTGAGGTATGGGATTAAATCAAGTAAGAAGTAGGGCCATTTTCCTATATACTTCAATTAAATTAAATTGATTAATAATAGAATGTAGATTAAGCTAAAGCTCTTCAGCATTGGCTTCACTTTTCAGTTTGAGGTTTATACTAACAAAGTGACTGAGACTGGAGGAGAGGAGAGTCGGTGATGATCAGCAGTGAGTGTGAGAGAAGAATGTAGGCCAGCTAAACCTAGATTGAGACACACAGCATACAAACAACTAAACACTCAACAAAGGGGAACAGTGGAGGAAAAAAGGGGAAAGACAGCAGTACTGAAGTTTCTCACAATCCACGGTTGTTGGAAATAAAACTGTGAAAAACCAAAAAAGAGTAGTTTAGTGATTGCAAGTGAAAAAAGTTCCATTAAAGTTCAAGTGTATATTTTAATGTAATTTGCATCCATTCATTCATGCATCCCAATAAATCAATAAGTCTCTCAATCGAGCAAGTCTTTTCCACACAGCAGCATGATTTTTCATGAAAATTATAGTACCACGTTTTCGCTCTGGTTCCATGGCATTTTACGACAGCCTGGTGCTGTGGATGCTACACTGCTTCAAAGTGAGCCATTTGTCTTGAAAGATGATTTCTGTCCCATTTAAATGAGCATTAAGGCGTGGGGTTTGCTGAGAGACTCTCAGTGGGAGATGGATGACACCGCAGAAGTGGCTGGAACACAGATCTGCCTGCCTGGATTTGTCAATATGAAGGAACCTTTCAAACTAAATCAATAGGGGGAGGAGGGACTGAGCTCGCCAAACGATTATTACTCCATAATTGTTAAATTTCCTATTTTTCATTGCAAATGTCAGCCACAGATTTATTAAAATCGTTAACAAATAACAGTATCTCATTATCCTAATTTTATTGAGGAAAACTTTGTTCTAACATTATTAAGTTAGACTTAAGTACCTTTACTGCTGACTTTATGTATATAAGTTAGGCTGTAGTGAGGCTTAATTTTTTTTTTTTTTTTTTTTGGGGGGGGGGGCAGAAAAACGCATGACAGAAGGAACTATATAATGATAATATACTAATTAATAAATGCTAGATAAAAGTGCATGTGCATGAATCTTTTACAGTAACTTACTCCAGGGTTTTGTGACCACAGGTACCTTAATAGTACCCTCATATTAATGCTCGGCTACGCTCTGTCCTGCCGGTCATCATCTTGGACAGCAACTTGGGGAACCTCAGCTTGAAAAAATTTCGATAGTGCACTGCCTCATATGCATCACCAGTAATGGGGTTTTTTTGGGGGGGATTTTGAGACGTTATTTGTATTAACATTTTTTATCAAATTGAAATAGCAAATAAATTATTCTGGATTACCGCATTAATTCTGACAGCCCTATATATATATAGCTCAATGCATTACTGTGCTAAATAAGATGCAAAATAGTGTAGAAAAAGCCCAGGACATCACTGTTTTTTTTTTTTTTTTTGGTCTACATTTGTCCTCATAGTTTAACACCACAGGGTGTAGCAACTTTTTATTTTAGATTGATGCAGTTATAGTCTTGCAGCTAAATATGTTATTATTTCAGTGCATGTGTGACCATCACCATCCCTCCCTGGAAGCTAGTTTGTTGATCTTTATTGAGTGGAATGACCTTTGTGCTACACCTCATTGAATACAGGGGGGAACAAAGGACAGACAAGATACAGAAGGATGGACAGGGGAAGGGAAGCAGGTGGTGCTGGTAGGATGATGGAGTGAAGGATCCTGTTCTTTTCCTGTTACCTCACTCAGGATTGAGAGAGTCCAGAGGGTTTCTGTGTAGATCTTTGGAGAGATCCAAATAGTCCAGCTAGGCGAAGGTGTCCCAACTGTGGAGTTGAGTCAAAGATAGGATACATAGTGATGGAATGAAATAGGAGCTCAGCCCATTTTAGGCAGCATTCATCAATTCTTCTTGATGTGACCCAACACGAGCTAGCAAGTGAAACCGCATATGCATGTGGGCATTCCCTAAATATGAGTGAGACCATCACCAGGGCCTTGATCGGGTCAAGGCTGGGTCACGCCACCCTGTGTGTGAGTGCACATACCAAACCCAGAGAGCCACTGCAGCCACACGGCAAGCTGCAGCCCCAGTTCTAGGTGGGTAACAGTGAGCACCACTGAACTGTCCAAGCAAGTGCACATGGGAGGGGGACAGGAGAGCCCCCGTCACTTACATCTCACACCCCAAACTTCACCCCTCCCCCAACTGGCCAAAGACAATGAGCCAAAGCAATGCCAGCGAAGCGCCCAAAGAGGGGAAGGGCTGTAGGGGCAGGGTCTGTGGTGCCGCGAGGTGCCAGACCTACACCCAAACACACAGATTGAGGAGAAATCTTCCATGCACCGGGAGAAGCCCCTAATGCTCCCCAGGAGGGAGAGAGGAAGCGGTGAGCCATCACAGACTAGCCAAGCCACAATTTGATCTGTAAGCCACAATTTGAAATGTCCCATATTGAAACCCTTTTCTGTGTCATATTTTATGAGTTGGTAGCGTTAACATGGTATATTTATGGTATAGTGACCATTTTACCATGTAAATGTAATTTTATTTTTTCTCACAGGAAACAAGTTGGTGAGACAAGCAAAAGAGGCACTAAAAGATTCTAAATTGATTCGCTGACTATTTTTTGAGTTGTCAAACAAAAATGACAGAAATTTTAGGTAAACACCCCAAGAAACCAAATGGGTTGCAAATTCACAGCTGGGATGAGAGCTGAGCGCTGTGACCGTGAGATGTACTTCTGTGAATTCACAAAGAAAATCCAAATGGCTGGTTTTAAACCTGTCTTATCCCTCTGTGAACTGAGCACCGATATTTTCAGAATATTAATATGGAACCTATTCACAATAACATAAGACAGTCTGTAAAAACAGACAGCTGGTTCAAGGGTTGTGGCTGATTGCCAATTGCCTGGTTTTTGAACCATCAGTACTATGAATGGGATTATTCATGGATACATTCATTCAACCGCTTATCCGTTGCTAGGTCACGGGGGTTGCTGGGTCCAAACAACTGAAACTCCCTGTTCTTGTGTGGGTTTCCTCTGGGTAGTCCGGTTTCCTCCCACCATCCAAAGGCATCATATTTGGGTTAACTGGTGACTCTAAATTGTCTGTAGGTCTCAGTGTGAGTGTGAGTGGTTGTTGGTCTCTGTCTATTTCTGTGTGTTGGCCCTGTGATGGACTGGTGACCTGTCCAGGGTGTACCCCGCCCTTACCCAGTGGGAGCTGGGATTGGCTCCAGCAGACCTGAAAATAGATAAGTGGTAGAAAGTGACTGAATGAACGAATGAATTTTATACTGTGATGATGAACTTCATTTCTTTGGTGACAATTTGTTGAATCATTTATTGATGTAAAACTACCAATTTAATTATTTACAGAAAATAATGACTTGATTAAAATTCCCCCCAAAAGTAATAACACATTTGGTTGCAACATCTGGTTATGGTAAATAAAGTTTCAAAGCATGCAGGAATCATTTTTTGCTAGTCTTACAGAGGATTGAGATGCAGGTCAGTGGAAGATGAGAATATGTTGAGAGAGACAGGCGGAGATAAACAAGATAGCAGAAGCTGTGGTAAAAAGGGAGATGATATTATGTATTTATCTACATGCTGCACTTCATATGGAAAAGGAAATATATCCATAGCCAAAATAAATATGTTGTAAATGCTCACTTGTTGGTACAAAAACTGAGTCTAGTTTTCAAAATAATGGTAAAATAAATAAGTGAGAGTGTTCAACATGAGGTAAATAGAAGTTCACTGAAATGCATCGCTATTCCACAACTGGGATTTTTCCTCCACAATCCTTCTGAGGTGTTTTTAGATATGAATTTATGAGCATCTTCACTAAGGCACATTTTCTCACTTGACAGATCAAGGGCACAGTAGTTTAGGGGGAAAAAAACAAAACAGGCAACAAAAAACAAACAAAAGAAAAAAAAAAGGCCATAAACAAAGAGATTTATGAAACAGTTTGTGATTTAAAAGTCTCACAAAGCTTTGTGGAAATAGTTGCTTTGGATTTGGCATTGCATTTTCTTCAGAGGTGCCTTCCCTAAAATGGGAGTGACAGAATGCTAAACAGGAGCAGCTCAAATGTTACCGTGTGGTTTGATTAGTTGAGTAAGTCTTAATCAGAAATGATTACGATGATTACCGTGCTTAGGGCAACAGCTGCTGCTGTCAAGTTACATACATTTCCAACGCCTGTAGCCAGAGATTTGTAATCAATACAAACAAATTCTAAAACTTTTATACGGTGGGTGCAAAAGTTTCCAAATTTCAGCACATCTAGTTGGCAAGTGGTGGTGTAAGATGTGTCAGAGTTACCCGGGCCATTCCTGTGGGCTAGCTTAAAGGGACATAGTCCCAGCCAAACGCCTGTCACTTTGGTATCTGTGTACAACACAAAACACAGACATCAAGCAGCATCACAGAGGCTTAAACATGAAGATCACACAACCAGCTAAAGCCTTCAGTTTGAGTTTAGGAATAATTCACCCTTCAAAACCTTTTGATTTTTTATAGATTTACACGTTCCCCACTTCCCCAGATGTCATGTGAGCTGTAGTTTCTGGTAAAAGCAGGGTCTATTAAAATCTGTTTGTAATCTGCAGTGTTACTTAAATAGCACACGGTCACTACATCTGTTTTATACACACTGATCAGGGGCTTTGGGCTACAGATCTTGTTGCAGACAATCTACAGTACTACGCCATTCTGGTTTTCCAGCTCATCAGGAACTGCAAGGAAGAGGAGGAGCACTTCCACCACACTGCAGCTCTCCTCTAGTCGAGCAAATAAACAACATACGAGACAGAGGAATAACTAAACATCAGACAAACTGAGAAAAGGCAGAGAACTGAGGCAGAGAGAAGATACTGCTAACTACCAGGTTAGAAAAACTAAGAGACCAAAAAAAATATATATATACAGGGGAAATGCTGATTGCAGCAGAAAGATAAATGCCCCAGTAAGGTTTTCTGCCCATTAAATGTTAGATGGCTTTAAGGGCTAATCCCATTTTGACCCTGTACCCCTCTCCCTTACTCTACCCCCTCATTTTGTGCGTTCATATTTGGAGTAGTGGTAGCCTGATTCTCTTATAGAGGAACAGGTAGGGCTAGGGGGTTTGGCCACACAACTCATCAAAGACCACACTCCATGGGGTATGACACATTTTCTGGCAGAAGGAGAAAGCACTGCCAACGTGGATACATAAACATATCTATTTTCTAATCATTGTCTTATGTTGAATGTAATCTTGTGCCCATATATATGCAAAATACAATAGGACATCGTAATTTGCAGGGTAGCCCAGCGACATCTGTGAGCAAGGAGCATCAGTCTCTCCATCCCTTCTTCCCGACACCACCTGGAGTACTTGGCCCCGTGACTCTACTGGGCAAGAGAGTTGGGTGGATACAACAGGTCTTCAGGTGGGCACACACCTTCACTGGTGTTTCATCCATTTAAGAGCTGCTGCTGCCCCTGCTGAAATTCACCCAACTCTAAGCTGTCCCTTCAGCAGGTTGGCTCTGCCACCTCACCTCCCGCTGTATCCAGATCCACTGGCATGTTGTTTCAGCCTGCTTGATGACATTGCCTGTCAGCTGCTTTCTAGCCACCCCTTCAATACTCAGAAGCCCAAGGGCTCTCCAGAGCAACTGCTTAGTTTCAGGCCTTCCATCCTTTTCACTGGCTCATGAGGATCAGGGCTTGATATTTCTTTAGCTTGCACTCATGTCCTTTCTCTATCCTCTCTTCCCAGGCTACCGTTGGCTCCATGAGCACCACCTGTTCAGTACCTGTAGACCAGAGAATATATGGGCTATTTCTTCTGGGAATTTGAGTCGCTTTTTCGGTTTTTTGGCATCTCCCAGTCATTTGCTGATGCCAGGATCCCTTTTTTTCCTTGGTCCTCCTGCTGCAGTGCTCTCTCCTTACCTTGTAATTTCGTTCACAAGTCAGCGTTTCTACTTTGCACAACAGTCTCACTTGACAACACACTGTATCCCAAATTTAACTTAAGTTCAGTAAGTTTTCTTATTATTTTACCACTTGATATGTAAGATTGAGGTTGTAAACAATGTTTTTCAGCTCCTTGGTTATTGCAGTATTATTCACCTGTACCTGAACGTCCTGTATCAACCAGGGGTACCAGAAATTATTGTTCAAATTCTTCCAAATAAAAAAAGGAAAGTGTTTCCTAAAGTCAAAATACGAAACAAACTTATAAGAGAGACATTTGTTACATGTTGCATGCTATTCTGCTGTGGTTTATATGTTTGGCTATAGACAACCACAAAAAGATCCCTATACCTTCAAAAATTGAGAAACTACTAGTATCCTGGAAGTTTGTTTTGGTAAACATTTGCACCTACACAGGAGCCAGTTATGGAGTATGATGACGTCTAATGTTATTGTAGTGGTGTTTCATTTCTTAAGGTTAACAGTTTCATCCTGACCCCTCCACCCTGTTTGAAGGAAATTGTGTTAGGGTAGGTGAAACTAAGAATGAGAAATGGATTGGTCCTGACCACGAGTAACAGGAAATAAGGCTTCTTACTAAAAGCCAAATATGATTGATTGAATTAGAATGAATGAATGAGAAATAAAGACCTGCCTCTTCTAAAAGTCTGATACATTCTAATGTTGAAAGATTGTTAAGGGTTTGTTCTAACTTTCTCTCTGAGTTGATGTTTGATGATCCTTCAAGTAAATATATGCCTAACTGACATCACATCACATTCTTGATCTTTAATTCAGGTTTTGATAACTACACAGGTATAACATCAGGTTTGGACCATAGTAGGTTCAGATGTGTCCTGGGGCTTTGACCCAGTCTTGTTAAATGATAAGATAAAAAAAAAAAAAGCTTTTTTATTGCTTTTGTGTTTGTTAATAACACTATAGGGGCACAACCTGTACAAAAGACATTATTTCAGTTGTTTTTGTAATTTCCACCACCCACCCACCCACCTGCCACCTCTTTGTCCAAACTCATCTACATCGCTCAGCTAATGTGCTGACTCCCTGACACCTTAAATCTAGAGCTAATGACTAACACCGTCATTAACGGCCTGGTTAATGATTTCAGTCATCAGTCCCATAGATTAAGCCACGCAGTCACACACTAAATGAGTTGTACATTTGTGTATAAATATGCTGTGAGGAATATTAGCAGCTCTCAGCGCTGTTGTTCTGATTTCATGAAATGGTAATGAATTGTTAATGGTGCGATTACTCTGAAAACAGAATAACTCTGGAAAATGGCCCTGGCATCATGGCTCCCTCTGCCACCCCCCTTGAGAAAATGAAAGGTTATTTCAATATATCAATACTTTTACAGTCCATTTGTTAACTGTGATCGAATGAAGAATCTCATTACAGAATATGAGATCCAATTATTCTGCCAATGTGAGTCCCTCAGCAAAGTCATCATTGCAAAAAAGTGATTTTTTTTCTTTTTGTCACAGATAGATTTTAGTTTTAAGATCACAGAATGTTTTGCCTACTGAGTGAAATAGAAATTCAACTTTCATCTTCTCCTTATATATTAAGGTCTTAAAGTTTGAAATGCTTGTTTAATGCCATGTATGAACAACTTACCCCAAACTCAACATGTCATCCAACATGAACATCTTCACTGATCTGTCCTGACCAAGTGAGGTGACCCCATAGGAGCATCTAGTACTAGAGGTTGGAAAAATGAACATGTGCTTGAGAAACAAGTGTCCCAGTCTTCCTATGTTCCTCAGCATGGACTCATTACTTTTCCATTCACCTGCCTCTGCCTCACTCCACCTGCCAAGCTACACCCCATTACCAGCTTACTCCTCACACTTATCTTTACTCACCTGATTACTCACCTGCAGCTCATCTCCACCAATCAAGCCCTGTATGTAGACTCCACCATGTTTGGGTTAACTGATGGCTCTAAATTTTCCGTAGGTCAGAATGCAATTGTGAGTGGTCGTTGGTCTCTGTTTGTCTTTGTGCGTTGGCCCTGTGATAGATTGGTGACCTGTCCAGGGTGTACCCCCACTAGCCCAGAACCTTGGCTGGAATTGGTTCCAGCACCCCCCGCGACTCAGAAACGAAAAAGCAGTAGAAGATGGATGGACGGAAGGGTGCTCTGGTTACTTTCCTCCCAAAGTCCAAAAACATGCACGCCCCTACTCCCTATGGAAATGTCCCAACTTTTTACTTTACTTATTAGCTCAGTAAATGTTTTCCTAATGAGTTTATCAAATCAAATAAAATTTATTTGTATAGCGCCAAATCATAACAAAGTTACATCAAGGCACTTTACATGAGGAGCAGAGGTCTAGACCAAACTCTTTATAAAATTATTTAAAGAGACCCAACTGATCCCTCGATGAGCAAGCACTTGGCAAGAGTGGCAAGGAAAAACTTCCTTTAAGAGGCAGAAACCTTGGGCCGTATCAGGTTGGGTTGAGAGCGGGAGAAAGAGAGAGAAAGACAGAGAGAGCGAGTGAGAGAGGCATGGGGTGGGGGTGTAGGTAGGAACATGATGTTGCATGAAGGTCATAGAGATGAGCTGCAGTATGGAATTCATGAGGAACATGGGATGGCGATGAGTCACCACCTGCAGGATGAGGACAGGGAGAGAGAGGAGAGGAGCTGGGAGAGATAGAGACTTTGGAAAAACACGGTTAGTAAATGGAGTACACATGCTTAGGACTTGGAGAAACAGTGATTTTTAAGAAGCATGGTTCTTATCAGCGCAGGCAGGGGGGACGGAGGGGGAGAGAGAGAGAGAGAGATGCTCAGTCCTTCTCCTAGTAGCCTAGGCCTATAGCAGCATATCTAAAGAGTAGAGGACTTTAACTTTTTAACTATAAACTCTGTCATACAGAAAAGTTTTAAGCCTGGTCTTGAAAAGGAGTCAGACCCCCAGTCCCCAATACTGGAAGTATACCTCCATCTAGACAGCGGAGTGGCCTACTAGGACAGTAAGGAACTATGAGTTCTCTAAGATATGTTGGAGCTTGGCCACGAAGAGCTTTATATGTTAACAAAAGGATTTTAAATTCTACTCTGTATTTTACTGGTGGCCAATGAAGAGCAGCTAACACGGGAGAGATGTGATCTCTTTTCCTAGTTCCTGTTAATATTCGTGCAGCAGTGTTCTGAATCAACTGAAGGCCTTTCAGAGATTTGTTTGGACATCCAGATAGTAATGAGTTACAGTAGTCCAGCCTAGAAGTTATAAACGCATGGACCAGTTTTTCTGCATCATTGTGAGAGAGGATGTTTCTGATTTTCCTAATTTTTCTCAGGTGGAAGAAAGCTGCCCTACTGACTTGTTTAATGTGAGGGACAAAGGACATGTCCTGGTCCAAGGTTACTCCAAGGTTTCTTACAGTGGAGCTGGAAGCCAAAGTGATGCTGTCCAGACTGATGAGATGATTGGATAGTGTTCCTCTGAGGTGCTTAGGGCCGAGTACAATAACTTCAGTTTTGTCAGAGTTGAGAAGTAAAAGGTTTGGGTCATCCAGACTTTTATGTGTTCAAGACATGTCTGCAGTTTGATTATCTGACTGACTTCATTTGGCTTCATAGGTTAGATACAGCTGAGTGTTGTCTGCATAGCAGTGGAAGTTGATGCTGTGTTTCCTGATAATGTTGCCTAGAGGAAGCAGATAAACTGTAAAGAGGATTGGTCCAAGTACCGAACCCTGTGGGACTCCATAACTGACTGCATTGCATGAGGAGGAGCTGTTGTTAGCATGAACAAACTGATGTCTATCTGATAAATAGGATTTGAACCACCTTAGTGCAGTTCCTTTAATCACAATTTAATGTTCCAGCCTCTGTAGTAAAATATTGTGATCCATGGTGTCAAATGCAGCACTAAGATCTAAAAGGAGAAGTATGGAGGCTGATCCATTGTCTGAAGCCATTAGAATGTCATTGGAGACTTTAACCAGCGCTGTTTCTGTGCTATGATGGGCTCTAAATCCTGACTGAAACTCTTCAAACAAACCGTTCCCATCCAGATGGCCGTGTAATTGTTTTGCCATGGCTTTCTCAATGATTTTGGAAATGAATGGAAGGTTTGATATGGGTCTATAGTTTGCCAAAACATCTGGATCAAGATTAGGCTTTTTAAGCTGGGGTTTGATGACTGCGGTCTTAAGAGTCTGAGGTACATAACCCAGAAATAAAGTCAGATGAATCAGATCTAGAAAGAATGGCTCAATTAAATAAAAGATCTCTTTGTTCCTGCCTACACCCCCCTCCAATGCCTATGTCACACTCGCTCTCTCTCTCTCTCTCCCACTCTCAACCCAATCGGTTGAGGCAGATGGCGACCCCCCCCCGAGCCTGGTTCTGCTCGAGGTTTCTGCCTCTTAAAGGAAGTTTTTCCTTGCCATTGTTGCCCAGTGCTTGCTCATCGGGGGATCTGTTGGGTCTCTTTAAATAAATTTATAGAGTTTGGTCTAGACCTGCTCTATATGTAAAGTGCCTTGATGTAACTTTGTTATGATTTGGCGCTATACAAATAAATCTGATTTGATTTGATTTGATTTAAAGAGGCTAGTTGGTACTGGGTCTAATAGACAGGTTGACGGTCTGGATGATGAAACTACAGAAGCTAGCTCTGAGAGATTCAAAGGTGAGAATGATTCCAGATGTAAAAGAGGCGTTAGCAGTTGATTTGGAAGTTGCTGTATTCAGTAGGGGATTTGTGTCTAATGTAGGCAAGAGCTGATGAATTCTTTCTCTGATTGTGAGAATTTTACCTATAAAAAAGTTAATAAAATCATCACTGCTTATAGCTAAGGGGATCACTCGTTCAACTGAGCTATGGCTCTCTGTCAGCCTGGTTACGGTGCTGAAGAGAAACCAGGGGTTGTTCTTGGTTTCTTCTATTATTGCTGAGTAATATGATCTTCTAGTATTTCCTTGATGTCTGCTTTAAGGCACGAATTTGGTAATTATACCAGGGAGCCAGCCTGATCTGTTTGATTACTTTCTTTTTGAGAGGGGCGGCATCGTCGAGATTTGAACACAGTGTGGCCATAGTCCTAATCACAAGGTCATCAACCTATATATGGAATTATTGGGAATGATGACCGAATGTTCTCTTTAAATTTAGCCACAGCAGCTTCAGATAAACATCTTCTATTGCTGAATTTATTCCTCAATGCTGTGCAGCCAATTAAAGTAAACTCAAATGTAATAAGGTAATGGCAAGTCAGGAGTTTTGAGGAAAAATTGTTAGCTTGCCAATTTCAGTGCCATATGTTAGAACAGGATCAAGGGTATGATTGTAGCAGTGAGTGGGTTCATTCAGATGCTGGGAAAAGCCAATAGAGTCTAGTAGGTAAAGAAACCCAGAATAAGGCTGCCGCTTTCTACATCAACATGTATATTGAAATCTCCCAGTATAATGATTTTATCTGTACTGAGTACTAACTCTGATATAAACTCAGACAACTCTGATAGGAATTCTGAGTACGGACCAGGTACACTGTCACTAACAGAACTGACTTTTCACCTTTCCAGTTTGAGTGGGAAAGACTAAGAGTGAGGATTTCAAAAGACCTGCAGCCAGATTTTGGTCTGGGGTTGATTAATAGGCTTGATTGAAATATCGCAGCCCCCCACCCACCCACCCACCCCTCAACCTGTGGTATGAGGGATATGAAAATTAACATGAGTGGGGGGTGTAGCTTCATTAATACTGACATACTCATCCTGCTGCAGCCAGGTTTCTGCTATACAAAATAAATCAATACGATGATCAGTTATGAGATCATTAACTAATAGAGATTTTGATGATAGTGATCGAATATTCAACAGTTCACATTTAATTGCAGTGTTATTTGAGATCGAATTTGTGGCTGCTTTGATTTCAGTTAAGTTGTTTTTAGCTCCTCTTTGGGTTTTGTAACTTGTCTAAATTTAGGTGGTCGGGGAACAGACACAGTTTCTATAGACCTAAACATAGACAGAGACTATTCTATTCTCGGCAGGTGACCACTCTGACTGAGGTGCAGAGGAGCGTGTTAAACTGCGGCTCTGCCTCCTGGTCTCGACTCAGGATTGTCTGGGTTTTGGATTTCTAATAAAATCAGCCATATTCCTAGAAATAAGAGTGGCCCCGTCCACGGTGGGATGGACACCATCTCTCCTAATAATTATGATCTCAGTCTTAAGTTTCAAGTCTTCAACATAACATGCTCATCTTTTAAATGATGGTCCCATTTAGCGGACAACAGACTGAAAAACAGGGGCGTGTGTTATAGATTGACAGACTACAGCTACTTGCCTGACAATCATAATAGAATACCAAGCAGGTCAAATCCAGCCCCCACTCCTGCTAAGCTTCACCTTCTCAGTTCACAAACTTATGGGTGACATCACAATAGGTTTACTAGGTCTTGTCTTTGCGTGTTGGAACTGACCCATTAAAAGAGCAGCTGCATCAGCCACTGTTACCGGTTGTTAGAGCATTGTTAGAGCCATCTCAAAATGGCTGTTGTGTTCATTGAGCAGGAACGCTCCTTTCAGTTTTGGCTCTGAATAGGCAGTTCAAGTTGCTGGTGGTAGAATCAAAACAATTAGCTAAATGATTATAAACTAAAAAGGCTAAACCTGGGTACAAATATTCAGACATTTCTTATGAGGTGACTATTGTAGAAAATAAAAACAGCCAGCCAGCAGCCTTATCCTTAAATACTTGTAAACCTTTAATATTTCATCACTTTGTTGGCATGAAAATTAAGTCTGAAGATATGTAGTTGGTTTCTCATGCCAAGAAATATGAGTGTGACTCTTTAAACTTTTCACTGGTCAAACCTAGTCAGGCAGCCTCCAACCTGTTTCCACTGGTAAGCCACCTCAATGATCCATGATAGAAGTGAGGCTTAGAGGCTGACAGCAGAATGCTCACCTGAGCCTCTATTTGTCAGCGGCATCTTAATATTTCAGAGACTTCCTCAAACAGCCATCCCCAGCAGTTTCTGCAGGTTTCTCACTGCAGGCAACTCCACTGTGGGCTTACCAGGCTTTAATTTGAGGCGGAGGGCTCTTATCACAGGAATAGCCATAGCAGCAGCAGCACTCAGCACCAGGATCCTGCTCTGAATGTTTTATCAGACCGTGGGCAAGCAGGGAGGGCTTGACTAGAGGTGCCAAACAGAATGTGGAGAAGTCCTGAGGCGTTGTGTATATCAGCAGTAAAAGCTATTTATATTTGAGGGTTTGTTTGGGTTGGGGGGGGGGTCTGTTTTGAGCAGACATGCTTCCAGTTGTATAGTTGTTTAATGTGTAATGGTTTATGCATGTCCTCTTAGCATATGTGCACACACGGGAGTGTCTCTGTCAAGCAGCCTTGCAAATTGTGCTGCATTTTCTAAATTATTTTGCAGGAGGCCCCAGCCATTTCTTGACTGGCCAAGTGCTGCTGCTAAAATGTGACCAGAAAGTACACAAAGAGTGCATTTGCAGAAATGAAACTGAGCTGCTTGTCTCATTAGCATGATTTGATTAAGACAACAGCTATTACACATTTATCAATTTAAATTTATGACATTGCAAAGATATGACTCTATCGCAGGTTGGAATTTTATGGTAAAGATTACAGACAAAGGAGGGTTGAATCAATTATTTAGGCCAAAATGAAAAGTACAAAGAAGCAATATTGCAGCCTGCAGCAAGCTTTGGAAATTAGGTCAGTTTCGTAATATTCTAGAGGGATCTAAGCTTGGCAGCTGCTGCACTGAAGGAAGCCTGGAAACAGAGATGCCTTCCATGTTTGGGGCTGATGAAAATCCCCTGCTCGGCTAGAAAAATCATTTAGACTGATAAGATATGTGTGCACACCACAGCGTCATTTGCCTTATTATAAGTTTTCTGCAGGCATGAATGGTATGGTACGCTGCAGAAAAAAAGGGTTGAATGTCCTCTATAGCAGTTTGCTCTGGCAGATTATTATTTATAATAGTATAGTAGTTGAAATTTCTTTTGAAATGGATTTTCCCTTAAGTGACAGCTCCACTAGATACCCCTCTAGTTAAGTAAATTATCAAAGAGTGAAAAGCTTTTTCAGAGGTTTGAGATTCCGTCACTTTTAAAGTGTCAGAAGAATTCCTTCAGGATAATGATTGCTCAAAAACCATTCATCAAGGCACCAGTGGATGTCCTTTCTAAGTTCAAGGTCACTCAACATCGCAAAGCTGGGCTGAGATGTCCTAATCGCTGATTCTTTCTCACTGTGGGCTGCCTCTGTCTACTCTGTGTTGGAGTTTTAGAGGGCTGTGATGTGACTGGACCTGCCTTTCTGGGCTCTACAGTTTTAATGAGAGCTCTCAGATTGGATCAAGGCCTCGGGATCTATCAGAGATGACAGGGATTTGGAGGCTAATTATCCCTCCTTCAAGACCTGGAGCTTGACTTTCACTTCAGTCTGGTATTCTGCAGTATAGGTGGCACCAAACCCTGATAATAACAATCTGTCAGATAAACAGTGTCAAAATCCCAACACATAATTACATTTACTACTAGTATACTGGATTGAGAAGTATATCCCTGCAGCACCCAGAGGTTCTACAGCCAGAGAGCCAACAAAGCCTGTGAGAAATGAAGCGGGCTTGATTCATTCTATTCACCACAGAAGCTTAGAAAAAGATCTTGAAACCAAGATGTCTTACCCCAGAGAAAGACAGTGCCGTAGTCTAAATCCATCTTTATTGAGAGTCACAGTTTAGAGTGGTGATATTTAGCAGTCAGCACATGCAGAATGCACACATGTTAGCATAAGGGTTAGGCATGCTTTCTGAGATTTTATTTACTTGATGTCTAATGTTCAAAAAGCAAGCAAATCTGCATTTTACAAGCAAGTAAATATCTGGTCACTGTGTCTGCTTTCCAGTCTTAAAGAAAATCCCTGCGGTTTTTCTCCTCCCTTTCCAGAGAAAGAAACAAGGAATATGCTGCACACGAAATGACATTTGGATGAGTTATGTGAGAATATAAACCTACTGAAAGTGGAGGTACACTTGAAGTGTTTAAAGGAATAAATGCTCTAGAGGTAAAGAAACTTTAATCACCAGGTAACTAAACAAAGTGAATTATATATGTAGAGTTTTTGTGAAAGAGGTTGTGCCAATTAGACAAAATTTCAAAAGCATTTTATTTTATTTTATTTTTTTAGAAAACAATGCTGTGGACCAATAGCTGAACCCTTCATGATACACGTGTCATCCATCCATCCACCCATCTTCTAACGCTTTTCTGTTTCCGGGTGCTGGAACAACATTGGACAAACACTGAGTATAACCAACACAACAATTTGATCCATCCATCCACCGATCTTCTAACGCTTTTCTGTTTCCGAGTGCTGGAGCCAAGGGTGGGGTACACCCTGGACAGGTCACCAGTCCATCAAAGGGCCAACACACAGAGACAGACAGAGAACAACAACCTCTCACACTCAGGCCTACAGACAATTTAGAGTCACCAATTAACCCAAACAACATGTCTTTGGATGGTGGGAGGAAACCAGAGGAAACCCACACAAGCACAGGGATAACATGTAAATTCTTCACAGAAAGGCCCTAGGCCAGGAAACAAACCAACAACCTTCTTATTGTGGGCCACTATGTTGCCATGGTGCCCAGAATAAGATTCATTTAGATTAGAAAATGAATCATGCTAGAACACCTGGTTGAATGTGCACATAATATTTAATATAGTTAATACAAAATGCTTATACAAGTCATATTCATATTACTCCTGATTGTTTTCCACAGATGGATATAGATTCTAGATACAGATTAATCAAAGGATTAACATGCTGCATTTATCTTACTGTGATAGCAATATTAATTAGCAGTACATGAATGTCAGAAGAAGAAAACTTAGCTTAGCACTGTGCCTGCAGTTAAATTAGTCGCAAGGTGTTTAACATTCAGGTGCTGATGGGACATTTGGGACAGCTGCTACAAAACAATGTTTTCATGTGTACTGTATGCCATACTTATTGTAATGGACCTTCGCCAAAGCAATGTACAGGCAAATAAAAACATGGCTAAAAGCAACAAAAATTAGATCCATTCACAGATGGGGAATGTTAACTCGTGTATCGGTAGACATCCTTGACATGCTCAGGTATGTACTACTAAAAGTCATTGAGTAATCTGAAAATAAAATGACAAATTTCATACAATCTCATCCAAAAACTACTGGAACAGCAAGGCCAATTCCTTTGTTTTCATTGTTCACTGAAGACATTGGAGTTTCAATTGGAATTTCAGCTTTTATTTCCTGGTATTTACATCTAGATGTGTTCACCACTTTAGGACACACCACCTTTTGTTTGAACTCACTCATTTTCCAACTCTACTCATCTGTGAGCACAGCTGCTCCTCATCTACTGCTATCAGTCCAGCATATATTCACCAACTCCACGTCACTCCTTTGCCAGACTGTTCTTCACCTTTTCATGTGTGACTCTCCAGCACTCTCTTCTGGAGTGGCTCTCTGTTGCCAACCATGTCTTCAGCAACTGAGCCTCTGGAACCTTTCTTCGTGGAACTGCTTGGTGAGCTGCTCCTGAGGATACTTTACCTTCTCCTCCCCTCCACTGAGTTCTAAGCACCATCCATTGCTCTGTTCTGCTCCCCTGCCATGATTACACCCAAATCAATCAACGAACTCCTCCATGAACTCTGAGCATTCCCCAAGATCTTCTGATCCTGCTTATCCTTTTTATCTGCTGTGGCCACTAATAAAGGTCATTACCAACTGTTGCTGTTTGTGCTGCACTTGGGTTCTTAAACAAGCCCGTTACAGGTAAAAAGGATAAACCAAACCATGAAGAAGAGAGGAACTGTCAATGGGAGAAAAGGAAATCATTTTGAAGCTGAAAAAAGAAGGAAAATTGGAACCATTGGACAAACACTGAGCATAGCCAACACAACAATTTGGAATATCCTGAAAAAGAAATGAACTACTGGTGTACTGAGCAACAGCCATCGAACAGGTCAGCCAAAAAGCAACAGCAGTTGATGACAGAAACATTGTAAGAGCTGTGAAGGAAAACCCAAAAACAACAGTCAGTGACATCACCATCAACCTCCACAGTGCAGGCATGAAGAAGACTTTGTGAGCAGAAATATAGAGGCAATACTACAACATGCAACAAGAACTGGAAGGCCAGATTGGAATTTGCAAAGCACTACAGAGAAGCTGAAAAAGTTTTGAAATAAAGTCTTCTGGACTGATGAGACCAGGATTCATCTCTACCAAAATGATGGAAAGTCCAAAGTGAGGAGAAAGAAAGGATATGCTGATGATTCAAAGCATACAAGCTCATCTGTGAAGGATGGTGGAGGTAGTGTCATGGCTCGCATGGCTGCTTCTGGAACAGACTCATCAATATTTATTGATGATGTAATTCAGGATGGTAGCAGCTGAATTAATTCAGAAGCCTATAGAAATATTGTGTTGTTGCCAATTTACAGAGAAATGCATCCAGACTAGACAGAAGGAAGTTTATCATGCAGCAGGACAATGACCCAAAACACACAGCCAACACAACAAAGGACTTCATCTTAGCCCAATAGACCATGAATCATAAATTTCACTGAGGAGGAGCCCCCTGCCCAAAACAAAAAACTGAAAGAGGCTGTGGTAAAAGCCTGGAAAGGCATCACAAATGAAGAATGGAAAAGTTTGGTGTTGCCAATGGGTTGCAGGCTTGATGCAGTTATTGCAAGCAAATGTTATGCTACCAACTATTAAATGTTAATTAGCTAAACTATCTGTTCCTTTACTTTTGCCCACCTAAAAATGGGGTGCTCTGACATAAAAGGTCCTATGTCCTAAGTAGTTTAACACATGTAAATGTAAACACCACGGAATAAAAGCAGAAATTCTGAACTCTCATATTCATCTTTTGATCTTAAACGTAAGTTTGTTCAATCAGCAAGAAATTCAAAGGAATTGGCCTTTACTGTTCCAATAAGTTTGGAACGGACTCTATGCACATTAATAACAACAAAACAACATATATAAGATAAGATGCATGACATATGAACATCTTTTTATACATCTATGTTTGTGTTAAAGGCATATGAAAGGCAGCAGAGCATTATCCAAAGCATTACACTGTCTCCCCCAGCTGGTCTTCTCAATATAATGGAATCCCCTTAAGAGAAGCGCACAACTTGACCATCCGCACGAGGAAAAAGAAAACCTGATTCATCAGAGCAGCCCACCTTCTTATAATTGCTCTGTGGTCCAGTTCTCAGGTGTACATTGTAGGGTACATATAAACTTTAGAGTAAATTTTCACCTGCTGCCTAACATATCCACCCCCTGACAGGTATCCATGGTAACCAGATCATCTGTGCCAATCACTTGTCTGTCAGGGTTTTTAATATTGTGGCTGTTCAGTGTACAGTATATGTCATGCATCACATTTTTGTTTGGTCAAATAAAATGGTTGTGAAAATAATAATTACTATTGCAATAATATACAATTTATTTGTAAAGGTTGTATGAAAAAATATAAAATGTACACAACATTAACAAAAAATTAAGATGGAGAAACAATAAAATAATGGTGGGGAAAAAATTTTATAAGAAAATGAAACCAGTGGGGCAAAATGCGAATGTGAATGTGCTTTCACATTTTAAAGTTGACCAATTTTCAACTGATATCACTTATGCATCAGAATGTTTTGAATGGGTGCAGAAGTCTGGATCCAAATGTCTTCATCTAATGAATTTCCACGTACCCCAAACAAACTGCCAGTCACACATAACAAAAAAAAAAAAAAAAAATCAGCTTGAGCTTTAAACCGGATAAGAAGATAACCATATATATATATATATATATATATATATATATATATATATATATGGATAATGGATAGATAACTGACTGGATAGTGAGTGTTGTATGTGTTTATCTCCTCAGCACACTTACAGTGCATGAAAGCTTTAGGGCCGCCCAGACTGTGACTTAGTGTTCAACACCACAGGATCCCATGATTTAGCAGAAGGGCAGAGGAAATTCACATCTTTGTTTTTTGTTTGCCTTTACATTCATTTCGCACAAATCAGTCATGTTCTCCCTGAAGCTCTTTAAAAACATCAACGCAACACGCAGATTTGTCTGCCTCCGCCCTGCAGGACAATGCCAGCCATTGTTTCGATGTTATTTCAGAAAGGCCTTGGTAGACAAAGAAAGATCCATGAAAAGCAACAGAAATCATGAACAGATTAGTTCAGTTATTGGTTTTTAATGGAGGATTACATCAGTGTTTGTCCTTGTTTTTTAAATAGCAACACCACTGCAGTGACTGTTAAAGCAGGTCTGTTGCTGAGTAGTAGTGGCAGTACATAATGGTATCAACAATATTCCAAGGTGCCTGTCTATGGTACAGTACAGTGCTCTGTTGTCTTCGTTTTTCATGAGTTATGTTCAGCATTTTCCCCTTTGACCAATTTATGCCTGTATCGATTTCTCCCAGAGCCTTGACACAGCCCATAATGAGCATCACTGCCCAGTCTGCTCTACATTATGCTAAATGGGGCTGCTGTGTTTTACTATTGATTATGTCTCAATAAACTCAATGCCTTTTCATGGGCTTCTTGTTTCTTGGCATTTTACTGCTTGGTAAAAGCAGTCAGCACTTCTGAAATGTTCAAGTGTGTGTATGTGTATGTGTGTGCACTACCAACCACTGCAAAGAGCTGCAATACTATTTGTTTTTAACGGTTTAAGCCAGACTAGTGCCTCAGAGGAATGTAACTGAGCTTCTCTGGTATTGGTTCGTTAGCTTGAAGCCTCCAGTTTTTAATTTATGGGCAGTCTATGTCCTTTTTTTATAAAATGTCTTACAAACATATCATATTCATGTCATTTACAATTTAACATGAGAAAAACGTGCAGCCTTTTTTGTAAGGCTGAATTTACAACATTAAGTCAACCAAATTGAAGTTTCTAATTGTAGAAACACCACGCCAAACAGCCCCAATGAGGCATTTTTAGACATCACATTTGTCATCAATGAGCTCAGAACAATTTTGCCATTAGATTTTTCTGAAGTGTCAAGTGGCAAGTTATCATCCTGCTCCAATTTTTACATTCATCATAACACCTGACACAGCTGCCATTTTACATGCCAACTTGATTTCTCCTGCACAGAGCATAGATAGCCCTTTCAAACGTGCAGAGTGAAGTGTGAAGCATGAGTAGTGAGGAACTTTCTTTATTTAACGTTCCTTTTCTTCTGTCCTGTCACTGTTTCCAAACTTCCCACTGTTTTCTGGGACTCCTGTCCAAAGTAAATTGTTTGCAATCAAATTGTTAAAATGGAGGCTGTATGTCATGCTACAAACAAAATTGTGGCACATGTGGGTGTATCTTCAACATTTCCTTCCCCTTCTGTCCTGACACCACAGCAGAATGACAATAGGACTGGAGGTTTCCCCGCAATGCCTGAAAGGAAAGAGGAAGATGGTATGTGTCACAACAAAGCAGTCACCAGCCATGCCCCAAACTCAGTTTGAGGCCTGATTCTTTGCTTTTTCTGAAAATTTTACAGTTTATTTCATTTCATTCAAACAAAAGCCTGAGGCCGCAAAGCAGAGATGTAAAACTAATCTGATCAGGGGTTTGGCTCTTTTCTTTTAAATAAGGAACATAGCATCTGTCTGCTAATAATGAAAAGTGGAATTCACAAGTAATAAAATAGACCCATGTTAATGAATTCATTCATTATTGAACTAGCCATGTTCTGGTAGTAGCTTGCAGTAGTTGACGTTACTATTTCCTGCAACTGCTGCACTTTTTTCTTCTTCATGATTTTAGCATGTCAGTGCTAAAATGAGGGACATGAACCATTAGTCTGATAAAATTAAGTTTCCTGATGGTTGTTGTCCATTTCTACTGAATTAACCAGGTTTCCTATTCATAAAGTTCTTCAAGCAGATGTGCTAAGAGAATCTTGAAAAATTAATGATTTGATGTAAAAAAAGTAAGCACACACTTCTGCTAACATGAGGGGGGACATGTCCCCTGCACTTTTTCAAAAGGCAGTTTTGGTCCCCTGTAGATTTTACCATCCAAAAACAATGTTACGCTATTATAAATGGAGACCAGTCATGTACTAGGACCAAGCGGAAAACAGCCACTAAAACGGAAGCCTGTTTCCCTTTAGACCGCCCACAAGTAATCAAGCCAGTTGTTTCCCCCCAACCTCTGAAATCAAAATTTCGTCCCTGCTACTGACAATTGATGTCTTTGGGTGGTGGGAGGAAACTGGAGTACCTGAAGAAAACCCACACAGGCACAGGGAAAACATGCAAACTCCACACAGGCCCAAGTCCTGAGAATTGCTTCTTGCTGTGAGGCAACAGCGCTAACCACTATGCCACTATGACAATTCTTTATCAAGATTTTTCCCAAATTAATGGGCATAGAATGATGAAATTGTTCTTGTATGCTGTGCAACAAGAAAAAATCTTTACAGACTCTTTAGAATGACTAGTTGGGTTAACTAATGACTCTAAATTGTCTGTAGGTCTGAGTGTGAGTATGAGTGGTTCTTTAGTCTCTGTCTCTGTATGTATGTTGGCCCTGTGATGGACTGGTGACCTGTGACCCCCTGCGAACCGGAAACGGAAAAGCAGTAGAGATGGTGGATGTTCCACCCTTTTCTCTAGAGGAAGTCAGATATTAGCTCAAACTGGTGCAGATACATTTAAGCCTAAAGTTCCACATGCTGCTGATATTGTAGTGCTTCTGTTAAAATGCTGCATCTCTGTGCTGTGCATCCTCGAGTTTTGTGCAGCCTCTTCACATGCTCTTAGATTCTTGCAGGCCTGAGGGGAGCTGAGATCAGCTGATAGATATCCAAATTTGTGTCCTCTGCCTCACCGTGGCCGTCAGTCTTTCTCTCAGTACTGCTGTAATAAAACAGTTATTCAATGATATGGCTCTCTCCTCAGACAAGTAAAGTCAGCTGACTAGAGTGAGAGAGTGCCAGAATCAGTTGGGTGGATACAGTTGAGCCTGTAGGGCTCAGAGGAATCTGTATGCTGTATGCCTGTATGAAATTTTAATGATGGTGGCTGGCTGGGCACGAGTGCTGAAACGTCTGTATTACGAGTTGCAGCTCTTGGCAGGCAGGGAGTCCATGGAGAGACAGATGTAGAGCTCATCCAGGGAAGGAGAGCTTTGATCAGGGCCTCTTATTTCCATATCGCAATACGCCAACTGCTCTTCCCACTAAATGAACGACGACATGGATTATGAGTCACTGGGCTCAAGCGGCAGAGCTGCTTGTGTCTGCTTTGTGAACAAAAAATGAGAATGATCCATTATGCTGCTTAGTTCATCATCCAGTGCAGACTGAGTAAAGATCCTGGCTACAGTTAAAAACAACTATTGAACTCCATTCTATGCATTAAAGCATTTTAGCTACAACTGCCAACTTCATACACTTCTGACAGACAACAGGTTCACAAAGATATTTATACATAGATATAACTATGAAATAGGTGAGTTGACGGTGACACGATAACTGATTGAGTGAGCCAAGTGTCCATCCTCCATGATGTCACCCATTGCTTTGTGAACATCGAATTTTCATCGTCTCTTTTTGAAACAGTATTTGTAACAGAAGGTGGACCTGAGGAGGAGTGATGGCTGGATCTGACTTGCTCTCTACTGTATCCTGTTTTCAGTGGAACAGCCTATCAAACACACCGTGGGACACGCTATAATGCAGCCTCTGCCTACGGTTCCATTTTCCCTTAAATGGGGCCATCATTTCAATATATTAATAATAATACATAGACTGCAACACAATCTGACTTCTTTTTCCAACCAGTGGAGTCACCCCTGATGGTCATTAGAGGGAATGAAGGTTTAAGGCTCTCAAGCATTGGTTTCACAGTCTACCTCCATGTTTATGTACAGTGTGTGGTCAGGACACATCAGAGCTGTGCACAGACCTTTTGGTTTGGCAGGTGCTCAAGAAAAAACAAAAGAAAAAGCCCCCCTTGTCATGTTTAGTTCTTGGAAATTACACTGTATGATTTAAATTCACTTACATTTGATAATTTTTATGCAGTACATATGGATATATAAAGATTTCAACAACATGATCATTTTCACTGAGACAATGCTCTTTGTAACATACTCTTGTTATCACAAGAACAGACACCAAAATAGAAAAGTGTCAAACTGAAGGTAAAACAAAATGTTCTCTAAATAAATAAAAGAATAAACCAGTTTACTTCCCAAGTAAAATAAAGGCTTTTACAAGTATGTTTTGATTTTGTCCTTGTAAATATTTCACATGGTGGTTTTCTCATTATCTGATAGCTTCTTCATGCACATTAATCATGCTGCCTAACATGTAGTTATGATTTTTGCACGTTACTGGAATAACAGGGGTGTATTTAATGTATTCATATTTGTTTTGGGATTAAATGCAGTAGTAGATGTGTTTGATACATTACCATTATTTATTCTACAGTTAATGATTTGGCAGATAGCTGTTAATGGAAGTGTCCAAGCTTGTAGACTGTGTAAAAGGCATCAGTTTCCATCAGTCTTTGCTGCTGGTCAGAGCTCCCAACCTCTAATGCTGCCATCTGTCCTGTTAATGGCTGTGATAAATAAATGCCCATGCTTTTGGATCACCTTACCCTCATTTAGCATCACTGATTACTGCAACATGCAGCCACTAAATAGTTATCCTAACAAGGCTTGGTGCAGTCCATAACTGAGGTCAATAATCTTTATGAAGCAATTGGTTAATGTGGAAATCTATTTTTGCATGTTTCTAAGTTCATTTATGAAGATATACCAAGAGTAGGATAGCAGGCCCACCCATTCGGCTGCATTGTCTGCTTTTATGACAAAACATAAAATTAGAAAGAAAGGAAACAGAAAAAACTATTGTGAGGGTAATGATCCTTCTAGAGGTCATAAGCCTGAGGGTCTACATGACACTATATGACTATACGACATACTACGTGGATTAAAATGCTTTGAACAGAGTCTTTGCCTCCTCTTGGAAGCTCAATCGTTACTACAGAAAATCACCAGACTGACTACATGTAGCTTAAAAACCAACCAACCAGCCTGAAAGAACAACAGAAGGTTAATGATGTAATAAAATATAACTTGTCATGTTTTCCAGACAACTTATCCCGAAGACTTTGTCACTGTAATATAATAATATAGTTTTCAATATCGTGCCATTGTAAAGTACAATGTTACATATTTTCATTACCTTTATGATTTTATATAAAATGAGCTGTGCTTCAGATACGTTTAGCCAGTTAGCATGCTCATATGTGGATGGTATTATGGAATCATGTTTGGGTTAATTGGTGACTCTAAATTGTTTGCAGGTCTGAGTGTGAGTGTGAGTGATTGTTTGTCTCTGTATGTTGGCCCTCTGATAGACTGGCCACCTGTCCTCACCCAGTGAGAGCTGGGAGTGGCTCCATCACCCATCCATGACCTGGATGAATGAATGAATGAATGTATAGAGTGGAAACAGACTGTCAGAGAGTAGACCAACAGGGGCCACAAGACTCTGGGCAGGATGGAGTGCTGGTAGATCCAGGCCCAAAATCTATCAAGTAGACCCAACCTGTCAACCTTGGTGAGCCAAGTATCAAGCTCTTGCATGGGTCACCAAGCTTGCGTCAAATATCTTCCCGAAGTTATTGACTGGCTGCTGTAATGGATGGAATGACTGTTCCTAAGATTAGGAATCACCTTCTCCTTCTTCAACACCATGGACCTCATCCTGGCCGACGTGATGAGTTTCTCAAGACCTTGTAAGATCCACCTGCATCCTGGGACCTACATGTAGTGATAGTGAGATCATGCATGTAGGTTCTTATTGGTGGCTGCCGTACACCTGACTTGGTCAGGGGCCCTCTGAATTCCACTTCAGTTGAATTGACCACCATGTTCATGGCAAGGGAGAAAAGGTTAACAGAGATGATGCAGCCTGTTATTATTCCTTTTCAAGGTGGTGCCCATCTGATGATTCTGAGCCAGAGGTGACCCTAAACCTGAATCTTACTGCGAACATGGTGGTGGTGCAGTGCAAGCTCACCCAGCTGGTGTGGTATTGATCCATAAGCACAACACAGTAAGGTCGCCTCTGTTCTTTGAGCTGCCTTACTACACCTGTGTGCAACCTGTGTGTGTCCAAACAAACAGCTCTCTACTGCAACCAGAGCCTGGGAAAAAGCGGAGGTGGACAGTTGCCGTGGGTCTTTATCACCTGGGTGACATCACGGGGGACCCCTGCTGAGGGCGCCTGAGTCCAGCCAATGTCTGCGTTCAGTTCCTGTTCACACTCGAATCCACACTTTAAGTGTGGATCGTGGGGGTCATGGTGCCCTTTTCAAACAAGCAGACAACTCTGGCCCAGGCTTCTGGAGGGACATGTAAGCCTCTCTACTGTTCTTTTCAGAGCACATGTGAGGCGATAACATATAGTATACACACACATACAGTTCACACAGTATATACACTCCCAGGCAGATTTTGGTCCTTGAATGGAGAAAAGAGAGTGAGACGCAGAAACTATGAGCCAAGCTTAGAAAAGCATTTCAGATCAATCCTCTGCTTATAGAAAGTAACTTTTCAACTTTGTGTTCCACTGTATTCAGCATATGTGAGTACTGTAGTGTTTATACTGAGTGCAGTGTGTGCTCTTGATTGTACAGTGTGCTTGTCCTCTTCTTTCGTGCAGCAAACTGTGTGATGAATGCAGCTCTGTTCTCGCTGCTGTCTTATATGTTAATCTTCTTCACCCTGCCTGCCTGTTGTTGTTGTTGTGTTGTTGTTTTTTTCTCTCTCTCTCTCTCTTCCTCGGCACAGAGTTGATGCACTATTCCTCAGGGCTCCAGCATGCATTGTGAACTTCTGGCATAGTTGGGACCAGGGGTAAAAAAAAAAAAAAATACATAAACGAGGTGGTGGGAGGGAAATGAGAGAGAGGGAAAGTCATGACAGCTGTACAACCCCCAGCTTCTTGCTGGAGCCACAGTGGAGATGTTTCTCCATCTTTGATCAGGGCTATTACTCCTGTGTGCGCAGTATTAATCTGCATCAGGTAATGTTCATTTGTCTCCTAAGAAAATCAGATGGGATGGACGTGTCTTTCTAATTCGCCTAAGCTCTGACACATTCAAAGCTCTTCTTTTCCACTGAGCTTATGCCACATCAAAACACCCACCCATTCCCCTCTTACCTGCCTGAACACCTCCAACCCTCCACCCTAACAATTTTGGCTCAGTTAACAGATTCATTACACTGTGGCATTTCTTTCTTTGGTTTGTAATGACGACGGCCAAGATGATCATCAAATAAATACTCAGTGCGAGTCACTTGCTGACTGAATGAAGGGCTTTGGTGATTGTTGTCATTTCAAAAATTAAACAAAAAAAAAAAAGAATCAAGAGATTCAAAAATTGTAAAAAATACAAAACAAAACAAAACAAACAATTTTTGCAACTTGGCAGTTTTCTACCATATTTTTTTTGATGATTCCAGTCTTCAAAAAGGCAAAACAGCTCAGCTCCCAACCTCTGTCCATCAAAGTTCAATTACTTGCTTCTATTGGTTTTAATCACCAGGTCTTGCAGCGACCTGTGTGGACAATTTAGTCCCTGATAAAAACCTCCTGAATGAGGTTCAGCAATTAAAAGAAAAAGAAACAATAATCATTAAGAAAAAAAGGCGAGTTATGGTCTCAGCTACCAAGCCTGCTCTGCCTTCTTTTATCCACAATGCAATGCCAGCTGAACACTTTAGGTGAAAACTGCACTTCTCTGCATTTCTACTGGTTTGAATCTCCTACTCTATTTTCTATGGAGAGCAGGAGGCCTCTGTGGCGAATTCTGCTTTTGGTAAAAATCCTCCTGGACATCTGGATTACAAATGATCAGATTTATAACAATTGAAACAAATGTTAGCTAGCTGCTCCTTGACACCATAATGCTCATGCTCCCATAAGCTTTTCATGAAATTCATGAAATTTGAATTTTTTTTCAAATGAAAATGAAGTGGCTTCTTGTTTTAAATAGTCCATACTGTCACATCAGACAGTGGAGCCAATCCCTGACAGACAGAGGAGGGATTCATTAATTCATGTACAGATTAGTATTTCTTTCATATTTATAGTCACTTGTTAAACACCAGCTGCACAGTAAGTAAGCAATTTCTATACCGGAATATGTCATATAGCAAACAGGTTAAGTCAAATCAAATCAAATCAAATCAGATTTATTTGTATAGCGCCAAATTATAACAAATTATAACAAAGTTACATCAAGGCACTTTACATATAGAGCAGGTCTAGACCAAACTCTTTATAAATTTATTTAAAGAGACCCAACAGATCCCCCGATGAGCAAGCACTTGGCAACAGTGGCAAGGAAAAACTTCCTTTAAGAGGCAGAAACCTCGAGCAGAACCAGGCTCAGGGGGGGCGGCCATCTGCCTCGACCGGTTGGGTTGAGAGAGAGAGAGAGAGAGAGAGAGAGAGAGAGAGACAGGCAGGCAGGCATTGGAGGGGGGGGGGGTGTAGGCAGGAACATGTTGTTACATGAAGTTCATGGAGTTGAGCTGTAATACAGAATTTATGCTATATGGGACCAGCAGGTGTTGCAGGAACATGGGATGGAGATGAGTCACCACCTGCAGGATGAGGACAGGGAGAGAGAGGAGAGGAACTGGGAGAGACAGAGACTTTGGCAGAACATGGTTAGTAAATGCAGTATAAATGCTTAGAACTGGGTGAAACTGTTTTGGTTTTTTTTTGTTGTTTTTTTTTTTTTAAGAAGGATGGTTTTTATCAGCGCATGCAAGGAGGGAGTTAGAGAGAAAGAGGGAGAGAGTGTGACAGGGAGAGACAGAGAGCGAGAGAGAGAGAAGCTCAGTCCTTCCCCCAGCAGCCTAGGCCTATAGCAGCATACCTAAAGAGTAGAGGACTTTTTAACTGTACGCTCTGTCATACAGGAAAGTTTTAAGCCTGGTCTTGAAAGTTACTAAAGAGTCCGCCCCCCGGACCGATGCTGGGAGTTGGTTCCATAGAAGAGGAGCCTGATAACTGAACGATCTGCCTCCAGATTTACTCTTGGAGACTCTAGGAACCACAAGTAAACCTCCATCTAGAGAGCGGAGTGGCCTGCTAGGACAGTAAGGAACTATGAGCTCTCTGAGATACGATGGAGCTTGGCCATTAAGAGCTTTATACGTTAAAAGAAGGATTTTGAATTCTACTCTATATTTTACTGGCAGCCAATGAAGAGCAGCTAACACGGGAGATATATGATCTCTTTTCCTAGTTCCTGTTAATATTCGTGCAGCAGCGTTCTGAATTAACTGAAGGCCTTTTAGAGATTTGTTTGGACATCCAGATAGTAATGAGTTACAGTAGTCCAGCCTAGAAGTTACAAATGCATGGACTAGTTTTTCTGCATCATCCTGAGAAAGGATGTTTCTGATTTTCCTAATGTTTCTCAGGTGGAAGAAAGCTGCCCGACTAACTTGTTTTATGTGAGGGACAAAGGACATGCCCTGGTCAAAAATTACTCCAAGGTTTCTTACAGTGGAGCTGGAGGCCAAAGTAATGCCGTCCAAACTGATGAGATGATTAGATAGTATTTTTCTGAGGTGCTTAGGACCGAGTACAATAACTTCTGTTTTGTCAGAGTTGAGAAGTAAAAAATTTCCAGTCATCCAGACTTTTATGTCTTCAAGACATGCCTGCAGTCTGACTATCTGACTGACTTCATTTGGCTTCATTGATAGGTACAGCTGAGTATCGTCTGCGTAGCAGTGGAAATTGATGCTGTGTTTCCTGATAATGTTGCAGGAAGCAGATAAAGCGTATAGAGGATTGGTCCAAGTACCGAACCCTGCGGGACTCCATGACTGACTACAGTACATGAGGAGGAGCTGTTGTTTACATGAACAAACTGATGTCTATCTGATAAGTAGGATTTGAACCACTTTAGTGCAGTTCCTTTAATTCCAATTTCATGTTCCAGTCTCTGTAGTAAAATATTATGATCTATGGTGTCGAATGCAGCACTAAGATCTAGAAGGAGAAGTATGGAGGCTGATCCATTGTCTGAGGCCATTAGAATGTCATTGGAGACTTTAACCAGCGCTGTTTCTGTGCTATGATGGGCTCTAAATCCTGACTGAAACTCTTCAAACAAACTGTTCCCATCCAGATGCTCGTGTAGTTGTTTTGCTACAGCTTTCTCAATGATTTTAGAAATAAATGGAAGGTTCGATATGGGTCTATAGTTTGCCAAAACATCTGGATCAAGATTAGGCTTTTTAAGCTGGGGTTTGATGACCGCAGTCTTAAGTGCCTGAGGCACATAACCCAGAAATAAAGTCAGATTAACCAAATCTAGAATGAACGGCTCAATTACATAAAAGATCTCTTTAAAGAGGCTAGTTGGTACTGGGTCTAATAGACAGGTTGACGGTCTGGATGATGAAACTATAGAAGCTAGCTCTGAGAGATTTAGAGGTGAGAATGATTCCAGATGTAAAAGAGGCGCCGCAGCTGATTCAGCAGTTGCCGTCTTCAGAAGGGGATTTTTATCTAACGTAGGCAAGAGCTGATAAATTCTTTCTCTGATCGTGACAATTTTGCTTAAAAAAAAAAACTAATAAAATCAAGTGCCCCACTATTCTCTTTCTTCCTCACTGAATTGGTTTTCATTAGCTTTGTGAATGAGTGTTAACTGGATGCCCTTAGCGAACCACTTCAGCACCATCTAGGATCATCTGTGAATGTGTGAACAAAGCTCCTGTTGTAGAGTGCTGTCAATAACATGTGGTTAGAGGTGACTATGTTTCTATAGCAGCTCTCATTCTGCCACATGAGTGGAATTACAGCCTCTTTGAGTTTTCAGGCTAATCACCTGTTAGGACTGGTGGTTTACAGTAAGGGTTAGGGTTAGCAAAATACTCAAACTGATGTAGGAAAGTTTTTTCTTTGGAACAAAATTCTTTAAGATGATTAATTTTTTGTTTTTTGCTTTTAATGAACCTAACAAACGCCTTTAAACCATTTTGATTATTACACTCAGTACAGTTCCTGTATCGAATAATGACTTTCATAAATAATGCTACGACCTGGTCTTTCACTCTACACAAACCAGACTCTCAATCAGCCCACCACTGTACTTCCATTTTCAGTCAAAACCTTGCCCTTGAGCCATGATAAAGCACTATTATTGCTCTTTTGGACATTTCATCACGTTTGTGTTGGTCTAAAGCATAACTTCTCTGCACTGAATTACCCTCAAAGGTGTTCTTGTCATGTCAGGACTTGAGGTTTATATCTGCAACAGTTTACTATACTATACTACTTGAAATGCATGTGTATAATACTTGACTTTGGTTTTTGACATGATTTTGCCTTGTTTTGCTCATATGAGTTTAGATATACATAATGTGCTGTATCACTAAATGACCATACAGGCATTTTTGTTCCATTCCCACAGATACAACCTGTAATAGCATTGTCTTTGGCAGTTGCCCTGCAGAAGTAGGCACTAATCTTTCGTCACACACATGACCAGAAAGATGCAGAAGGGTGCTTACCTTTGGAAAAAAAAAACAAACTTGTTTAGTTCGCAGAAGCATATTGTGGCTTGTTTAAAACAAGCACTTGATACATGTAGCATTATTACAGGAAGAAACACGCTGTACTCAGTCCTCAGTTCAAAAATACCAACAAGTTCATGATTATCTGGCACAGACTGAGTACAGTTTGTCATGATTTCCAGATAACTTATCCTGAAGACTTTGTCACACTGTAATTTTCAATACATGCGCAATGTGCAAGTGAAAGTGAAAATTTCCGTATTTTCAATGCCCTTGTGATTTTATATTAAATGTACTGTGCTTCAGATACGTAGCATGCTGAACTGGTGGGTGGGTGGGTGGGGGACAGGGGACAGGGGGGTTTGCAGCACGGGAAATAATGTTGGGCCAGGCCAGCTGTCTAAAAACAGCAGTGTAATATGGTGTATGTTGAGTCTGCATTGTTACTGAAAGTGCTCTTAGCAGAGAGGTACAGATTGCTGAACAGCATTTATTTATTTTCCTCTTTAGCCTAGCAGTGCTCAGCACTCTCCATTTCATTTTCTGGTCCACTTTTATGTGTCCTATATTAACATTATATTACCCAAAAGGCACCACATGATTCGCAATTTCACTTCTCACCTTTCACGTGTTTTCAAATTAACCAACTTTCTAGAGGTTCATTCATTCATTCATTCATATTCTACCGCTTTTATGCTTCCGGGGCGGGGGGGGGGGTTGCTGGAGCCAATCCTCTGGAGCTCTAGTCTGAACCAGACTATGTTACTCTGACCAGCAGACAACTCCAGCATCAGTTCACAAAGTCTGATGCTCTATCTTTCCCTGGTCCAGCTTATGTTATGGTTACACAAAGGAAATGAGGTATGTGGGTGTGACTTCTTCGGGTTGCACACTTCCTCTTTGTATTATCTGGCTCCGTTCCCGTGATCAGCCCCTAGCGGCTGTTGTAGGTCCCTTTTTTCTGTGGATGAGAAAGGAGAACAGACACAAACCACAAAGTCCACAACCCCAGTGTATCGCCTTCATTCAATAATAAAAAGGCCATGATTCTATATACTATATAGATATTTCATATAAAAACATGTAATGATACAAAATGTGATTCATTAGGTTAAAATAGTATGATACATACAAAAGTATGTAAATGGCATAAGGTCAGACATCTCAACAAAACATAACGTTTAATGCTACATGGGCAGATTCATTTGCCTTCACTGCTGACGAGAGCGGATGACCAGTATGCTTAATATGTGGTAAGAAACTGGCAAACACCAAAAAGTCAAATGTCGTGATGATGGTGACATCAAACAGCCCTGATATGCAGATGCTGTGCGCTGAGGTTCAGGAGCAAAAATCACATTGACCAAGTGAAATAAATATTCTAATTGGTCATTATTTTGCAAATATATATTTTACATTGTTCAGTGAAATAGCCCTTTTTTTATTCAGGTTGACAGCTGACTGCTCGTTCCAGTACACCCGAGGATGATAATAAAATGATGAGGGCTCACAGAAGCAGACGGCGGTTTGGGTTTGGTGCAGGTGAATAATGTAAATTGGGCTTTTTATTTCATAAATACAAAGAGGACTCAAATAGACATTGAATATTTAATTTGCAAGCAACCTTCAACCCAGCATTTTTTTTCTATGTTGCAAATGTTTCTGTTGTATACAAAAATAAATATTTAAATCTCTTTGTACATTTATTTGCTTTCATGCATGCAATAAAAGTAAGTATAAACATTATTAAAAACAAACAAACAATATATGCAGTGATATCTTCATTCTAGATGTCAAAATAGTTTTGTGAGTCCTCTTCTATTTCCTTTCCATCCGTTGTGTTCATGTCCAAAAAGATCATGGAGCCAGTTTGATAGTGAGAGTCAGTCATAAGCTTCCCCTGAGATGTGGGTCCATTGCAGATCCTAATAAGTTCTTTAAAAAAATACTCTAGTGATATATCTTAGTGTCTTTCATTCACTGTGGAAATGGAAAATTCAATAATGTTCTGCTTCCATTGGCCTATGCATAATTGAGTATCAGGACTCGCTGCTTCAAGCAATAGTTACTCCCTCAGTTTTCAGGTTGGCCCCTGAATAAAGTTTCCTGCTCCAAATCACAGATGTGTCATGGGATCCAGCTGTGAAGTTTACCCATGTTTGTAAAACGGATGCCACAGATTTCAGCCGCTGACCCACAGAGGAGGCAATTTAATAGCAAGCTTTGTTCAGCTGGGATTTTCCCTTTTCTCTCCGCTGCCTGGTGTCTGAGAGCCTCAGCTCCATAATTAACGTTACTATGTCATTAAAATGACCTGACTGAGTTGAAGAACCTAAACTTCCTGGCTGTCAAAAACATATAATTTCAAGTATTTGTGTCTATATTTCACACATTTAGCTGAGAAAAGCAGAAAAAAAATGACTTATTAAAGCAAACATTGCAGAGAGCTTTGGAAAAACACTGTCCAAAGCCACTTTTTAGATAAAGAGCAAACAACTTTTTAAATAATCATCCTGTTGAATGTGCCAAACATATGTCATTACATTTGACAAATGCATCTCCATTTCAATTTAACATTATAGATTATTATAAAGCGGTATTCTGAAGGGAATAGGGCAGCTCTTCAACAGCCTGCTACATCTGAAGACTGTCAGATTAAAAGCCTTCTTAACAATCCTCATTAACTGTGCCACTCAAAGCATCAGTTTGCCTGCCTGACCTTTACAACCATTTATAACAAACGCCTTCAATATGGTGTGATCATTTGGAAGCCCGACTACATCATCCTTTGTTTGCTAAAGGAATATCACAATGCTGATGTAATTCGTGAACAGCACTATGGTGAAGTCACCCTCTGGAATAGTCGGTACTCTGAAGTGAACAGAACAGGTAGCTGCTGAAATGCTGTCTTGGCAGGGACGACTGTGCAGATTAAGGAGCGGTTGTGTTCAAACAGGCAGTATGGAAAATGCTAACAAGTCACTATAGTTAGTCGGTCTCTTAGACTGATTCCCACCAACACACAGGATCAGGTTATTATGACCTCATAGTTAGGTTTTGTTTGTGAGGTGAGATGTTGTGGTTGTAGTAATAATGAAATTAGCTAAGGGAAACGGCAGTGATGTCATTAATACAGCAACAAGTCCATGTCAGCAGGAGGTTGAGATGAACAGATCAATGTAGCATAGAGTATGACACAGGAGAGAGTTTCCATGTGGTCATTATTGAAACCATGACAACGAAATTGATTTCATCTTGATGAAGTACTTATTTTAATTCAAACACCCCCCCACCCAAAAAAAGCTGCTAATTTGCATTCTTCTTTCTCCTTGTGAAACATCATCAGTCTCATCCTAAATATTATTCCTATTCAAAGTACAAGTTCAAAGTACAAAGTATACTGAAATACAGATCAAATATCGAGTGTCCTCTCTGCCTGTTTGACTGCTACATGACTTGTGGGGATTTGGGTATAAATGGATAAATGGGATCAGAAATGCATTATACACCAAGGGCAACAACAGCATAAGACATCACTTTGTAAAATTGTGATATTTTGTTTTTAGAGCTTTAGTCTACAGGGGTCTGAGGACCTGGTTGAGTTTGGTTGCTATGTGATCAAACACAACACAATTTCATGAACAGTTTAACAGCAGTACTTCTTACTACTTCGTACTACTTTTAACACAATCAATCTGTTTATCTTTTTTTTAATGAAAGGGCACAGTGGAAAGACACAAATGCTACAGTGACTAGATTTAAATTTGCTAAAGATAAATGACGGGAGAGTACCCTGTTAGCTGCCATGTTATGGCTTTTCTATTTTTTCATACCTTTGTGTTTTTCCTTTTCAAAGATTGTTTCCCCATACGAGAAACAATAAGCACAGCCTCAGCCGTTATCATTAACATGACAATGGTTCATAAATCAGGAACAAGCCAAAAAGAGATGTTTTCACTGTCATATACAGTGTTCCAATTCTAGACAGTCTTCTGGACTCTGTAGTTACTGAAAACAAACTGAGTTCTTCAACCAAGCCATTGTCTATAGTAACTACAACAACAATGGTGTCCAAAGTAGCCAGACATTTGTAGAATCTGTGTGTTTATTATTGTGTTTATTATATTTGTATGTTGAGGCAAAACCTAATGCCTGAAAACAAAAGTTGGTATTGGCTTCATACATAAAATTTTTCTATCAATTTAACTAAAGTCACAGTTGAAAGGACTTAAGAAAGAAAGAACTTAAAGCAGTTTCTCAAGCCTGAGAATGGTCAGCAGGAGCTCGCGGTCAGGCTTAGGTAATTGGATGGACAGAATTTAATCAAGTCTACTGAGCTAGTGAGGATGAGGCCTCATGGTGTGAACACATCTTGAGTACAGGTATGCTATGTTTGCAAGTGCACAAAACTGTAGATGTGTGAATGTGAGGCAAGACAAAAAAATGGGCTCTTTGCCACGGAGCTTCAGTGAGAAATGAAATAGCATAAGTCCCAGCTTGGCTTCAGACAGGGACAGACAGCTTAGTGTGGCTACGATTTTATGAAAACAGCAGAGGATGTAGCCGTGATGAGTTTTCTTTAAGTGTTTCTCTTCAAATCTAAAAGGGCGTTTATGTCCTTAAGTGCTGGTGTTAACATACTGTGCTGGCTCTCTTCAATGGAATCTTATCAGACACTGGGCTTCTCTGAGCCTGGCTTTCTACCAAATTCCACTAATTACACCACTTCATAGTGACCCTGTCAGCTGGGCCTGATGAAATGAGAAGTATAATGCTCAGCATATTAGAAGTGGTAGAGCTGATGCAGGCTGTATTTGCCTGTCAGTTGCTTATAACTGAAGAAAGAGCTTATTTTTCCTGCCAAGCTGATGCTAATGATAAAATCGCATGTTACATTTAGCATCTTTTTACTTTCAAGCTGGAACATACAATGTCAAAATTAGAAGTTAGTCTTTTTGAATACAGCTTCCATTTTATTTTCCAGAGCCAGGCAGTAATAAGTCTGTCAGGCTGTATGGAGAGCACTCACATTTCCACATTTGGCAGAATTAAGCAGTTCAGATTCTTCTTTATTCAGGTTTAAACTGGGTCCATAATGCAATGCATTAGACCTGACAGTATTATGCTGATCTAAATCTCCATGTGTGACCTGATCAAAGCATAAAGCCATAAAGTCTTTCATCAATGTTTTTGTTTTGGTATGTAAAACAAGCTCTACTTTGTATCAAATTAGACATAACTGGAAATAATATTCAATTTCCTTATTGAGTTGTGGTGCTATAGCCAGCTGACATAGTTGGTGGCTCATTAATTTTTTTAACTAGAATTCTTGAAACACAGTCAGACATTTACCAGGCACCATAAATCATAATAATATGCTAAAAATTGGGTTGACTAAATCAGTTGGCTTGTTGTCCTTCACAAGTTTGAAAACTGTCGAGAACCGATTGATGAAAACGATGCGATTTTCATCGATCATGGTATCCACATCCAGTGTTCATGGTTTGTTGCGCTCTGTGTAGCACATGGCATACACTGTACCTGTTGGAGTAGATCCACCCATCACATCAACGACAGTAGCAGAGATGGCTGCTTATAACAGCGTATCCTTCAAGAAGTTATCCTCACAGGCATACATCCATACGTCTGTCCTGAGGAGACAGTGGCTATGGTTGGTTAGTCACACTTAGCGTGATTAGGAGCAGTTTTCAGACATTTTCCCAATGTGCCTCTGTGAGGAGATAATAACACTCAGAGGAACAGACATAGTTTGGACACCTCTCTCAGCCTGTCAGATGTGCAGGCATGTGTATTTGTGGATGTGAGCTCACTGCCAAACATGTCCACCTTTATCATGTAAAAAGCCAACCACTGTATTTTTATGTTTCAGCCCATTAGCTGCTGACTGTTTTCCAAAGCATGCCATCATTTTTATTATCATATCTTCCAGGCATCCATTTGTTTCAGTTTATTTTCTTTAGCTGTGGAAATGAGCTTGTTCACTTGAAACTTACTTTAGATAAAATATCACAACGAATGTTTAGATGCTGTTATTGGAAAAAAAAAAATGCTTTTATTATTCAAATATCTCCTTCCTAATTAGAAATACATCTTAAGATGCTCAAGATGTGATGCAAAGTGCAAAATTTTGCATAGAGATAAAGGCTTGTCTTTATTAGTTTTAATGTTTCCTTTATAGGTATTACTTGTCTATATATAGAGAATGTGCTCCATGGTTTTGAGCTGTAATTGACAAATGCAGCATTCCCTGTTTAGTATGGTTGACTCCGGAACCATCAGTAAATCAACAGAAAATGACTTGAGTGTTCTGGAGGTAGATGGATAATCAGATTAGCAATGTAGCTTGGTCCTCACCCATTGAAGGCTTAGTGTGCAAGGAGAAGTGCCTTAGAATCACTTCTAAATGTAACAGGATACTGCTCTAATAATAGGCTTTCTCTTCTTAGTTTGGATTAAGAGCTGAGCTTCGCTGAGTTTTGAATGAGCCACCTCACTGTCACCTTTAATTTGAAGAAATGATTGTTCATCCATTCATTTATTGTTGGAGGTTTATGATTCAGTGTACAGTGTGTGTCATCAATGTTATGATGATGATGCCATACAGTGAGATTAATAATGAACGCAGACAGTTCCCTTGAATAACTGTATGTTGACTCAGAGGTACAGTACCACAGCGCCCAGTACACCCCATACAACAGTCAAGTCTTACAGCGTAGCATGCATGTTTTACTGTCAGCATAATAGTAAAGTTTCTTTTTTTCACCGGTTAAAGTTAACCATGTTGAAATTATTGCAATCGCAACATGCTGGGGGTTGGGGAGTATTGACACAAAAAGACAACAGCCACAAGCAAATGAGAGGAGATCATGTCCACACGGAGAGGCCCAGGGTTCTAATCTACAACCTTCTTATGGCTCAAATACACTGATTCAACACCAATTTATTCTGATTCTGAAAATCTGTGTGTTTAGATAAGGGTGACAATGTTTTTATTGCAGAAAGGAACAAAAGCCACTTTAATATGAAGGGGTCTTCAACTGCTTATCCATTTCCTGGGCGGGGGGGGCGCTAGAGCCATTCCCCGCTCACACTGGACCCTAGGCCCTAGGCCAGGAACTGAACCCACAACCTTCTTATTGTGGGCCAACAGCACTGACCACTATGTTCTTCATACCTATAAACCAAAATAATAAAATTTTCACCAATTATCTAATTGAATAGTATAACATCCCTAAAAATCCAGTCTTTTACCCCATCACTAATGCTGGGCAAAAGCTAAAAAGGCTAAATAAGCAGATTAAACAACTGTTATTTTAGATCACTTTTTAATCACATTTTTTGGTTAATTGTGGATTGATTTTAGGCCGTGTTTTCTTCACAAATTGAAAAATGTTTTGGGTTTGCCACAGCTCTAAGTCACACTTCTTCCCAAAAGCAAAAAAGGAATGGTTCAGTGGTGTTCTGGTATTTACATTCAGGAAACCACAACAACCAAAGAAAATATATACACACAGAGGAGCATGTTCTTAAAAGAAAAAGAAATAGAGACCAGTCTGGGTCAAGCAGTTATGGACCCAGCAGGCCCCTGATGGTGCCTTGTAGTCGATAACTATTTGCAGCCTTCCTCACAAAGAGCAGATGCCAGGTTTGAAAGACTTGAATATTTACCAGCTGAGAAGGGTTGAACAGCGAGCTACAGAGAGATGCAGTTGGACTTTTGGAAGCTGACCCAGTGAAGCCCACAGTATGAACTCATGCTGCAACAAAATACAATGTTGAGGGACCTTGTTAAATCCAACATGAGAGTTGCTGGTGTCAGCTTGTCCTGGTCTCATTCCCTCAGTGTCACTGCTTTTTTTACTTGGAGCTGAGTTCTCCACAGAAATCTCCTGTGACACAAACAGCAGCTGATTATAACCAAGTGTTTTGCAGACACTCAGTGAAGGTCCAGGAGCTGAGATTCTTGCAAACCTTTGTTTAAAAATATGAAGCAGATGTTCAGGAGGTTTTTTACCAGCAGCAGAATTATCCACAGAGGCGTCGTAGCCTCCATAGCAAACAGATGAGGAGATGAAAAATGATAGAAATAGCGCAGTCTCTGAGCAGTCAGAGCTGAGCTGTCCTTGCTCAGCTTGTTTTTCTGAAGATTTGAAGGCCTGCGGACTTAAATCCTCCATCTGGTACAGATGCATGGTTGAGAACACCCTTGATCTAACAGGCAAAGCATATGACATCAGTGACAGGCGAGAGACTTGATGGAAACACTTGGAATACACTCAGAACACAAGTCAACTGCATGTAATTCATAATGTGAAAACTATTTTTATATTGTATCTTTTCACCTGTGCTTTAGACCCTTTCTTGCAATTCCTGAAGTTGTGAGACTAAGTCACTGGAGTTACGATGTAAAGATCTACTGCTTGTTCGGCCAGGTTGCACGTGAATTAATAAAGCAAGTACTCCACTGTCTTTATAACAACTGATCCTCCCCAGCTAGGGCAGTCCTACATAATCAGCATGAAACATCCAGGACACCCACATCTGCCACACTCCAAAAGAGCCCATTATTTAGTACAATGAATAATGCACATAGCAAAAGGCAACCCCCCCCCCCCCCCCAAACACACACAGACACACACACAAAACTCCTTCATAGATCCTGTGTGAATAATGAAGGTAATGTTTGTGTGTGTGTGTTTGTCTGATTAGGATTGAGCCTGTCATATATCTTGTCTCTATAGGGTTCAGGTGCTGCTCCTTTTCATTTCCATCTTTCACCTGAAAACTGAAACCTGAAAGATTATTTTGTAATAGATCACTGTGTGACAGACGCACAATCAATTGTTTTCATGCTGTTGTCAAGCCCCTCCAGCTTCTGATGGATGTCACTGTCGATACCTGTATTGCCATACAGGTCTATTGACCTTTCTCTGAGGCATGTTAGCACCAATTGGCCCAGTCATTATGGCTGTGATCCAGATGCCAGGGGTCAGCGTCAGCACAGCCCCCATCTATCACAGGGAGCTGAGAGCTGCTTTACTGATCGGGCAGGGGACAAAACAAAAGGATGAAAGAGAAAAGAGATGCACAGAGAGGATTCCAATGAAAACACAGATTTTTTTAAGACCAGGCTGCTCAGCGTTATATGATACAATATATTTTATATTTGCACATTTCTAATAACATTTTTCTTAATCTGGTTTTACTTTTTTTGTAAAGAACTTTGCAACTTAAAAATATTAGTGCTATATAAGTATATGTAGTCATCATTATCCCAAAAAGTGAGTACAGAGGCCTGAATGAACCTGTTGCCAAAGAAATGAAGAAAGAAGCTGCTGCCACAGTCCATAGGACTGATCGGGACTTAAAAGCAGCATTGATGTAAAAAAAAAATAATAATAATAAAAAAGCCTGCAGCATGGCGACATAGTGGTTAGTGCTGTTGCCTCACAGCAAGAAGGTCGTGGTTCCAATTCCTTGCTGAGTTCGCATGTTCTCCCAGTGCCTGTGTGGGTTTCCTTCAGGTACTCTGGTTTCCTCCCACCGTCCAAAGACATCATGTTTAGGTTAATTGGTGACTCAAAATGTACTGAGTATACCTCACTTTGTGCACTGGAGTAGTACAGGCCTCATCAAACTGTCATTTTAACACACACTAACTAGTTGTTTTTAATGTCTACAATTTTTATTCAGTTCTTGATCAGTGGCTGTGGCTGTTATCAGCTTTCTTTCTGCTACAGCAGCAGGAGCCACATTTCTAAATTAAGCCTCATGAATTATTCTTGTATTGCATTACCTCTTGTTTATCACCACAGTGAAGGAAAAAAGTTTTCTATAGGAGATTGTTTAGAAGTCATAAAACTGAAGATGCATGTAGAGAAGGCACTAGCTACGCCAGACTGTAGAAAGTCATATTTTGTAAAAACATCTCCCACAGTATTCCCAGAAGGGTCCCACTTCCTCCTCTTTATGGATTCCTCTTCCATTCCTCTTTCCGCCTCCATTCTCTTTGACATGTTAAATCATTAGAGCAGCATTAATCACTCATTGCCATGCATTGTTATGAAGTCTTAACGTCCTATTATTAAATCTGGAGCCTGTCTTTGTTGTTACCTAAAAGCATTAGCTGGATGTAGAAAATTCCTCTGTCTCGTATTTCATATTTTGTAAAATTTTCATAAATGATTTTTGAAGTGGAGCAGTAATAATCAAAACATGCCAGAGATAAATGGCCTATGATAGACTGATTCGGGCAAAAAAAGGCACTCACTGCTTTAGCAACAATTCCATTGCAGTGGTACAGTGTGCTCTTCGACTAGAGAGGCTGTTTGTGTCCCAAGACCAGCTAAGCAATCAAGAAAGAGCTATGCACAGAAATAGCTGTATAAAACATAGAGGCAAATAATATGGACACAAACAATTTGAAGACCAATATTATATATTTTCACATTTAAAAAAAGTACACTGAAAGTGCATTTGTAAACATAGACTCATAAGTACAACTTTTTAAAACAGCATGATGCCAGACTTCTTGGATAAGGTATGTGTAATGCTGTCAGTGGTGTCCAGGGCACTTAGAGTACAGCATAAGACAGAAGAAATTTAATAAATAAATAGCAAAAGATCAAGAGAGAGAAAAGAAGAACAATTTGCTGAAAACGAAGCAGGAGGGTCCAGTCGACTGGGAAGAGTGCCAGAGTCTAAAATGATGAAATATTCATACCTTATTAATCATTATGAGATACAGGGCTTGAGCTTCAACAAGTGCAACACTACAATTGGTGCTCTTCATGTAACTCGATATTTATCACTCACGTCACGTCAAATGTCCTTTACATCGGCCTGTTGTATTTGTTGTGTTGGAGGTGTAAGTTGATTCTCTTTTCAGTGACAAGATCTTAAGCCTATGGTCAATTATGTTTCACATTGTCAAAGTTTTATTAGCTACTGGCAAATGTGACCCCTGCTCGTCATGTGGTGTTTACAAAGAAATGAAACTAGAGATTGAGACCATGAAGTCATTAAGAAAATATTTGCTGAGCTAAAAATAGAGTGAGAAGTCTTGAGCGTTGGCTTCACTTTTAAAATACTCTCTAGTAAAATCAAAGCAAAACTGAAATTGAGCTTCATAAAGACATCACTGATAATACTGCTGTGAATCAAGACAAGCTCATTGAGCAAACAATGCCACCACCAAAGCGAATGCCGTGGCAACAACATTTGGTATCACCAGGCATTGCCTGGCAGGCAACTTCCTTTCAGTCATTTTGTGGCTCTCAGCTTTGCCTATAATGATGAACCCTAAAGTCCCCTCCATGCCTCACTCACTGGGTTAGCAACTTCCTCAGAGACAGACCACAGGCTGTAAAAAACAGCCTGTATAACATCATCAGCCATCATTCACCATCACTAAAGGCTGTTTCCTCTGCACTTCCTTTTCACCCTCTTCACAAATGAATATCAGCCCTTTGGCACATACCAAGCTCTCACTATTCAGTGACATTAACTGTATTAGAGCCTATAAGCCCTCCATTTCCTACCTCCCACAATGGTGCACTGACAACTACCTTCAGTGCAACTAGTCATGATCTAATTAGCTCTGCCCTCACCGGACTGAATTCCACCTCCATCCACAGCTAGACAGCTGAGCAGGTCAGCAGCTTCACATCAGTATTGACATTAAACACAGCTTTGATGATCACAGTGCCTCACATCATGTGATCAGTACGAGCAGAGACACATCATACACTGATTCAAGCTCCCTATTGCTGTCTGTCTGCTGTAGATGGAAGGCTACCTACTCAAACCAAAACAAACTCAATGGGATCACATGCACTACCAGCCTCTCAGACATGGAGAACATAGCCAAAACATGCTTTGTACTTAGAACTGCAAATGGTTATGATCACCATCTGAATCCACAGTTTACTAAATGTGGTCCGCAATACTTTAATGCAAAACGTGTCACTATTGCTGCCCTAGGGATTGAGGTCACTTTAGCTGCGTCCTGATTCTGATGCTGCATCCTTCAGAGGACACGGTCTTTGAAGATGTAGTCCTTCGTAGCTGTTACAAAGCATGAATTGAAAGGAGACAGTTTGGTTTTCTGAGAATGTTCGATTTGCGTCACTAGCTGTTCTCTGCTTTTACTTTTGTGTCTCCCGTTGCCAAGCAACCTTCAGAAAAGCCTGAGGTTGACCCTTGGTTTGAACAAGTGTGCAATTAGTTGAAACCCAATGCTAACATTTAACTATGTAATTATCTGGCTCTCTGTCTTGTGGGATACAGTCAGTGGACAGTCTGAGTACAGGTAAGAACCACCAAGCACTTCTTGGACCACATCTGGACAGGTGTCCAGACAGACAGGTGTCATAAGGGAGTGAATAAAATCAGGTCTGAATATTTCCGTTTGAAGTGTGAAGCTGAGCCAAGACATGTCTTCCTGTCTCATATATGTTGTTGATAGAGTCAAAGATGTAACTAGCTCAAACACTAACAAACTTAATATGCGTGTATGTTACAGTGTTAGCAGAAGAAGCCTCTGAGACGCTCTGGATGACACCAAACTACACCACCATGCATCTCTGGATTGCTGAGGTGGTTCCTCACCTGCTAGAGACTCACTAACTACACCCAGGGGGTCAGCTGATGGCCTCCCAGCCTCACCACACATCAGCTTGCTCAGTGCTCAGTGCACCGTTTGCCCATCGCTGTGATGAAGACCGCCAGCCGCACCCAGCCCTGCAGCAGCCCTCCGCTCGTCCAGATGAGGCGCTATACACCTGGGCTCTACCCCTTTCTGTTCCCCTCAGTTATCAGCTCCCTGCCACAAAGGCACTTGCCATCCCCTCAAAGGCTGCAGATCCAGCAACCGGCCAGCAGTGGCAGCACACCTTCGCCTGTTGGTGAGTCTTGCGATGAATCAGCCAAACGGCATGCGCCTGAGTCTGAGTTACTGAAGTGGCTGCTGCGGATTCAAACAAATATTTGCGCAGTCTTAGAAAATCTGAAGTTTGGAAGCAGTAAACTTATGTGATAATACTGAATCATGTGTGACTCATGGAATTGCCATGTTTGCAGATGCCGTTAACTCATAAAGAACTGCCCGCTGTAATTACACATGATTATGTTGCACAGTGCATACAGTAACTGAAAAGATGCAGTAACTGTGGCAGGCAGGTGGTTGCTGAGCTGCAGTATTAACTTTATGAGCAGTGTTTGGCTGGGCCTGATTGGGTACTGAAACAAACAAAACACTTCCCAGAATGCAACATTGAAATTAAATAGAGAGCGTCTACAGTATATAGCACAAGAGATTTTTCAACCCGTCAGAGTACTTTACCCTGTAAGCCACATTTGTACACACACACACACACACACACACACACACACACACACAGACGCATACAGACATTCATAGTGCTTTTCTATAATACAACATTAACAATCAGAAAATAGAACATTTCACTGTGGCTACTGTTGGAAATCAAGGATATGGATATTTCCTTTGGACAGAATATACCATTGTAAACACAATGATTATCAAACCAAAAATGCCAAAAGGAAAGATAAGTTTACTCATTTTGGGCTGTCGGAGGTTGGTGGGATAAAACTGAAGTTAACATATTGTATTATTGTACATAGCCCTCAGCACCTCAGAGAAGCATTATCTGATCACGTAACCACTTTGGATGACATTAGTTTGGCCTCCAGTTCCACTGACAGGAATCTTGGAGTCATTTTTGATCAGGACATGTCCTTTGTCCCTCATATAAAACAAATCTCTCGGACAGCCTTCTTTCACCAATGCAATTTTCCAAAGATCTGAAACATCCTGTCTCAAGAGGATGAAGAAAAACTAGTCTGTACATTTGTTACCTCTAGACTACTGTAATTCATTACTATCTGCATGTCCCAACAATTCTCTGAAAAGCCTTCTGTTGATTCAAAATGCTGCTGCATGTATATTAGCAGGAACTAGAAAAAGAGATCACATCTCTCCTGTGTTAGCTGCTCTTGACTGGATGCCAGTAAAATCCACCGTAGAATTTAAAATCATTCTTTCAACATATAAAGCTCTTAGTGACCAAGCTCCATCATATCTCAGAAAGCTCATAGTTCCTACTGTCCTTACTTGCATTTTTATGGCCTATACATACAAGACTTGCAAGACAAAATAACAAATTAATAAATGTTTATTGACGGAAGTTCAACTCAAAATCACTCTAAATGAATAGCAAAAGTAGCAACAAAAGATGCAAGCAAATGCTTACTGCACAATTAGAAACAAATGGCACAAGACAATGCTTGGAGAAAACTAGACAAGGTGTCAACACAAATCACAAGGCTAAGCTTGTCACTAAAAATCAGAGTATCAACTAAAATCAGGAAAGTCAAGGCAACAGACATGGACTCAACTCTGAGATGAGTGCTATGGCACGAGATATGACAAACTCCTTCACACTCTCTCTCTCTAGCTCTCTTTCTTTCTGTTTCACTCCATGTCCCTCTCCCAACCCAACCAACTGAGGCAGATGGCCACCCCCCCGAGCCTGGTTCTGCCCGAGGTTTCTGCCTCTTAAAGGAAGTTTTTTTCTTGCCACTGTCACCAAGAGCTTGCTCATGGAGGGATATGTTGGGTCTCTTTAACAACTCAATAAAGAGTTTGATCTAGACCCCATCTATATGGAAAGTTCCTTGATGTATCTCTGTATTATATAAATACATTTGGTTTGATTTCATAAGATTTGATACCGAACCTTATTAATTTTGCCAGCATTGCCTGCCTGAAGTGGCACTGCTGGAACTGCATTGTGGGTAAATAGAATTTGTATGTGGAATAAAGAGGATAAGATTTCTGATCCACTGATTTTGCTCAGTTTTGTTGCCATCATTAATTCAATAATATTATGAGACTGTAGTTTTTAATAAATGGAGTACTCCAAAAATACCCATTTATCAGTCACTAGACAGAGAGCGGAAGAGGAAGAGAGAGAGAGAAAGAGTATTGATGCTGGCCAATGGGAGAGCTAACTAGTTAGTTCAAAGTTACCAGTGTTGGGTATGTGCATTAACAATCCAAACAGCAAGAATAGGTGCAGTGCTGCATTCGAAGCAATGTTCTCCTCCAAGTATGGTTTCCACGGGTTTCAATTTTTTTTTTTTTTTTAATTTTTAGCTTCCTTTTTGGCTGATGGATAAATTAAAAGCTCAAGGTTTAGGCAGTCCACAAATCCATGGGTGACGTTACGGTGGGTTGACATGAAATACAAATTGGATTGCTCATTTTATTTATTTTGGCATATTACACACATGTATATTGTATTGTGCAATTACATTTTCCAATTCAGGTTTATGCCATAATTTTAATATAGTCCCCTGTAGACTTTCACAATTGCCAGACAGTAATATTTCTCCCGGATTACTTCCTGCTCTAAGTGGGCCCCAGTGGCTTCCTCTGTTGCAGCAACACTTGGCACACTTTGGTCTGGGTTGTCTGAGCTCTGCTGTTTTCCATTTTGAGCCCCATTTGTTTAGTCCTTCCCTTCTCCTCCCTCCCTTTCACCATCTTAAAATCTGCTCTGACATGAAAACCAGCAGGATCACCCAAGGGGAGTTCTTTTCCCACCAAGGAGCTCAGGTGTGGGGCTCTGTGTGCACATGAACTCTGTAGTGTAAATTAGGACAACATCAAGACTCAGGCAATTTCAATATCGGTCGTTTTTGATGAGCTGAGTTTTTATTCCCACTGATAATTGTCCTCTCTCACATGAAATGTTGATTTTTTAAATCTGTAACCATATCTGAATTTATGATGAAAATGTGTTTGTATAATGCAGCTACAGCATAAAACTTCCATTTCTGTCTCACATTGAATAACAAACTGCAGAAAGTTTTTAAAATAATAAAAAAAATAAAAAAAATAAAGTAAAATAAAATAAAATGGCAATGAGTAGCTATCTCAGCAGCAGAGAAAAGAACCATTCTAAATAGGAGTTTTGCTATTTTCATAAATTTCGACCCCTCCCTATTTTCAGATGCTGCTTTGCTGTGAAAGCAAATTTGACACTTAGCTGTTGGCTCAACAATATAAAATTCACAAAATTACTTCAAATCTGATGTGGTGGAACAATTGCCCTGTGTGGTTCCCTTTTTCAGCTAGGTTTAACACTATGAAAGGAGAAGAAGATAGGAAAACAGTTTGGATCTTGGGCAAGGGCCACTTCAGCAAATGTCCATAATGGCAGGTCTATGAATGCATCGCTGCCAGGCTGCCAGAACTGAACAACTATCCCAGAAGAAATGTGGTTTGCTTAGGAAGATCAAGTCCATGGTCATGATATTTGCAGATGAGGGTGCAACAAACAGCCGTTTGAATTTTTCTGCTTCATTTCACATGCCAACTGCATATTGATGTATAGCACATCATTTATTGCATTCATTCATCTGACACAACATTCTCATATTAGAGCCTACAGTTCCAATTTTCAGTGTTTAATAGTAAGTAAATTAATTTACAATTTTAACTACAATGTCATATATCTGTGACATGATCTCTCACATTTGATTGAATTTGTATATATATATAAACTATGTTCTATATGAATCCAGTGAAAGCATCAAAGATGTCAGAGAAATGCTGAAAACCTGAATTCAGGAACCAAAATTTAAAACCAGCTGTCAGGACTTTACATTGTTTAATATTACATCCATATTGCAGGAATTCATTCTAAAACTAGTGTGATATTGTTGATGATACTGTTGACATCAGGGCTTGGATTACTTTGTGATGGCACAACAAAAAAGTCCCTGCCCTTAGGTATTATATTTGTTTGTGCCTTTTTGTGCCTAGATACTATTTAGCTTGTGAATTTGAATTTAGCATTTAAATATTCACTGAACATCATCATCATCATCATCAGTGTTTACCTGCCCTGTTGCTTGTTGCTTTGACCCTTTTTCAAAGGTCACATAAGTCTTTTGAATGAACCAGAATTTGAGACATTTTTTGGGACCTCAATCATCATCTAGAGACCTCTTTTATTCATTTTGTGCATCCTTGTGCTTTATCTCTGTGGTAATGATAGAGATCATCCCAGCGCTTTGCAAACATACAGTCATAAAACAATGTTGGAACAGTTTTTGTTTGTTTTTTTGTAAGAATAGGCTCCTGTAGCACCATTTTTCCAGTTGAAAATAAGATGAAGACAAAGCAAGCATAATAATATGATCTGGTCTCTGTAATTCAGGTGGGACAACATATAGACATTAAATATGCAGTTTCATTCATATGAAAAATAACAACAAAAACAAAGAGTAAGTAAAAAGAGAACAGATGCTGTCTTCTCCTTGATCATCTTTGGTGTGCAAAATAGACCAAAGCAGGGACTGTATTATTTGTAGAATTTGGGACAAAAGAATAAATATGAGCCTGTCTGATGAGTTCAGACAGATGAAACAAACACCAAGGTAATGGGGCACTGCTGCTGAGTACAGTTTGTGTATTCACACAAATGATGTGGGCTATCGCAGCACCCCCTGGGACACGCTCAAACATTTCCTGCTGTTGGGTCAGCGGCCCAGTTCGCCAGCCTACCAACTTGTGCTTCCACTGGGGAATTTGCAAAGGGAGCTGAACTCCACTGTAAACATTACACACCTCCTGGGAACTGCAGTGGCCGAGTCATCATTACAGAAGTGCATGTGCATCTTTGTGTATGTCTGTGCATGCATGTGTGGGAGAGAAACAGCATAAGTACAATATGTATGAGGGAGATGAAAATGAAATATTTTAATGAAGCACACACATTAATATAGTTTCAGTTTTAACTTCACACCGCAACTGTTTCTTCTCTTTACAGTGTGATTATCACAACAATGGTTGTTTGAAGACTATCCCCATTTTGGACTAAATTTTTCCACCTTAAATATTGATTTAAAGAACCATATCACATTTTAACCCTCAACACAATTCACACACTCTCAATTAACATGCATTTTTTTAATTTTGAATGTGCTTGTTATGATCCAGATGTCACTTTGTCACCAATTATTTCATTTTGATGATATAATGCAATGCAAGTGTTTTACTTTGATCCAAATGTGTGATACTCTTATGGATTAAATATCTGAAGCAAGATTCCTCATATTGATTTACATGTTGCAAGAATGAATGATATCCTGCAGCTTGAACTCTGATACGGCGTTCAATACATATTTTTTTTCACAAATTGCAATATCTCATATACAAAACTCCATTGAACATTTTTAATTCACTATTATTGGAGATGTGAAGTCTGAAGTATGAAGTCCATACAGTCTAAAGATATACCTCCATATGATTTTTGATTGTAAATCAGGTATGCAAAAGTAAAGTAATGCAAAAAGTATGCAATATTATATAAAAACAGATTGCAATGATTCGCAAATCTCATAAACCCATATTTTCTTCCCAATAGAACATAAACAACATATCAGATGTTGAAACTGAGACATTTAAATTTCAAGGAAAATATTGGCTCATTTTGAATGTGAAGAATTGAAGATCCCACCATCTACAGTGCGTACTATTATCAAAAGATTCAGAGAATCAGGAGGAATTTCTGTGCACAAGGGACAAGGCCGAAAGTCAAAACTAGATGCTCATGATCTTACTTCACTGCATTTAAAACAGGCATGACTCTCTGCTGGACATCACTGCATAGGCTCAGAAACACTTCCAGAAACCACTGTCTGTGAACACAGTTCGCCATGCAATTCATAAATGCAAGTTAATGCTGCATCATGCAAAGAAGAAGCCGTATGTGATCGCAGTCCAGAAACACTGTATTCTCTGGGCCAAAGTAGAAAACTGTTCTGTGGCCAGGTGAATCAAAATTTTTAATTCTTTTTGGAAACCATGGACGCCTTGTCCTGAGGACTAAAGACGAGAGGGACCATCCAGCTTGTTATCAGTTGACAGTTCAAAAGCCTGCATATCTGATGGTATGAGAATGCATTATTGCCCATGGCATGGGCAGCTTACACATCTGGAAAGGCACCAACAATGCTAAAAAGTACATAAAGGTTTTAAAGCAAAATATGCTCCCATCTCAACAATGCCTCTTTCAGGGAAGGCCTTGAATATTTCAGCAAGGCAATGTTCAACCATATACAATAGCCATCAGAACAGCATGGCTTAACAGGAGAAGAGTAGGGGTGCTGAACTGGCCTGCACGTAGTCCAGAACTTTCACCAGTAGAAAACATTTGGCACATTATAAAACGAAAAAGCAAAAGCCCAGGACTGTTGAGCAGCTAGAATTTTGCATCAGACAAGAATGGGAAAAAATTCCTTTCCTAAAACTCCAGAAACCAGTCTCCTCATCTTCTAGACATTGTCAAACAGTTTTTAAAAGACGAGGGGATGCAACACAATGGTGAATTTTTTGGAGACTTGTTGCTGCCATCAAATTGAAAAATTAGCTAATGAATATAAAATGCCTCAGTTTAAACATCTGATTTGTTGTTTATGTTCTATTGGGAATAAAATATTGTTTTCGAGATTTGCAAATCAATATATGCTGTTTTTATTTAAATTTTACACAATGGAATTTGGGTTGTATATTAAGTATCAAAGGTCTTAGTCTACTGAGAAACAGTCTGTACTCAGAAAGTGAGTCTGAAAACCAACAATCAGCATCAATGGATCTATGTGATCGCACATCATGCAGTAGCAAAACTACACTGGGATGGTTTTTGGTTCTTAAACCACAAATACATCTTATTATGGATATCGTGTTCTGATATTACACAGCAAAAGCTGGAATATAAATATTTACCAGCGGTTAGAGGTCAGAGGTTGACCAGTTGAATTTTGAATTTTGAAGTTTTAATTTTTAACACAGTATTTTGTCATCAAAAGAAAATTGCACAGCTACACAGACATTATTCGCAGCATTAGACCAGTGAAACAGTATAAAAAAAGCATCACACATGCAGCACGCCAAGCTGGTTAATGGATCCTGTCATTCTCATACTTCCATCCTCTCCCCATCTGTCGTATCCCCTCTCCGTGCTCTCTTCCCATCTGGCCAGGGGGGAGGCTACCTGTTCTTCCAACCTGTCAATGTCCCAGCTGTTCACAAACCCAACAGATTATCAAAGTCTTCATCTGACAAGTGAATGCTTCTTGCAGAAACATTCCTGCCCCACAGCCCAGGAAATGTTTCTGTCCCCCTCCTCCCCGAGATCCATATCGCAGCAACTGGGCTCAGACAGAATGTCATGTCAGTCATGATGAATGGGATAAGTATTCATGTTTTTGAACTTAAGTTTCTGCATAGCCAACCCTAATGAAACTTACAGTAAGATGTACGCTATTAATTTAAGTTGAATGGAGGTGGAGGGTTCTTATGACATTTTTTTATTGTATTGTTTTTTATTGTAAGCACCAGAAAAATTTCAAAATTTCATCCAGCTCCTTTGTATTACAGTGCTCCGTTTATACTGTCAAAGAGAAAACACAGCTACTGCGCTGACTGAAGCTGAAGCTGCACCAAACTAGACCCCCCCCCCCATCCAATCAGCTGCATCCCTTTTCAGTAACTCAATTTAATCATCAGCAAATCAGAGAACAGGCTGATACTCTCCTCTAATTGGCTGACTGATGTGTTGTTACTAGAGCTTCAGAGAGCTATACCACCCCCCCTACACACACACACACCCAGTTCCAGTACTATGTTGGAACGAGGACGAGAACTAACAGACTATAAATGCACTTTATAGCGTGTGAATGTGTGCTTGTTTGATGTGTAGATATGCTGTATGTGTGTACAGTGAGGGTGTGTGTGTATGAGTACATGCACAATGAGGCTGCAATCGCACTACACTTCCCCTTCCAGCTGCTGTTGTTCTGCTTCTAATTATATGTCTATCGTTTTGATTGATAGAGATAACCCTAACCCTAACCCTTACCATACAGAGAGATTCCAGTGCTACAAGTACCAACAATAAAGTCCATTCTGATTGTAATTCAGATTCAGAAAAAAGTCGGAGAGAGGGCAGCTGTTGGGCAGCTACAGGTCTTTCATATGTAACAATGCTAATGAAAAGTTGTAACTTCAGTGAGAGTCGCTTAAAAAGTATTGGAGGAAGAGACCCCTGCAGAACTCCATGTAAAACCTCTCGGGTCTGCTGACACTGAAGGAATCAAATTGATGGCAATAACTCATACAATACAATACATACAATTTCATAACTGAAGCCATGAGATGTAGCTTACCTGTCTCTGTCTAGGGCTGAGAGAATTGAATTTCTTTTATTGCATTTTGGAGGGAAAGCAGATTTTTTCCAGTGAAGTTTTCCTTAAGATGGTCACTGACTGGAGGTTACCTTTCTATCCAGCACCACATCTTACAGAATAAGTTGAAATATGCAGCGTGACACCTTTGAAGCAGCAGTTGCACTTTGGGGTTGATGCATGAGCTGAGGGATTGGTGTCTGATACCATTTTTAAAGCAATTACAGAAGCTTTCTCAACATTTCCTTGTAATAAAAGCCATTTACATTATCCAGTCAGGCTTTATAGAAGTTTTTTAACATGCAGGGACATACATTCTCTACATTTCTATTGATTTATTTATTGATTGATTGATTGATTGATTGCTTAGTGCGGTCTTTGTACCATTCTGCTAACAGACTGGCAAAACTTTAGGTGCTGTACACCTAATCTTAAAAGAAACTCAGCTGTCAGTTTGCTGTCAAACTTGGCAAATGCACAGACACACACATACACATTTATCTTTCTCTTCTCTACTCTTTCTTTTGTCTGCCTTTCTCATTTCAAGTCACTGTCTGCCTGTCTGTCAGTGTTTCCCCGTTGTTATTTTAGAATCCATCGCTGGGTATTTAGGTCACATGCGGTATCTAGCCCTGGCAAAGTATGAATAATGCAGAGTTCTCTCATTACACCATGTGCTAACGCTCTGGATTGAAAATCAGTGTGCACTCACATGGTTGGCAAATGAATGGCGCTAACTCACCAGCCTCACCGCAAAAGAGGCAAAAGGAGAGCGAGGAGCACATCTCACAGTATAAGTTTCCCAACATTGTTATTTTCATGGGGTCCAACCCTTTACCAAATAAAAAATCTTTTGTCTACAATAGGCGGTGTGACTTCATTCACTGAGGGCTGAACGTGATGAGTACAAGGCTTGTGTTGGTCATCAACAATGCACTGAGGAATGTTTGAAAATGAGACCATTGTCGGGGCTGCACAACTGAAAAAGGGGGTGGGAGGTATTTGGGGGTTTTTTCTTACCCCCACTGTTTCCAACCTTACAGTGCACTCCCTCCTACGGTTCAACCATAGTTCACATTGCCAGGAGTCTCTGCACCACCCACCCCCACCTTCCCCATGAAGCGCTTGGAGAATCCTATGCATTATGCATACATGCAGCCCCACATTCCATCTGCACTGAAACAGTGTTTACAACATGATACACAATTTTTCTGGGATTTGGAAAGGTGCCCCAACCGCTGCAGGCAGCAGTGGTTACCCACTGTGATCACATTGGCCATGCATTTTTTTTATCATTTATTTTTTATTTTTTATTTTTTTTTATTGGAGAGACTCCCTGACATCTGGCACACATCTGGAGCTGTTTAATGAGAGCCTCAGTCTGCCCCGATTCTTTACTCAGAGCCAACCGTCAACCCCCTTCAGTCTGCAGTTGTTGTAAGACTTCAACCCTTCATCTCTTCGCTGGCAAAATCAAGCAATGTGGATTTTGCATGGGGAAGAGAAGTCTGAACAGGGAAAATTTAAAAACATGGCAAAGTAACTGAGAAACACGCTAATTTGGAAAGGTGTCTTATAGTATTTACTCCCCAAAGCAATAAGCAACCTGTGATCAGAGCTTTGTTGATTACAGAGTTTACTGCAGTTTATTGATATGAATCCTGAGCCTTGCACCTGTGGGTAAACTGAAGGCTTTTCTGCTCTGTCTCTGAACCAAGAGATTCTGCTTGATAACGGGGAAGAGCTTGTTGCTGAGACGGAATCCAACTTCATTTTAATTTGATCTATTTAGAAAAAATATATATTTCTTTGTCATAAAAACAAAATGGCACATTGGATGATGGTGTTTTGTCCGGGGTACAAATCCAAACGCATCTTAATGTATGACCTTCTCTGCTTGTGGTCAGAATGTATTCTCCATAGTAGCCACCAATAGATCACCTAAACGACCCCTTTTGTATGTTCATTAATAGGCACAACATGAGTCCATACAAAGCCCCATCTATTCTTTGAATCTACATTGATTGAAAGCCCGTCTTTTTAACAGCGGTATTCTTATTCTCGCCTTGTAGCAGCTTGTCTAGCTGTCCGGGTTCTTATTTATTACCTCTTGAGGATTAGACAATGAAAAAGCAGTTCTCACAGCTCTGTTTTCATTGAGAGGCCTGGCATGAGAGCATCTCATTGTTCGACAGGGCCAGCAGTAATGCAGCTTGCTTCAAAGATTGCTTAGTTTTTGGTGGTGGTGGGTGGTAAGGGAGTGGAGGAGGGGCTTCATGACCACGAGGAGTATATTTCATCACAGGCAAGGAGGTGTGGGCAGTGAAAGTGGGGTGGAGCTGGAGATCCAGGAGTCAAATGCAGGCCAGCATGAACTTTCCTATGCTATATTTGGTTCACATCCATAGGAAACTTTGGATTTTGCCTTGCTGAGGATGCAAATATTTCAGACTTGAAATTTACATGGATGATCACAGGACGTGGCTCCTGCTGTTTCAAACATGGGTTCTATTAGAGACTCAAATGGCAAAGCAGATATTGTCTGGTCGTCGCAGCAAAATGGGGCCAAAGTCCAGTTTCCACATGTGTTTCCTTTCATTTTATCTGGACTCAGAAATGGAAAAAAGCTAGTTGGAAATTAATGGTATTCTTCAGCTTCCCAGAGAAATGCTCTTTATTGTGTGACTGTATGAATGAACCTGCAATTATAAGGCAAAAAGCCCATGTCTGCACTGAGAGATAAATTGGATGGCTCTTCGCTCTCACTCATGGAGAGCCAATGCGCTTTACTCCGCTAAAAGGACTATGGATACTCCTCAATATGCAGCCTGAGCCTGAAATACACATGGGATGGAAAACACGTGGACACTCAAGGAAAGGCACAAACATTTGAAAGCAGCCCAGTAAAATATACACAGTATATACTGCAGGTAGACATTTTGGAATCAGGCTGCAGGTTTGGCGATTACCGTCATTAGCAATACTAACAATGCTCTTCAGGGACGACGATTGTATATGTGCCAAGAAGACTGAGGCCCCATCTCTCTCAAAAGATAAAAGAGGAAATTATGAAATTTTTTTCTTAATTTTTTTTCTAATTTTGGTGAATAGAAATTGTATCAAGAAAAACACAGGACTTATTTGAACGGACAGATTTTTTTTCGGGACCCAACACATCTAAGTGTCAACTACAATACATTTTAGTTGTATAAACCTACCTTTGGGTTTTTGGAGTCTTTTAAATGTCATTATTGTTCCAAAGTTATTTAATCTAGTCTGTTACAGTTATATTTATTGCTGCCTACTTTTTAATGCCCTAATCATATTTGCTGTATTCAGTTTCTTCACTGTAAAGCATTTTGGTCAGCTCCTCTTGTCTTTAGATGTGTGTTTCAAAGGCCTTGACTTATCCCATTTCATCCCCCACATCAACCTGCAGGCTTTCCCGTTCAAGGCAGGAATGTTGCCCCCCTCACTGACTGGATCAATGTCTGTGTAAAAGAGAGACAAGACTAGACGGACACCAATGCCTATGCGTTACACATCAAGTCTCTCATTCTGAAATGCCTGCATGCTAACTAAAAGGACTATGCAGCACTGTGACTGCTTTTTTATTTTTATTTATTTTTTTGCTTCACTTGAAGCAAGCAAGCGAGTCAGTGCTAGTTTTTTATGTGCGAGGCTGGTCCAAAACTCAGCTGCTGTGGCTCACACGTGTTTTCACACTAACTGCTGCCCAGTTTTAACTTTCTATGGAGGTACCAAAAAGCTGATTGTATTTCCTCTACATTGTTTAAAAGACTATTATCATTGCACTGAAGAAGACTCGAAACCAGAGACTGAGACCATAAACTCAATGGGAAATGGCTTACTGAGCTAATAAATTAAGTAAGGAGTAGTGCAATATTCCCGTAGACTTCAGCACAATCTGAGTTCCTTTTACATCTGTGGGTCTATGTCCAGGCGGGGTGAATGGAATTTCTTAATCCTCAGTTCATTCTTGAGGGAAGGGAAGAGCTGAGTCTAACTGTTATGTATTAGGGGTTTGACACTATAACTAAGAAAAGGTATAATTTTTATTTATTTTTAAAGTACCTTTTTAACTACCCCGTTGTCCACAATCTATGTTTGGTGGAAAGGCCCACTACCTCCAACATTTCTCACAAAATAAGAGGATTTTCAATGTAAAGAAATCTCATGCTGCCTGGATAAGATAAGATAAAATAAGGTAAAGGTGAAATATAAAAAAGACAAGTTCCCGCAGACCCTGGGAGCCTTTGAAAGGCACTAAGCCACATACTTCTGGGTTCTGCAGATCAGTGGCTGCAGCATTGTAGAGCTCTGGCAACTGATTACCAATCACTGGATGAATAGATCTGAGGCAGAAAACAACCAAGAGAATCAAGAGGCCAACAGAAACAGCTCAGTGACTGATGGATGATTTCAGGGTAACAAATTACTTGTGTCACTGTTATTACCATTACACTTAAAATGAACCACTTTAGTATTGATTAGAATTCAATCAGGAGGTGCTAACAGCTAACAGCAAGCAACAATAGACTTATAACCCAAACAGGAAGTGGAGCAACATTAAAGTGGCTCCTAGGACTCTCTAGAACTAGATCTTCCAGCAGGTTAAATGTACCCACAGTTGTTTCAGTTTTTTTTATTGTTTCTAAAATGCTTGCAATAAATGTAAAAGCCCACTGGTCTTTGACTTTTCCTGAAAGTGTTAGTTATCACCCTCTATTGATAGAGGGTGACAAGACAAAGCCAGGAGTAAAAATGAATACCTAAAATAGTTATCTGTTTTCAGCATTGCTATTTTATCTGCTGTCCTTTATTTGTTGTCTCTTGAGCATCTTCTTAATGGACAGCAAGATTAATCTTGATTAATCCTACCTGTTGTGAAAATCAATGCATTTGAATACAAGTTAAAATTGTCTGTCAACTGTCAGTAGTTTTAAATTTAAATTGGCAGTTCTGGTGTTAAGGTCCCCAGGGGGCATAGACCCTGATGATGGCACTGAGGAGTGATGGAGGGTGATGAGTCTTGCAGGAGAAACCTCTGGTCAGATATGTTGACTAGAGATGGTTAGTTGTTCATGGCTGAAGCGGTGAAATGATGGGATTGGCTTACTGAATGGTCGCGACGCTGAATAACAGTCAAGAGCAAGAAGCATTTAAAGATCAGCCACAAGGGGATTGGCTAAAGGCCAATTTGTCAGTTTGGAATAGGAAGAACACAGGAAGAAGCAGGCGGAGCTTATGGACAGAGGGAAATGGTGACTCATAACAGCTTGGTTCAAGAGACAGCCTGAAATGTGAAAAGTTTCCTTAAAGCGTTTAACTGATTACCCAGAATATGAATGTTGTACACAAGCTGTCCACTGTACTAAACAATATGGTCAACCTGGTTATTTTATTTTGAGGCCTGGAAAAGGCCTGTTTTTTGTTAAACTGTTGTTTCTGAGAGCGGCAAAAAGAAGAGGCTGAGCAGGAGGAGGTTTCATTACAGTGTCCTCAATGCTGGAGAAGTGTAGATATTACTAGGTCTGGGCTACTTTCACTTCAATATTATTTATTTTATACTAATATTTTTTTGCTCATTTCCCCAACACTGCTTGAGGACGCAAAATCAATTTTTGCGTTGCTTTTATTTTTTTATAAACTGTTTCACTTCATTTGTAAAGTCTGGATTTTTCTTCTATACTTTGCTTCCGAAACTAAGTCAAATTTACTTTATGTGATTGATATGACTTTGTTTTACTACGTGTATGTGCACTGATTCTAGTGCATCATGCATTTGTCTATTCTACTGTAAAAATACATTACATTTCAATCTTTTCTAATAGACAGTTTACATGTGCCACCATGATAAATGAGCATCCACCTTCAACTGGGCCCAAAACATCAAGGTGTTCTCTGATGCATTGGGCCCTAATTTTTTTTTGGCTGGTGGTCTGTTAAAGTGAAGCAAAGGCTGAACAGGTTGATCAGCTGCCAGTTTAGAGAAGCAGCAGGAACTGAGTTATGTCAGTCAGCTACATTAAACATGTCCAAGGAAAAAAACAAAAAACAAAATAATAATAATAATATTAATATTAATATTAATAATAAGAAAATTAAGAAAAAAGTTAACTTGAGATCCCATACTGTTTTTCCTGAGCTTTCCTGACTGTTTGATATGATTTAGTCAAACAATATTTTGTTATTTTATTATTGTTATTTCATTTAATCATTTTTTGACTCCCTAGATTTATATTGGTACCCACTGCAGGAGCCAGACCACTATGGGTGGGAACTACTGCTCTATTACAAGCTTTAATAGTACGTAAACATGTTAAAATGTTTAAAGGCCACTCTCAAAATGTTGTGTTAGTTCTGGATTTTAGAAGCTAAACAATGACCCAAAAAATTATGGATATAAGTCATTGGTTGGGCAAGGTTTAAGCCTGAGTCACTGTTGACCCTCCAGAAGGCCCTCTGCATACCTGTCCTCTGACTGACCCCTCCTGTAGGGCTGCAAGACTTATTGGAGTAATCAGCCCCTGTCAGCACCTTGTTGCATGGAGTCAATTGAGTTGATGGGAATGGGGCATGTAATAGCACCTGATGAAAAGTAAGTTTGTTTGTCCTGAAAGGAGTCCCTCTGAGTTTTTCTGTGTGCTCTGACTTTTTTTTTTTTTCAAATCTCTGCTTTGGTTTTCTCCTAACAGCCCTCTGTTCACATCAGGCTGTCTATATACAGTGCCAGGGGAAGGTTACCCAAGCCTACTTTCACTGTGAAACCACAGTGAAAAAGAAGATACTTTTTAATTAATTAATATGAATCAAAAATATCTATTTATTTTACAAAATTAAATTAAATTAAATTAAAATTTTATTACATTAAAATTCATTCAAAGCAAAAATATTATGTATTGTAATGACCATTAAATATATTTTCCCCTTTGCTACAAATCCTTTCAGTTTGGTAACATTTAATATTTACCCTTAAGTTTAGTATAGCTTTTACTTTGGAATAAACTTACTAAATAAAATTTCTGTAATTTTGGTACAAGCTATTTTTTTCTGATTCTGATAATTAGACCATTAGCACATTATTTTCTTTAGTCAAAAACCAAAACATTTCTTAATATGGATCAATCCAACAGGATGTTCGTTTTATTTACAACTTAAATTTTACCTTAAAGAGAAGCTTGTAAAAAAAAAAAAAAGCTAGAAATTTTGTTTGGTAAAAGTATTTTGTTACAATTTTGTGTTTAACTTAATTAGAAGAAATAAAGACAAGAAAGTTTTATTGTTTAAATTGTTTAATATGAAAAATATGCATTACTTTATGCTACAACAAAAAAAAGCATGTGTGTAACTTGAAAAGAAAATTTTAATAAATAATGGTCTACATCTGCATATTTACGTGAAAAGTGTTCCACATAACCTCCAAGATTGAGGGCCCTGAGATTGTCCGCTACTACATGAACAACAAAGCCAGTCCTAGCATGTAAATGTTTCCTGGACATTTTGCACAACTTTGTACAAATAGAACTTCCCTACAGGTCATAACAGTTTTATCTTTCCTTTAAAACTTCAGATATTTTAAGCTATTTTAAAAGGCAGTCATTACATTTAAAACAACATGCATTATCAGAGTCAAAATACTTATACCACAGAGAATCCTGTTTACAGTGAAAATCAGAAATCACTTCTACATTAAAAATTGTTTCTGTCTTGTGTGTTTTATGAAAAACCCTTCCAATCTCCTGGAATGCACTTGAATGCAAGCTATAAAACAGAACAAAGAACATTGTATCCACATCGATCTTTGATCAATCTTACATTTTGAGCTCGAGACATTCTGCATGTCATTTTCTTTGGTTCTATATCCATTAATATTTTGTGCAGTGCATCAAAAGTGTGTTTTAACTCACTTGCAAACAGCTCATAAGTAAAAATAATGCAGCACATCCATGTGTGAATGACAGCATCTCATTGAGGACTTCATCACCTTCAATATCAATGCCAATGTCTTGTGGTGGCTGGAGAGGATCGTTCTGCTACCTGATAAGAAACACTGCCATGGTACACCTCTGAAGCTCTCGCTCTGCTTTATCCCTCAGACCTACCTGATAAAAGAAGAAATTTATTAAAAAGGTACTCTGATGGAACCACTTAACTAACCAGTATTTTAAAAATCTAAACTAAAGATTCTCTGAATCAAATCTAAATAATAATAAAAAAAAAAGCTCATAGCAAGCCACAGCAAGCCATAGACTTCATTGAAAATAAAAGCATTGGTACATTTATTAACAGCTATCCTCTAAAAGGTTAACATCTGCCGTTCCAAGAAATTATATATAGTATAAATAGTACAACAGTAGTATGTATACATTGCTAAATTAAGATTCGTGATGAATTTTACATCCCTCTTCACTCAAAATGTAGTAACATTAGTTATATGACATCACAATAATTTTATTACAAAATGTTGTCTCAAAAGCAAAAAGAGCAAATTTACATCTATACCCCAATTGTGTCGGCTCTCCCCACCAGTGGTGCTCATGTATTGTCTCTGAGTTGTCGCAGGAAGTGCTGTTTGGGAGGCTGTCATCATGATTCCCCGCACCTGAGAATGAGAGGAGCCTCAGGGTATAAGAAGGGCTGTTGTCTTGGAGTCCCAGACTCCAAGACAACAGGCAGGCCAGCTGCTGAGCTGGCCTGCCACATGATTGTTTCTTTAGTTTAGTTTGAGTCTCTTTTGATTTCTACACACACACACACACACACCTTTCACCCATCCTCACATGCTTTACATCACTGATTCCTCAACCTCCCATGCCTTATCACGGTATTGGTAAATGTAGTTGAATAAATATACTGTTAATGTATACTGTATACTGCAAATTTTTTGTGTACAGCTGGGGTGTATGGTAACCTTTAGGGGTCATCTACTATGGTAAACCGAACAATGGATCTTGTTTCTGTGTCTTAGGCATGCAGTAGTATTGGGAAGAGATCCACAAATGGTTAAAGCATTTAGTGTGGTTGGAGGGCCAGCAATCTAAGTGATTGTTTGCCAGAGAGAATTTTGTTTTGCCCCTTATCTTGTGTGCTTAAACACAGGCAATAGCCAGCAAAACTACTTTCCTGGTAGGCATTAAACCAATGTTCATTTGTTATTTTAGTTTTTTAATTTTTGTGCATGAGTGTGGCCTTAGCTTTTCTGCTGAGGTTACACCTCCATGACTGTGTAGGTGGGTTGCCAACACATTGGTTGCCAGGCCGAGTCAGCTAGTTCTTGGTTCGGTAGGTAGCCAGGGGAAATGTTGTTCTACATTTTGGCTGTCAAGCATATCATTTGTCTCTCTGTAATGCCAGACTGTTGTATTAGAGTTCACAGCAGATGACAGTGGTTTAGTTTTATTTGATAGAGGTATTGAGTTACTAGGTACTGGTAAGTGCAAATTGTCTAATGGTTGGGGAACCATAGTTATTGTCAAAATCAAATCAGATTTATTCATATAGTGCCAAATTATAAGAAAGTTACATCAAGGCACTTTACATATAGAGAAGGTCTGGACCAAAGTCTTTATAATATTATTTCAAGAGACCCAACTTCCTTCAACAGGCAGTAACCTCAGACACAACCAGGCTCAGGGCGGGCCACCATCTGCCTCGACTGGTTGGGTTGAGTGAGGGAGGGAGAGAGAGAGACATGTTTTGGGCGGGGGGGAGGGGATTCAAAACAGGTGCAGGCAGGAACATATAAAGCTCTATGAAGTTCATAGAAATATGGGAGCAGCAGGCATTGCAGGAACACTGGGCAGCGATGATTCACCACCTACGGGATGAAGACAGAGAGAGGAGAGGAAATGGGAGAGACAGAGATTTCAGGCAAACATGGTTAGTAAATACAGTACACTTAGAACAGGGAAGCATGGTTATTGGTATGTCAGTGCATGCAAGGGGGTGCTCAGTCCTTCCCCCAGCAGTCTAGGCCTATTAACTGTAAGATCTTTCATAAAGAGTATGATATTGTGGAAGAATTTGTGAAGGATCCAAGTGAGGGTCTGTTCGAGGTATGTACCAAGGATCAGTTGTTGACAGTAGCAAAACATTTTAATGTTGAAGTTGCTAGTCAGTGACGTTAGAACCATATTTTAGGAGTTCTGTAGGAAGGTTTGGTACAGTTGGGGGTTTTGTCTCCTGCAATGGTGATGCTTGGAGAGTCGTTAGTCCCCAGATTAGTTCTGCTGAGCCTGCAACTAAATTTGTGAGGCCTGTAGCTGGAGTTGGAGTAGCCTATACTTTTGAACAACAAAAGGAGATGTTTGCTTTGCAGCACAAATATGAGCTAGAACGAGCAGGCTCTGGAACGTTGCTAGGGTTCAGGAGCAAATGGAGTGGCTTAAAATTAATTTTAGGCTAGGTAAAGTAAGATGCCTGGTCTCTCAGCAGGTAAAGAGGAATCTTGTGAAGCCCATTTTTCCTGTTGTCTGAGAGGTTGGCTAAGAACAGGAAATGGAGTGAGGAAAGCCCAGGAAGTGTTTTATGCATTGGACAGCGAAAAATATCTGAAGGTAAAGACAGCAGTTTTATAAGCTTATGAAATGGTACCTGAGGCTGACATAGCAGACTTCAGACTTTTGATGAATTGTGTGATCTTGTTTTGTTGGAGTCCTGTGATGGACTGGTAACCTGACCAGGGTGTACCATGCCCTCACTCCGTGTGAGCTGGGATTGGCTCCAGCATTCCTGCGACTCGGAAACGTATAAGCAGTTCAAGATGAATTAATGTTGTTGGAGTAGTTTAAAGGAACTCTTCCACAGCGCATGGCTATGCATTTCAGTGAGTGCTAGGGTAGGGGGAGGGGCAGAGTTGATTGTGATTATGGGCAGCTGACAGCCTGGCTCCTGCACACCTGTCTCCCTTCCTGAAATCAAGCACAACAGAGGCACAGAAGGGAGTGGGGCGAGTGGCTGCAGTTAAGATGAGGCAGAAGTGGAGTGCATGACCTTACCCAAGTCTGGTAACAATGCTGGTAAGTCAGATTCTAGTTGGACTTACAATTACTGTCTGGGAAAGGGTTACTGGAAAGCTAAGTGTCCAGTGCTAAAAACAAAGTTTAAACAGGTAACTGCCCGGTAAAACCTGTAGCTCCCTCGGCTCAGGGAACAGAGAAGGCTGAGGCTATTGCTGCAGTGCAACTTCACACCAAGTGAACCGCTGTAGCTGCCAGATCTTCTGTGCTGGCAGAGTCTGTGTCTTCTCTTGGGGAATTACTTTCCCCCTGGAGAATCATCTCAGGCTGACATGCCCACTGAGGTTGACCCAGGTTACAAGCCATATCACATCACTGATGGGTTTATATCTTTAGTAGGCAGTGAAGAAAAAGTTAAGGTTAAAATTTTGGATTCTTTCATCTTGTGATCAGTGTGCTGCTCCTGCTAGTGACCCTTTAGAAGATCAAACTTGCTCACAAACTTTGCAGTGTGATCAAGACATCGTTTTCATACATGGTAGTGGATAAGCATCAGGCTTGGTAACCTTATTTACTTTACGACAGTCTATTCATGGTCTGAAAGTTTTGTCTGGTTTGCTCACCAACACACAAAGCGAGGCCCAACTGGAACAAGAGGGCTCTGCAATGACGTGCACCAACATGAACTGCTTCTCCTGTGACATACAAAAAAAACCTCTGGCAGATCGGTTCAGCATTACCCACATCAATATCATTTCCATGAAAATATGGTTTTAGCATGTTTACATGGTGTACCTGTGTACACCAGACCTCCACTAGTCAGGTGAGGAAATCTAATAACTTAAGTCCAAAACTCAACCTTAAAATCTCCCCTGAAAAAGTGAGCACACCATTGGAAGAATTGCTAAACAGCTGGTCACCTGGCTCAACACCTGCACTTCAGCTGTGTGATCACACAAGTGCATAATTTTCCTTGTTTTTTTTCTGAGAATTTTGAAGATGTCTTACCTCATACAACCATCTTTCGAATCCATTTGCGTAATGTGTGAAATTAGCAGGAGGAGGTGGCTTCTTCCAGTCATCCTGCAATACAGCCAGTGGACCCTGAATGGAGTGACCAAACACAAGATCATTCAGGCTAAAATCAGTGCTCTCTTCAGTTCAGCTGCTGGCATTGGCTGCAAAGGAGCAGGCTTAATTGATTGATTTGGTTTTCCTGTGAGTTGACAGCTATGACCGGTTTTGAGGTATGCTTAAATGTCTTCAACCTACGCCATAAAAAAAAAAAAGAGGAAAATCTTGTCATGTGTCTTTATCACCTAAATGCCCAGGTAACATATCACAGTCGTACTCAAAACTCCATGACTGAACTTACTTGGGACCACAATTTGGCATTGCCAACAAACCTTTCCCCTTCAGGCAACCATTTTTTCACCAACATGCCTTCCTCCAGGAAGTATCCATGAGCCACAACGTCCATCTTGTCAATTGTTCAACCAGCTTTTTTTAGAGAAGGAAAGGCAGGCAAAGGAAACTTGACACTAGGATAGGGTTCTGTCACACTTTCTTACTGCTTTCTCTGACTTGTCAGAGCAAGGCTTGAGCCCTCATAACAGCACATGCAGGAAAAAGACCTTGAGATCATCCCTAAATTCACACAAGGAGATGTAGTAACCATGGGAGAGAAAAAAAAAACCCTTGTCTACACTGACCACAATCCTTCACTCCCCTACAGAATCCTAACCAGCGCCTTATGCAGTAGTGTGTGTTTCTGCAGCCATTCAACTTTGACATTCTCTGAGGCTCTGAGAATGTATTTGCTGATGTTTTGTCATGGACATTGCCTCCCTAAGTTCTGGTTTTTGCTGTTCATTTGCTCTGGTCCTCTTCCTTTCCGCCTTAATTTCCTTCTTCAGGTACCAAAGTCTGGATGGTGATGTGCTGTTACCTATCTTTGGATGATTTCGCTGTTCTGGTTGAGGTGCTTGGGGCCCTCATCTGTATGGGAGTTGACCCAACACAGAGTTGACATAATTATCAACTCTTGAACGTCTGCAGAAAACCCTCAGTCACCTGGCATTACTACACCGGGACTTCAATACTTATCTAGCTTTTTACACAGGGGAAACATAACCTTTACGTACCTACTATGCATTTACCCAGACATGAAGCTGACACATTTAACAAACATCGGATGAACAAAACTGAGTGCACATTTTAAACAGCTCGAAGCTCTGTTAGAGTTAACGTAACAGTTATATGCTGTAAATGGACACCGAGCTGGCTCTTGGCCGTGCCATTACCATATTAGCTGTGGATGAGAGACACGGCAGCACACACCACACAATACTTGCATAAATAGCTAATTTTAACTCCAAAGGCGAAGCAACACTGCCCCTTCCTCCAGCAGAAAACATGATGGACCCTGAGCAGGATGGGCTCTAGCATGCCCTCTCAAACAGTGTAGAAATTCAACGCTTATGATACTCCATTACTGTTCTTTAAATGTACATGACAGCAAAATAATTTTAGCAATAGTATTAACGTTGTCCAAGCCAAAGGGAAGCTAGGGAAATATTACCCTTTGATGACAAATTAATGCAAAATAAGCTGACTTATGTTAGGCAGGAAAAATACAAAGATGGTCTGTGTAATGTAAAATTGTTGTCCAACCTGCCACACCATAAAGCATGTTTGAACAGCAAAATGTTTCATTTCTTACCATAAAGGAGTTTTCTCAATAGAGAGATAAATGAGTTAAATGTGGAGATGTAATGGTGTATAATGGAGCTGACTGGTCATGTGATGCAAAAACCTCTGGTTTGAAGTGAAGCAATGCCTTTAGTCCAAATGTTGTTTTCAATGTATTCCAAGGGAAGTGTTATTTGCTTTTAAACAAACTGGGAAAAAAAATTAAACCAGAAACCACAATTTCAAATTATCCCAATTTAAAAATGCACTTTGCACGACCCCAGGATCCACCCTAGGGTGTTGTTCTGAGTTTGAACAGGAGGGCATTGGCTGGACGCCAGCGCCCTCAGCAGGGGTCCCCGGTGACGTCACACAGGTAATAAAGACGCTCCGTGGCTCTCCATCTTCGCTTATTTCTCTTTTTTTTCCTACTGCCCCAGTTGCAGTAGAGAGCTGTCCCAGCTTTCGTCTCAAAAGATGGTGACCAGCCGCCATCTTGGCTCCGATGAGTGTGTAGCCGACGCCACTCCGTCGCCATCTTGGCCATTGCAGACTTCACCCACGTGACTCACGCGACGTGTCACACATTCCTTCTCTCTCCTCCTACACATACACACACACTCAAGATCCATAGATAGACTGGTGCGATTGCTGTTGCTGTGCTATTGTATATTATCATTGTTGTCGTTATTAATTAGTGTTTCTACATAGGATGTTACTATTACTGCTATAGCTATCACCATCGCTAAGGCTATCCATATTGCTAACCCATTCTTATTACGTGTGTTACCTGTTGTAGTTTAGTAGTTGTGTGCTTTTGAATAATCACACTATAGCAGCCCTCTATCCAGAGTGATGTTGTTTTGAATAATTATTGCTGTGAATAAATTATGTTTCTTTTAAACCGTTGTTTGATTATTGTGGCTATAATTGTGACAATTGCTGGATTTATGACAGCCAGTGCTTGGATTTACTCCTTCTGTTAACCCTTTTGAGACTTTGGTCCCTGGTGACAGGGTGGTGCCCTGAAATTTACTATTGATAGTAAATAATTCTAGATATCAATCAGTTTTCATAATCATTGATATTAATTGCCAAGCTCCAAATTACCCCTACTAGTGCACAACATAGGAAAACCAACAAACATTTCATTCTAAGAGATGGAGAACACAAACTATTTTCATACTACATACGAAGGATCCATTCATACATATGGCACACTGCTTAGAAAAGACCTTTTGTAGACGATACATCCAATAGACAGGAGGACAAGACCTTATCAAATGCTCCAATTTATATCCTTTCAAAGGTCACGAGGGTCATTGTAGGTTGTCAGCTGGGGATGATGTCCGGCTCTCAGCAACAAAATCTTACTCAGATTTGGTAGAGGCATTTACTTTGACCCAAGAATGAACTCATTAAATTCTGCTGGTCTCACAAGCATGTTTATGACCATAACAATAATGTCTAATGCCAAAAATATGATTTTATAATATTCTATATCTAGTTGGTCAGAGTTCAACTTCACTGTTACAACATGTTCTCCAAAAACACATCACCTCTGGAGCTTAACTGCTTGGTAGCTTTATGCAACCAGTTGACCTTTTCCAATCCACTGTATTTTTAGATCTCTAAAGGAGCATATTTGTGTTTTACATTATTAATGTGGATTTGGTTGCTGAAAAACAGCTAGTGGACCAACTGTAGCTAGCTAATGATGGATGCTTTCACCTATTTTCCTCCCTTTTCATTTTGGCTCTTGCGGCGCCAAGCCACCTTTGCTTCAGTTTTTGCCACCTGAGGTAAATTGCCATCAGCTTGTTTCCACAAAGGCGTAGCTTTCTTTGTATTTAGTTCATCAGTGCGCTAATTAGAGGAGATCTGAGCCTCTCTTCGGATCAGCTGACTGTTTTCTGAGACAAAAAATACAAATACATAATTGCAATCGCTACATAAATCAGAAGAAAATAAACTTGAAGTGTGAGCATCGTAGAAGACTAAAGTATAGGCTGGATAGATCTACAGATGCATTTAGTGTACACATGCTATTAGATTCATTTAGGTGCAAGAGCATCTGTTACTTCTATTTGCTATTCACAAGCAACATCTGTTGATGTGAACCATGCTGCCCTCCGCCCCAAAAAAAGAGATCCCAAAAGACTCTTAATTGAAACTAACTGACTTGGATAGCTCTGGAAAGGGGTTATCATGTGGTGTTCCAATATTGATCAGTACACACAAACTGAATGGAAATGATTTGCCTCTGTGGAGATTTGCTGCAGAAGTGAGGATCCAGCTAACATCACTCTTAAGGCAAAACACAGAGGCTTAACTATATATATATATATATATATATATATATATATATAAACAACAGAGAAAAAACTAAAGGCTTAGAGGAATTAGAACAGTTAATTAAGTGATAGTTGGGCTTGTTTGACTTGAGCTTGTATTGGGTTCTTACGTGCTTACCTGCAGTAGAGTCAGATCAGTGAAGAGGAGCAGCACAGAAGCTGAGGAGGTATCTGCAGCCCCTACTTTGGAGTGACAGTTTGTAAATTGTTGTATTACCATATTACTGAGCACAGTATTCCATAATAAGATTGTCTGTCACCTGTTATTACTCGAGCTCCAAAGAAGAGAGGAGATGCAAAACTACACTGACATTGACATTGAGTTTTGTTTCTAAAACCACAAACCTATCTTCATGTGGAATATTTTAAATTGAATATCAGAAATTTTAAAACATGAGACCCTAAACTGTTACTGAAACAACAACTTTGTGCTATATCCAGGTGATGTTAGTTTGAGGAGGAGCTAATTCTTTGTGAACTCTCATATACTTCTCTGGCAAACATGATGAAAATACTCAATGTATCACAGCTTGTTTCACAAGGAATGTAGCAAATTACTTTACTGTGAGCACTCCCTCCTCACAAAAAAAGCACTCACCCACTCGTGCTGGGAGCTCTCCTGGGTGCTCTCCGTAGATAAGGCGTGTGTGCTTTGTATCTGGAGCAGAGGTAACTGAAGAGAGCCAAAACAAGTTGGTACAAAGGTAATTGAAGATGGAGGAAGATGAATTGATTCAGGGAAAAAACTTCACTGTGTTTGATTTCAAAACGAATTTGTTGCCTTTTTTTTTTCTTTTTTTTTTGCTTGATGGCGTTCACATATAAATTGAACAATAAAAATTGTAATAGAAATCACGAATAAACAACAACAAAGAAACTTTTAATGCACACAACTGTCAGTGGCCCCAGAACAGCAGGAGTGAAATTGTACATTAATGAAATGTATTTTTTACAGTAGCAAAAGTGTGTATAACTAAATATTAACTTTACCCAGCATTCATAGCTTATTCTGTATTCTTCAGGATTTGTGCTGCATGTTTCCTGATTTTGCCAGATGTCAGATAACTACCTGTTGTGTCGAAATTACTGAAAACTTTTTTTTTTTGTTATACCTTGGTGTTATTTGACTGTTCTTTGGATAACACATCCTCAGTATCTTCTCTTCAAGTTAGTGAAATTAAGTAAAAAAACACTTCATGCTAACACCCTCCAGTTGCTCTCCCCTGCCTCTCCACTCCAGCAGCTGGTTAGAATAACCATCTGCAGGTTCATTGATCAGAAGTTATTGACCCGATCAATGAATAAAGTCCAAAAGATCAGTAAATGAAAGGGGCAGAGCCTCCACACTCCTCCAGAGTCAGAACCATGAATGAAACATAATGTCTCTACATTTGGCCTGTAAAAACTCATCCAGTTTAAATATATATATAGTATATATATATTATAAATATATACTATACTATATATATAATTTTTCATTTGACTCTCTTGTTTTCACCGAAATAACCAAACTATTATAACCAATGTTATAATATATATTTTTTAATAATTGAATAATTTTCCTTTGTTTTTAAGATAAGCAACGGCTCACCCCTGTTAGCCCATAGATACCAGCCATCCCTGTGTATCACAATATAGATAGATAAAGTATTTATAGGCCCTGTTGTCCAGTCCTTCTTACATATCTCATCAATTATGTCAATCAGGTATAACACTAGTTTCATGCTTCATTTTCAAGACCCTCCCAGCCATATTCTGGGTTTCTCACTCTATAGTATTTGTGTGTATATTTTCTGTGTTACTGTACTGTGATGTCTTCCTCAGAATCAGAGGCAAAAGCAGAAGAAAAGTATTGATTTTCTGACACCGCCCTGCTTAGATTATGAAATGCCAATACCAGGATTCCACCCTAACTCTCTGGTTCATGCCAAGTTCACTTGTCATTTTCTATAATTCTGACAAAATCAAGATGCTTAACTGTGATGTAGTTAGCCCTACTCGGCCGCCCTAGGGCTTTCTGATTGAATTAGGCGTCTGTGTTCTGCCATTTGGTACCAGCCTCCAGTTTTCCCAACACTTATTGGGGGCAAAAGTTATTTACTGTTTGTTACTGTTATTTACAGGTTTGTGGGATTTTGTGGCAATAGATTCAGAAATTGAGACATATAGTGGATTTCTCCAAATAATAATTTTTCAACTTAAATGGTATGGTAAAAAGTGAATGATGGTAAAAAGACAAAAAATCTTTTCCAATTATTACATAAATAATAATAATATGTAAAATTCATGCTATTGTTAATTCATAATTAATTCATGTTATGTGTTTATAGAGCTAACGATTAACATTCACAACATCTCTTTGATTTAAAGACCCCACATAGTATAAAGGTAAATATTTATGTCAGGTCTAGATTTTCATTAATGTGGTTAAAGTATCAAAGCTCTCATTCAACAGAGAAATGCTCACAGTCTGTGTTCAGAAGCGGAGTCTTCAAACCAATAGCTAGGATTTCTGGAACTTTGTGACGTCAAAGCAGCGCAGTCACTACCCTCAAGCACCAGGACCCATCATCCAACTTAAAAGGATTTAATCACTCAAAAGTCTGCTATATATTTATTCAATGATTCAGTAGGCAAGCAATCAGCTAACTCAAAGGAAGGCTTCTATGATTTCACCCTTGATTGACTATGTTATGATACAACTTATACAAGGCACCATTTCATTGGGGCCTGCCAGTTGATTGGTGATTGGCTATCAGGGATCGACTAAAATCTTAAAATTAAAATTATGAATGTTAACTGATAACTTTAATTGCTATCAAGTTAAAGTTGGGGCACCACCCTAAAAAGGGAAACAACAGCCAAATCACCAATTAAGTCTCATGAAATACCATTAATTTGGATCTCTGACTAATAATTAACTTAATAACTATAGCCAACTGGCCATAGTAAAGTAGGATTCTGAGTTCTGCCGAGAAGCGGTTGGCAATATGCCTTCCTGTGAAACATTAAATAGACCAGCGGTTGTGTTTGAGAACATTTATTATAAAGTAACAAACAAACACACTTACTATTCTAATATGGGCTTTTAATCATGTATTTGAGCACTTGTGTGTAAGTGACAGTGACCAAATGGCAAACAATGAAACTATAAAAAAGATGACTGCTGGGGCCACAAGTCTAATGTGGTCCTATGTTAGGGCCAGCTGAAATAGTTCCAAGGTGCCAGAGTAAAAAAAGGGAGGGTTTGTTGCATGTAGGGTGAACGATGTGCTAAAGCATCTGTGAACAATCAGCATCAACTCCTGATGTGGCTAACCAACAACCTTTGCATATACAAAGAATAACAGTCCTGTTCTGAGCTGTGCTTGTTTTATGCTAGGTTGGCCCAGTGGAAATTATCCATTTCTCGAACCGGAAATTGTCCTTTCTTGAGCTTGGTCCAAATCCAGAGTCCAAAGTCCAGAGCTGCAGGTCTGAATGGTGGAATCCCTCCTTAGTTCCTTAAGTTGGTTGTGTTGCCAATTATGCAGTTAAGCAGTTGACGCAAACTTGTGGCTTGTTGCTTGCAGCAAACAGCAGGGAGACGTTTGATCAAGTCTGCTGGCATTCAGCTTGTCCACTCTTGCAGAATTTAGGTAGGACCTCACATCACTACCATGGGAAGAGTGAAAAGTTGGATGAAAAGGATGTCAGGTCCAACCTCCAAGGCAGAAGAGCCAAGCCAAGGATCCAAGTCAAGAGAGGGTCCAGGAACCAAGAGAGAGGAGCCCAAGAGTACATGAAGTTTTCTGTAGACCTGGGTCACATGTCATACAGTGACCAGGAGCAGCTGGATTTACAGTTTGTGGTTGCCTTCTCACATAAGTGTGAAAAGGTGAGTATTGTCAGGGGCTGAATTCAAGGGACCCTAATTTTGTCTGTGAAACAAAGGAGCATGCTGTCTTGTCCGTCTCTTGAATTGCTGTGTTTAATAATTTTTTTCAGGACCATTTTGCTTTCAGCCAGTATTTGATACTTAACACATATACTCGGGAGTGGAGCAGCTATTTTAAAAGTCCAGGGATTCTCATGTTGGGACATTTGGCAGGACCACTGAAACTCCCACTTTTGCCTCTTTTTAGGGACAACTCAACATGCCAACCCAAAATCAAAGGTACCCAGTTAAAGAGAGCTGCGAAAAGTGGTTAGGGTAGTTGCCCCACAGCAAGAAGGTTGTGGGTTCAGTTCCTGGGCCTGGGTCCTTTCTGTGTGGAGTTTGTATGTTCTCCCCGTGCCTGTGTGGGTTTCCTCCCACTGTCCAAAGACATCATGTTTGGTTTAACTGGTGACTAAATTGTCCGTAGGTCTGACTGTGAGTGGTTGTTGGTCTCTGTCTGTCTTTCTGTGTGTTGGCCCTGTGATGGAATGGCAACCTGTCCAGGGTGTACTCTGCTGTCGAATTAAGAAATGAATGAATAAATGATGCAACATATATATGGTAGTATAAACTAGCCACCTCTAAACAGACAAGAAAATGACATTTATCTTCACATTTCACTGTAATTTAAAAGTCAAATACAGAAAAATCTCTCTCTAAAAAAAAAGAAGAAGAAATTCAGTTTAAAGTTGTTATCTATCTATTGGTACAGAATCATAATAATTGCCCTTCTTTACAATAATGGTATATTACTTTCTTTTCACTTCACTGTTTTTCTCAAAGTGAGTGTGGGAGCGCCCTGTGTGTGTGCTCATGTTGATGGCCATCAACAGAAAGAGAGTGTAGGGAGAGATTAGGTGACTTTGCATCCTAATCCTTGTGAAATCATGGGCTGGGCGGTGGTGGGATTGAGATGTGGAAAGCGGCCAGTGCCTCTCTGATCAGACGTGCTGTGGCTCACCATGAGAAGCTGCCTGAATGCACAGTAATCCCTCCCCAAGCTGCACAGAAGCTCATCCAACTGATGGCCAGGTCCTCTTACTGCAAACATCAGGCTCCTGCCAGTAGAACAGTTATCATGGCCTGGACTGAGAGGACGGCCTGGTGGGGTGAGGGCAGAGGGAACTGATATTTGGGGAGAGCTGAAGAGAAAGGTGACTTTGTTATAAAGTAACCCATATGGTCTTTGCTTTGCTATCTCTTGGATTTCAAGGGGAAAAAAAGATGTGCACACAAAGACCTCACAGGGGCAGCAGCAAAGACAGAGCATGTCCACTGAGGGTTGTGGTTTCATCCCTGACTAGTCTAGTGTGCATGTTGAAAGGTCTTTGGGCTGTATAGTCAGCGCTAAATTGCCTCTAATGGTAGTCTCGTTCGTGTATGAGAGTAGAGATGTATAATAGTACTGATGGAAAGCTCTGTATGAATATGTGTAAATGGGTGAAAGTGGCTGCCTTTGTGCAGCGTTTCAAGTGGTGAAAAAACACTTGAAAAGATCTATTGTGTAGTCCATTTACTTTAAGGAGAAATAAACCTGAAGGCCCAGTTACTAGGTTTTCGACAGTTAATGTTTTAAATTTGCACTGATCTTTTTTGTCGATTGTTGATTGTGCGCCAGGTGAGGTGGTTTGAGTAGTTGATTATCATACCTCCCTATGGAGGTTTTTGGGCATGTCCATCTCAGCCTTTTCTTGTAAAGAGGACTGTAGCAATTACACAGTCTGGCCTGGGATCCTCTTGGAAGTGCTGGACGTTAGGGAAAAGTGTCATCTGGGCTACCTTTCTTACCCGCTGCAACATGGACAATGGCCACAAGATGCTGCATTAACAGAATAGTTCACTTCCATATCTCAGCGCTATCAAGAATCAGCTTCACTGTCCAAATGTGATGTATTTTACTTTGGTCTCCATTGTACTGGCCTCTCAATGCACTCACACAGAATGCAGTATCAATGATAATATTCAGGAAGATACACAATGACACAATAAAAACAAGCCCAACAAAACCGAGCAAAGATGAGTAAATGTCAGCATATGGGGAAAAAAAAAAAAAGAATCCAGACAAGGAAAAACAACAACAATGGAGCCAAAGTACAATCAACACATAGCGCTACAGAACGTACAAGCGTACCACTCTTTCAAATTGGAAACAATCAAACAGTGGGTCCTGTAATAATACAGCCTGGCATGTGTGATGAGTGATATATGCATTTAGCTGCATAAAGAAAGTTTGAAAGACTCCAAGTGACCCCAGTGACAACGTGGAAATCAATTTATGGAAGTACAGAAGACCAGACTTAGTGTTAGCACAACTATTTATGGATCACAAAAGCCAATGACACTGTTTCAGCCAGGTACAAGCTATCAGAAACAATGATGCTAACTATGGTGCATCCTCCTGCAGATACAGGTTTAAAGATAGGATTCATATGTGGCTGTATGGAAGAAAAT